>NC_052319.1:28641252-28981252 GCF_016432855.1 Salvelinus namaycush
ATGTCCAAATCATCCAAAAGTATCTAAAAATTATAGTGAAGTTCACCAAATTCACTTATAGATAATTTAATCATGATGCACGAAAAATGCTAATATTGGTCCCATGACTAGAATAGGATTTGGGCCACAAATGCTAAAATGTTAGCATTTGGAAACAGTGCCAGCCATTGCCAGGGAAACTAAACCAAAGCATGGATTGCTGTCTTACCTTGTAAATAGACTGCTTACATGGTAAGGAAACCAATGTGTAATTTTTCAATTTGAATGAACTATCCCTTTAAGACTGGATCAAAATAATACTGGAAATACACTACACACTTTATACTGGACGTAATACACTACAATACTGGAAATATACTACACACTTTATACTGGATGGAAATACATCACAATACTGGAAATATACTACACACTTTATAATGGACAGAAATACACCACAATACTGGAAATATACCACACCCTTTATACTGAATGGAAATACACCTCAATACTGGAAATATACTACACACTTTATACTGGATGGAAATACACCATAATCCTGGAAATATACTACACACTTTATACTGGATGGAAATACACCATAATACTGGAAATATACTACACACTTTAAAATGGACGGAAATAGTATTGTTACAGTATATTACATAGAGCAGTTCACAGACTAAAGTGATCCAAGACAGGTTCGATAATGATGCTGTGTATGCAATATCTCTATCTCTGTCTATAGGCATTGTCCAGAGGATAACCAAGACAGACTATAACACCTCTTGTTAGAATGAGGAGGACCAGACCTCTAGCTCTCATTAGCCCTGCAGAAGGAAGGGGTTGATTAGATTTACAATCCTACCTGGAATGTCAGATCCGCAGTGTCATACTGGTTCCGCAGTGTCATACTGCCATGATAGAGCCTGAGGAATACAACCAGTTGTATTAGCCAACCAGCCACTGGAGAGCTGGTGTGTGCTTGCTGTGCGTGACATATCGGCGGCTGTGTTTGTTTCTCCAGGCTGTCTCAGCTTGACAGCTCTCCTGCTAGACGTCAACCCTAAAGGCTGCCTGTCACAAACATAAACTGCCTATTGTCTCACTATCCATCTGGGGGAAAACTCAATTTGTACAATCCACTCTACGCTTCTAATTTGAAGGGACCATGTCAGCATAGTCCACCAGTTATTGTGACTTTATATTTTTACTGCTACATTACCTTTTCTTACCCAGAACACCCTGTGTTTGTGTATTAGCCTGTTCACTTCCTGTTCGATGCAGTCATGTCATGTGAAAGCTACAAGGCTGCTTGTATTTCCTTCTATGACACATGATTGACAGTTGGCCTCTTGCCCACTCCACTAATATTAATCACTTATTGATTTCCTATCACTGACTCTCACATGCTGTGAGTTCCAGACCTGGAGGAGAGAACAACCTACACACACTGTGTCAGAGAGCGCTTTGTATGTGTCTGTTTAGCTGAAAACAAATATTTTGACGAAAGCAACATCTTCCTGTTGGCTTGGCTTAATGTTGATGCTAAAACACATACAGACCATGAACCAGTTGAAATGAGAAATGTCTGTGTTCTTCTAAATTACCGTGTCTTCCTAATGAGTTCTGTACCGGTGTTTATTACCTTTATATGCATGGATTGTTTTAAGCAGTGGTGGTGTATTGAGCTACGGTAGAGGAGTAATGAATATGGTGTGTGTCCAGCAGTGGTCCTACCATTGATCTCATCAATACTAAGTGGCCTAGGGCCTATTTAGACATGATGGGGGGAGGAGAGGAGAGGAGAGACTTACTGAAGAGATAGATTGTGATTGGGTCTCAATAGGCATTTGGTGATTGGGAGGCTAAATTCATTGTACTTCTCTTTAACTGACATTTCCTGAGTCAGACTCTTCCCACACGCCATCAGATTTTTCTCAGCTTCAGAAGCATCTGCGATCACAAGATTTTGTGTGGTTACCCTTAGATATATTATCCAGACTTGTATAGAGGGAATTGTTGTTATATTGTCAGATTTGGATTCTAGATAAGATTTTATTTGGAAATGTGCAGTGGTGTAAAGTACTTAAGTAAAAATACTTGAAAGTACTACTTAAGTCGTTTTTTGGGGCATCTGTACTTTACTATAAATATTTTTGACTACTTTTACTTTTACTTTGGACTCCTGAGTGGTGCAGCGGTCTAAGGCACTGCATCTCAGTGCTAGAGGTGTTACTCCAGACACCCTGGTTTGAATCCAAGCTGTATCACATCTGGCTATGATTGGGAGTCCCATAGGGCGCCGCAGAATTGGCCCAGCGTTGTCCGGGTTTGGCCGGTGTAGGCCGTCATTTTAAATAAGAATTTGTTCTTAACGGATTTGCCTAGTTAAATGAAGGTTAAATATAAAAAATAAATGTATTTTACTACATTCCAAAATAAAATGATGTACTTTCTACTCCATACATTTTCCCTGACTGTCACGCCCTGACCATAGTTTGCTTTGTATGTTTTATGTTTTGTTTTGGTCAGGGTGTGATCTGAGTGGGCATTCTATGTTGTATGTCTGGTTTGTCTATTTCTATGTGTTTGGCCTGATATGGTTCTCAATCAGAGACAGGTGTTTTGCGTTGTCTCTGATTGGGAACCATATTTAGGTAGCCTGTTTTGTATTGTGGGTTGTGGGTTATTGTCTATATGTAAGTTGCCTGTGTCTGCACTTGTCATTTATAGCTTCACGTTCGTTTTGTTGTTTTGTATTAGTCTGTTTAGTGTTTCTCTTCGTTTATTAAATAGAAGAATGTATTCGTATCACGCTGTGCCTTGGTCCTCCTCTCTTCCACATTA
Source organism: Salvelinus namaycush (assembly GCF_016432855.1). Classification (NCBI taxonomy): domain Eukaryota; kingdom Metazoa; phylum Chordata; class Actinopteri; order Salmoniformes; family Salmonidae; genus Salvelinus; species Salvelinus namaycush. The sequence continues at coordinate 28,644,082 of NC_052319.1, forward strand.
CGACGATCGTGACACTGACACCCAAAAGTACTCTTTACATTTTGAATGCTTAGCAGGACAGGAAAATGGTCTAATTCACACACTTATCAAGAGAACATTCCTGGTCATCCCTACTGCCTCTGATCTGGCAGACTCAATAAACACATGCTTCGTTTGTAAATGATGTCTGAGTGTTGGAGCATGCCCCTAGCTATCCGTAACTTAAAATAAGAAAATGGTGCTGTCTGGTTTGCTTAATATAAGGAATTTGAAATGCTTTTACTTTTGATACTTAAGCATATTTAAAACCAAATACTTTTACACTTTTACTCAAATAGGATTTTACTGGGTGACTTTCACTTTTACGTGAGTCATTTTCTATTAATAAGGTACTGTATCTTTACTTTTACTCAAGTATGACAATTGGATACTTTTTCCACCACTGGAAATATGCGCCAAAAATTCTGTTTCCGTAAATGTCTTTAGTATTTTACAGATAGAAAGATGAAAAAAGTATACGGTATATCCTCAATCTGCTCTATACAACTCCGGTCCTGGAGTGTCCAGAAAAATAGATTTGTGGTATATGCAAATATGCACATATTTAATGAGATAACGCCTAATTTGCATATTGTTATACAATATTTCAAAAAAGTTGTAATACAAAAAAGTATTATATTGCTGTCTGTATTCATCTGGTTCATTGTGATATGATTAAGGGGAAGAAATTACCCTATTTGGGTGTGGTACCTCGCCTTGCTGGTGACTGTAGATGGTTTGTTAGGGTCTGTTAGGGACTCAAGGTAACGTCCTTTTCAATTATTCTATTGTAAATAGATTGTTTAAACATCCACTGTGTCGAATAATACAATGATACAATGAAAACAGATGCATATAGTGAGCCTCCCTTTCAGTAAAATAAACTCAACCATTGAATCGAATACACTGAATCGTTAACACTAGTTGAAATAAACATCCCTCCTTATATCATCGGTCTCTGTTTCCATCTCTAACAGGCGCTGACTCGTCACGGCAACAACACTAGCAAGAGTAATGACTTGCCATGGTGCTGAAATCAGCTGACCTTCAATGCACAAATTACATTACGCAGGAGAGAGGAGGGGGTGGCCATCTTGGAGAGTGATTTAGGTAATGCCCAGCAGCTCAACTGGGAGGGGAGGGGGGAGGGGGTTGAGGGGCAGGCCTTGGAGCGATGCCTGAGACATAGTGTTGGGAAGGAGTCTGTAGTAAATCAGATCATTTTCCACCTCACTGGTTCTGATAAAAAATATAGCAGTTCTGGCAGCCAGGGGAATCAAATGTTTCCTAAAGAGTGTGTCAATTTCTTCTTGTCTAACTCTACACTATCAAAAATAATAACAACACACAGTTGAGTCTCTCACACCGTTGACACGTCTCATTCATTCTCTCTCTCTCCTTCCTCTCGCTCTCTTTCTCTCACTCTCTTTCTCTCTTCTTCCTTCTCTCATTCCTCTCTCCCTTTTTCCTCTTTGCTCCTCTATACTCACCCTCTCTTTCTCTCTATAGTTCCAGGAGAGAAGAGAGTACCTGTTGCCAAAGTCGCTGTCTGTGTACTTACCTGCATCTGTAACTGATATTGGCTTCCTAGTCATTCTGCTCCAGGGGAAACACATTGTGAGAAAGCCTCATCCATCACACTAACAAACCCCTGGCAGCAGCACAGCTCTCCACACACTCGTAATGCTTTACGACATTGTCATTTAAAGATGACACATGATAGGGCAGGATTTAGCCGGACAATACTCCCCTACACACTTACACTAGCACACATGCACACATGCACACACACACTGTTGGCGCTGCTGAGGAGGCAGAGGCAGGCAGAGATGGATGGGCAGCTGCAGTGTGTGTGTGTTTGTGTGTGTTTGTGTGTGTGTGTGTGTGCTTGTGTGTCTGCGTGTGTGTGTGCACTGACCATTATAAGCGTGAAAAAGCTCAGTCTATTTCACACTGTGAGCTTTTTTACATGACAACCGGCTGGGTTATTTATTTGATTATTTGTGCAGTTTTTACATTCTCCATGAAGTTCTGTCAGAACTTACAGAGAGAGAGAGAGAGACGGAAGAAGAGAGAGAGATGGCAGGAATGAGAGAGATGGAAGTAGAGAGAGAGATGGAAGGAGATAGAGAGGTAGAGAGAGTGAGAGAGAGAGAGACAGAGACAGAGACATAGACCGTAGGACTGAGGTCTATAAGTCTGTGATATCAGACAGGACATGTTGGCTCTAACTAACAGGACATCTGCTCCTCCACCTCTCATTTACATATCTGACAATAATTAAGCTTTAAGAGACAACAGAGTTAGAGGCTGATGTCAGCTCTGCTCTGTAGAGGAGGACTGGACTGTTTTCATTTGTCATTGTGGTGTCAGAGGCAACTAGCTGGATTTATATGAAACAGAAAGTCCCAAGTCAATCTCTGTTTGATGGTTAAGGGCTGTTGTCTACAACTAGATCTCACAGTCTCAGTCAAAATCAGACGTTCAGACATGTTTCTTAAACGTCAAATTTCGAAGTTCATCCAAACGTGAAATTCCGAAGTGTTTAAGGTAAAGTTTAGGCATTAATTCCAAATCTCTAAAATCTCAAAAACAACGATATATCGCTGCATTTGAACATGCAACCTTTGGCACCAGAGGCAGATGCTTAAGTTTAGGCATGAACTCCGAATGGTTATGGTAAGGGTTAAAGTTTGGGATATGCTTAAAACAAAAATCTCGGGGCCTCCCAAGTGGCGCAGCAGTCTAAGGCACTGCATAGTACATTTACATTTAAGTCATTTAGCAGACGCTCTTATCTAGAGCGACTTACAAATTGGTGCATTCACCTTATGATATCCAGTGGAACAGCCACTTTACAATAGTGCATCTAAATCTTTTAAGGGGGGGGGGGGGGGGGGGGGTTAGAAGGATTACTTTATCCTATCCTAGGTATTCCTTAAAGAGGTGGGGTTTCAGGTGTCTCCGGAAGGTGGTGATTGACTCCGCTGACCTGGCGTCGTGAGGGAGTTTGTTCCACCATTGGGGTGCCAGAGCAGCGAACAGTTTTGACTGGGCTGAGCGGGAACTGTACTTCCTCAGAGGTAGGGAGGCGAGCAGGCCAGAGGTGGATGAACGCAGTGCCCTTGTTTGGGTGTAGGGCCTGATCAGAGCCTGAAGGTACGGAGGTGCCGTTCCCCTCACAGCTCCGTAGGCAAGCACCATGGTCTTGTAGCGGATGCGAGCTTCAACTGGAAGCCAGTGGAGAGAGCGGAGGAGCGGGGTGACTTGAGAGAACTTGGGAAGGTTGAACACCAGACGGGCTGCGGCGTTCTGGATGAGTTGTAGGGGTTTAATGGCACAGGCAGGGAGCCCAGCCAACAGCGAGTTGCAGTAATCCAGACGGGAGATGACAAGTGCCTGGATTAGGACCTGCGCCGCTTCCTGTGTGAGGCAGGGTCGTACTCTGCGGATGTTGTAGAGCATGAACCTACAGGAACGGGCCACCGCCTTGATGTTAGTTGAGAACGACAGGGTGTTGTCCAGGATCACGCCAAGGTTCTTAGCGCTCTGGGAGGAGGACACAATGGAGTTGTCAACCGTGATGGCGAGATCATGGAACGGGCAGTCCTTCCCCGGGAGGAAGAGCAGCTCCGTCTTGCCGAGGTTCAGCTTGAGGTGGTGATCCGTCATCCCCACTGATATGTCTGCCAGACATGCAGAGATGCGATTCGCCACCTGGTTATCAGAAGGGGGAAAGGAGAAGATTAATTGTGTGTCGTCTGCATAGCAATGATAGGAGAGACCATGTGAGGTTATGACAGAGCCAAGTGACTTGGTGTATAGTGAGAATAGGAGAGGGCCTAGAACAGAGCCCTGGGGGACACCAGTGGTGAGAGCACGTGGTGAGGAGACAGATTCTCGCCACGCCACCTGGTAGGAGCGACCTGTTAGGTAGGACGCAATCCAAGCGTGGGCCGCGCCGGAGATGCCCAACTCGGAGAGGGTGGAGAGGAGGATCTGATGGTTCACAGTATCAAAGGCAGCCGATAGGTCTAGAAGGATGAGAGCAGAGGAGAGAGAGTTAGCTTTAGCAGTGCGGAGCGCCTCCGTGACACAGAGAAGAGCAGTCTCAGTTGAATGACTAGTCTTGAAACCTGACTGATTTGGATCGAGAAGGTCATTCTGAGAGAGATAGCAGGAGAGCTGGCCAAGGACGGCACGTTCAAGAGTTTTGGAGAGAAAAGAAAGAAGGGATACTGGTCTGTAGTTGTTGACATCGGAGGGATCGAGTGTAGGTTTTTTCAGAAGGGGTGCAACTCTCGCTCTCTTGAAGACGGAAGGGACGTAGCCAGCGGTCAAGGATGAGTTGATGAGCGAGGTGAGGTAAGGGAGAAGGTCTCCGGAAATGGTCTGGAGAAGAGAGGAGGGGATAGGGTCAAGCGGGCAGGTTGTTGGGCGGCCGGCCGTCACAAGACGCGAGATTTCATCTGGGGAGAGAGGGGAGAAAGAGGTCAAAGCACAGGGTAGGGCAGTGTGAGCAGAACCAGCGGTGTCGTTTGACTTAGCAAACGAGGATCGGATGTCGTCAACCTTCTTTTCAAAATGGTTGACGAAGTCATCCGCAGAGAGGGAGGAGGGGGGGGGGGGGGAGGAGGATTCAGGAGGGAAGAGAAGGTGGCAAAGAGCTTCCTAGGGTTAGAGGCAGATGCTTGGAATTTAGAGTGGTAGAAAGTGGCTTTAGCAGCAGAGACAGAAGAGGAAAATGTAGAGAGGAGGGAGTGAAAGGATGCCAGGTCCGTAGGGAGGCGAGTTCTCCTCCATTTCCGCTCGGCTGCCCGGAGCCCTGTTCTGTGAGCTCGCAATGAGTCGTCGAGCCACGGAGCAGGAGGGGAGGACCGAGCCGGCCTGGAGGATAGGGGACATAGAGAGTCAAAGGATGCAGAAAGGGAGGAGAGGAGGGTTGAGGAGGCAGAATCCGGAGATAGGTTGGAGAAGGTTTGAGCAGAGGGAAGAGATGATAGGATGGAAGAGGAGAGAGTAGCGGGGGAGAGAGAGCGAAGGTTTGGACGGCGCGATACCATCCGAGTAGGGGCAGAGTGGGAAGTGTTGGATGAGAGCGAGAGGGAAAAGGATACAAGGTAGTGGTCGGAGACTTGGAGGGGAGTTGCAATGAGATTAGTGGAAGAACAGCATCTAGTAAAGATGAGGTCAAGCGTATTGCCTGCCTTGTGAGTAGGGGGGGAAGGTGAGAGGGTGAGGTCAAAAGAGGAGAGGAGTGGAAAGAGGGAGGCAGAGAGGAATGAGTCAAAGGTAGACGTGGGGAGGTTAAAGTCACCCAGAACTGTGAGAGGTGAGCCATCCTCAGGGAAGGAACTTATCAAGGCGTCAAGCTCATTGATGAACTCTCCAAGGGAACCTGGAGGGCGATAAATGATAAGGATGTTAAGCTTGAAAGGGCTGGTAACTGTGACAGCATGGAATTCAAAGGAGGCGATAGACAGATGGGTCAGGGGAGAAAGAGAGAATGTCCACTTGGGAGAGATGAGGATCCCAGTGCCACCACCCCGCTGACCAGAAGCTCTCGGGGTGTGCGAGAACACGTGGGCAGACGAGGAGAGAGCAGTAGGAGTAGCAGTGTTATCTGTGGTAATCCATGTTTCCGTCAGTGCCAAGAAGTCGAGGGACTGGAGGGAAGCATAGGCTGAGATGAACTCTGCCTTGTTGGCCGCAGATCGGCAGTTCCAGAGGCTGCCGGAGACCTGGAACTCCACGTGGGTCGTGCGCGCTGGGACCACCAGGTTAGGGTGGCAGCGGCCACGCGGTGTGAAGCGTTTGTATGGTCTGTGCAGAGAGGAGAGAACAGGGATAGACAGACACATAGTTGACAGGCTACAGAAGAGGCTACGCTAATGCAAAGGAGATTGGAATGACAAGTGGACTACACGTCTCGAATGTTCAGAAAGTTAAGCTTACGTAGCAAAAATCTTATTGACTAAAATGATTAAAATGATGCAGTACTGCTGACTGGTGAAGTAGGCTAGCTAGCAGTGGCTGCGTTGTTGACTTTGTTTGAAAGTGTTGCTGGCTAGGTAGCCTCGATAACTGGCTAGGTAACCTCGATAACTGGCTAGATAATTACTCTAACTACACAATTATCTTAGATACAAGGACAGCAAAGACAACTATGTAGCTAGCTAACACTACACTAATCAAATCGTTCCGTTGTACTGTTTCGGTAGAAGTTGGCTAGCTGGCTAGCTAGCAGTGTTGACAACGTTAGGACGGCGAAAATAGCTGGCCAGCTGACTTTGTTTGAAAGTGGAGCTGGCTAGGTAACCTCGATAACTGGCTAGATAATTACTCTAAACTACACAATTATCTTAGATACAAGGACAGCAAAGACAACTATGTAGCTAGCTAACACTACACTAATCAAATCGTTCCGTTGTACTGTTTCGGTAGAAGTTGGCTAGCTGGCTAGCTAGCAGTGTTGACAACGTTAGGACGGCGAAAATAGCTGGCTAGCTGACTTTGTTTGAAAGTGGAGCTGGCTAGGTAACCTCGATAACTGGCTAGATAATTACTCTAAACTACACAATTATCTTAGATACAAAGACAGCAAAGACAACTATGTAGCTAGCTAACACTACACTAATCAAATCGTTCCGTTGTAATGATTCGGTAGAAGTTGGCTAGCTGGCTAGCTAGCAGTGTTGACAACGTTAGAAGATTCGATAATTCGATAATAATCTAAACTACACAATTATCTTTGATACAAAGACGGCTATGTAGCTAGCTAAGAAAAAAAGTGCTAAGATCAAACAAATCAAACCGTTGTACTGTAATGAAATTAAATTAAAAGTAGTGCTAGAGGCCTCACTTCGATCCCGGGCTGTATCACAACCGGCCTTGATTGGGAGTCCCACAGGGCGGCACACAATTTGCCCAGCGTCGTCCGTGTTAGGGGAGGGTTTGGCCAGGGGAGGGGTTTACTTGGCTCATCGTGCTCTAGCGACTCCTTGTGGCGGGCCGGGCGCCTGCAGGCTGACCTTGGTTGTCAGGTGAACGTTTCCTCCGACACATTGATGCGGCTGGCTTCTGGGTTAAGCGGGCGAGTGTTAAGAAGCGTGGTTTGGCAGGTCATGTTTTGGAAGACGCATGACTCGACCTTCGCCTCCCGAGCCTGTTGGTAAGTTGCCGCAATGAGACAAGATCGAAATTGTGGAGAAAAAGACGGTAAGATACAAAAAAATATAAAATGAATCTCAAAAACAACTTTCTATCGCTGGATTCGAACACCAGAGGCAGATGCTTACGCCACACTGTTGCCCCTCACTGTTGACACGTCATCTCCTGATGTCCTCCAACATTGATGGACGTTGAATAGTGACTTGGTTGTCTAAGGTACATTCAGGTGAGCTCTACTAAGGGGTGTGCTTTTAGTTTTATTAGCCTTGTTGGGACCATTTCACCAGTCCCCCTTAGGAAAACTCATATTTTACGGATATTTTAGGGTTGGTGTTAGAATTAGGGTTAGGGTTTATGTTAAGGGTAAGGGCTAGGTTTAGGGTTAGGTTGAAGGGTTTGGGGTTAAGGTTAGGGTTAGGGTTAGGGTTAAAGGTCAGGGTTAGGGTTAGGGAAAATAGTATGTAGAATGGGAATCAATTGTTTGGTCTCCACAAATATAGTAAAACAAACATGTGTGTGTTTTGGGTGTGGGTGTGGGCGTAAGCGTGTGTGAGTGTGTGTATTAGGGGACTCTATGAAGGAAGAGTTCATATTTCAGGTCCAGCTGCAGTGAAACATCTGGGCCCCTAGTGCCTCACCCCCTGGCCCCCTGGCCCCCCTAGCCCCCCTGGCCCCCCTGACCCCCCTGACCCCCCTGGTCCCCCTGGCCCCCCTGGCTACCGGTCCCTTAGATGATCTATAATTGATTAGACCATTAATTATGTATTAATTCATGAGAGGAAACGGAGCCCAGGTGCACTACACATTAACACACTAATTATAAAGCTCAGCTGGAGGGATACACAAGGGAGGTAGCCCAGGGGTTAGAGCGTTGGGCCAGTAACCGAAAGGTCATTGGTTCATATACCGAAGCCGACAAGGTGAACAATTTGTCGATGTGGCCTTGAGCAAGGCACTTAACCCTAATTTGCTTGAGGGGGTGTCGTACTACTATGGCTGACCCTGTAAAACAATATATTTTACTGCACCTATCTGGTGTATGTGACAATAAAACACACCCACCTACATATATATATATAGACAGATACTGTAAATGTAGCCTCTCTGTATGCCAACTGTATTGCAGCCAATAGGTGGTAGTCCACATATCCCATAAATGCAGTCGTTGGTTCAACTAATGGGTTCTGAGGCTAATACAGTCTGATACCGTCTTCAAGCATGTTCGTGAAAGCAACATCCTTAACTTCACTATAATAGGGAATAGAGCCATGCTACTGTCTTATATAAGGCTCAGTTAGCTTGTTGGTAGAGAGGAGGAGAGTAAGAGGACATTAGTGCTTTAGTGCCAGCCTGACCTCCTCCACTCAGCCTCTTACTCTGACACTGCCATGGGGACAGTAACAGCTATGTAACTGTCCCTGACTCAAATGACATTCCCCATGTAATGCTCTTCTTTTGAACAGAGCCCACAGCCTTTACAAACATTATCCAGCCCTCTTCATACAGCCTTTACAAACATTATGAGCCCTAGGACCATACGTCAGGACTACCGGGCATGATGACTCCTTGCTGTCCCCAGTCCACCTGGCCTTGCTGCTATTCCAGTTTCAACTGTTCTGCCTGCGGTTATGGAACCGCCACCTGTCCCAGACCTGCTGTTTTCAACTCTTAATGATCGGCTATGAAAAGCCAACTGAAAATTATTCATGATTATTATTTGACCATGCTTGTCACTTATGAACATTTTGAACATCTTGGCATAGTTCTGTTATAATCTCCACCCGGCACAGCCAGAAGAGGACTGGCCACCCCTCATAGCCTGGTTCCTCTCTAGGTTTCTTCCTAGGTTTTGGCCTTTCTAGGGAGTTTTTCCTAGCCACCGTGCTTCTACACCTGCATTGCTTGCTGTTTGGGGTTTTAGGCTGGGTTTCTGTACAGCACTTCGAGATATTAGCTGATGTACGAAGGGCTATATAAAATAAACTTGATTGATTGATTGATTGATTATCCAGCCCTCTTCATACAGCCTTTACAAACATTATCCAGCCCTCTTCATACAGCCTTTACAAACATTATCCAGCCCTCTTCATACAGCCTTTACAAACATTATCCAGCCCTCTTCATACAGCCTTTACAAACATTATCCAGCCCTCTTCATACAGCCTTTACAAACATTATCCAGCCCTCTTCATACAGCCTTTACAAACATTATCCAGCCCTCTTCATACAGCCTTTACAAACATTATCCAGCCCTCTTCATACAGCCTTTACAAACATTATCCAGCACTCTTCAGCCAAACTTCCTCAATGTCATAACACACAGGGAGAGTGTATCTAAAGTGGTGCAGCAACCATCCATTTTATTAAGACGGTTTTCTGCCTGGTATAAAAACATATTGATTCAGAGCCATCTCATTCTGAGAAGCGGCCCATGCAGGGATGGAGAGAATATTTATGGTTTCCGTAAGTGATGTCTCCTATAATGTAATTACTGCATGGAGAGATAGAGAGAGAGAGCGACAGAGAGAGAGAGAAAGAAAGAGAGAGATAAAAAGAGAGAGAGAGTGGGTGGGTGGGACAGAATAGTTTGCACTCTCATGACTTCCACTCCTCTCTCATCCATCTCTCTCTCCTCTCTGTTCATCCCTCTCTCCTTTCGTTTACAGGAAGCCATGGATGTTAATCTGATTGCTGGTTCTGAACACAGAGAGATAATTCAATCTAACAGGGGCTAACCCAGTTACACGCACTGTTACGTATTGGGATAGCCTCCAGCCTGGCAGGTCCACGCACACGCACACGCACGCACGCACGCGCACACACACACACACACACATGCAGAGGAATGGCTGTTGTTGCGTGTGTGTGTCTGAGGCAGAGGGGGACACTGTAGGGGTGTGTGTGTCTGTGAGAGAGAGAGAGACAATGGGGGGGGGGGGGGGGGGGGGGGGGCAGCACTCACACGTCCTAGTGCAGTGTGTGTCTGGGATGGGGCTGCTCTAGATTTCTGCCTGTAGGGTTCTAATATTTGATGATATGTAGATAATGACTACAAAACGACAAAGACTGGAAACCAATTTAGGATATTTAATAACGACCGGTCGCGGAACAGAACACTTACAAGCATAGAGTTCAACATGTTTTTGTTTCAAAACACTATCTGAGCAGAACCCTATAGACCCAGGTAGTTAAATCAAATCACATTATATTTGTCACGTGCCGAATACAACAGGTTCACGTTACTGTGAAATGCTTATTTACAAGTTATGACCTAGTAGAAAGGGCACTGACATCTTCAGAAACCCACCATAGACAGGTTTGTATTGGACTGACAGGTCTGCTTCAAATAAACCAACAACAAATGTCTTCAAACACACAGAGAAGAGTATTTACTGTCTCAAACCTTGTTATCCAAAGAAAGAGGAAGTGCTTGGTTTCCAGAAGCAGAGTGATACATCAACCAAATTGAATATGTAATAAAATCTACTAGTGTTTCATCGTCCTGTCAATGATTTTTAAATATTTAATAGATAAACATGTCGTCTGAGCATTGATTTATTTGACAAAATGGAAAACATAAAAGAAAAGATGTCAAGGAGAGAGGGATGATGTTACATAATAGTGGTAGAAAAAGATGGCAGTATAATTCACACAGTACACACACTTTACCATGCATAACAGAGGGAACGACAGAGGAGAGAAAAGAAGAGAAGAAAATAAAAGAGAGGAAGGGGCAATCAAAGACATTGATCCAGGACTAAGATAACACTGGGAGCCAATGGGACTCCTTGCTGAATGAAACTCAATGGAACTAAATGAAACTACTGGACCAGTTGGCTCTAATGTCTACTTCCTGGTCTTTTTATGACACTAGCTACTGTCCAATCCCTCTTTGTATAATTTTAGCTCATGCCAAAGTAATACAGACTAAGTTGTGTCAATGAAAACATCAGTATGACACTCTTAGTATGCCGCTCTCTCTCTCTCTTTCCCTCACCATGCGAAATGAAAGGGATTCCTTGAGAAAGGTGAAAGAGCTATTAGTCTCTCAGTCTAAAAATCACACGTACACACAGACACACACAGAGACTCACACATAGAGACACACACACAGACACACACACACACAGACACACACACACACACACAGAGACACACACACACACACACAGACACACACAGAGACTCACACAGAGACACACACACAGAGACACACACACAGAGACACACACACAGAGACACACACACACACACATAGACACACACATAGACACACACACAGACACACACACAGAAACACACACACAGAGACACACACACAGAGACACACACACACAGAGACACACACACAGAGACACACACACAGAGACACACACACAGAGAGACTCACACAGAGACACACACACACACAGAGACACACACACAGAGACACACACACAGAGACACACAGAGACACATACACACAGAGACACACACAGAGACACACACACAGAGACACACACAGAGACACACACACAGAGACACACACACAGAGACACACACACACACACACACACACACACACACACACACACACACACACAGAGACACACACACACACAGAGACACACACACAGAGACACACAGAGACACATACACACAGACACACACAGAGACTCACACAGAGAAACACACACAGAGACACACCACAGACACACACACAGAGACACACACACACAGAGACACACACACAGAGACACACACACAGAGACACACACACACACACACAGACACACACAGAGACTCACACAGAGACACACACACAGAGACACACACACACACAGACCCACACACAGAGACACACACACAGAGACACACAGAGACACACACACAGAGACACACACAGAGACACACACACAGAGACACACACACAGAGACACACAGAGACACACAGAGACACACACACAGAGACACACAGAGACACACACACAGAGACACACAGAGACATACAGAGACACACAGAGACACATACACATGCTATTTGTCTCTTAGTCTAAAGAGGCAGAGTAGGACTAGCAGATCAATACAGAGGCTGCTCATTGGAATAGATTTGGGCTGTGTGTGCACAGCGGTTTCTCTCGATCACAACACACTGGGGAGACGGTTGGTTAGGGATACACTGACAGGACGCCTTATGACTCATATACAGCTGCAGATAGTTATTATGGGTTACACTGAAGCCAAGATGATATATTGCAGGTATTATAAAAATGACTTATTTGTTCAGTTGTTCAACAAGAGGGACCCTGGCCATCCAAACCAACATTTCAGGAGCAAGGAGCCTTCCATGAACACAACAGCTGCTCACAGTACAGTAGTGCCACATATGGGGAACCATACACAACACATCCGCTTTCTCTCATTGTCTTTACCTGAGTGAAATAGTAACTATAACTAGAATTCTCTTCAATAGGAAAAAGTAGGTGGTCAATTGGCCCAGACAAAGGACACACACACACACACACACACACACACACACACACACACACACACACACACACACACACACACACACACACACACACACACACACACACACACACACACACACACACACACACACACACACAGTTAGAAGACAGTAATGTACAGAACAAAAATCTAAACGCAACATGCAACAATTTCAAAGATTTTACTGATTTACAGTTCATATAAGGAAATCAGTCAATTTAAATAAATAAATTAGGCCCTAGTCTATGGATTTCACATGACTGGGCAGTGGTGCAGCCATGGGTGGGCCTTGGCGGGCACAGGCCCACCCACTGGGGAGCCAGGCCCAGCCAATCACAATGAGTTTTTCCCCACTAAAGGGCTTCATTACAGAAATAAACAATCCTCAGCACCCCACCGGATGTGGAGGTCCTGGGCTGGCGTGGTTACACGTGGTCTGCAGTTGTGAGGCCGGTTGGACATACTACCAAATTCTCTAATATGACATCGGAGGCAGCTTATGGTAGAGAAATTAACATTAAATTCTCTAGCAACAGCTCTGGTGGACATTCCTGCAGTCAGCATGCCAATTGCACACTCCCTCTAAACGTGAGACATCTGTGGCATTGTGTTGTGTGACAAAACTGCACATTTAAAGTGGCCGTTATTGTCCCCAGCACAACGTGCACCTGTGTAATGATCATGCTGTTTAATCAGCTTCTTGATATGCCACACCTGCCAGGTCAATGGATTATCTTGGCAAAGGAGAAGTGCTCACTAACAGGGATGTAAACCAATTTGTGCACAAAATTTGAGAGAAATTAGCTTTTGTGCTTATGAAAAATTGCTGGGATCTTTTAATTTAGCTCCTGAAACATGGGACCAACACTTTACATGTTGCGCTTATATTTTTGTTCAGTGTAGATAGATTCAGTGAAGGGAGAGCTCTGTTCAGCTGCTGCGTATCCTTGGCTGTTGATGCTAATTGGTGTTTCTGCCCGAGCACGTTCAGACAAACACAATAAGGAGAGGACATCATTATTTACCCCACACTAAGGTTCTCTTACTGACGTTCACTGGTGCTAAGCAAATTCTCTGCAGTAGATAATTATGGAATCTATCTGTCCAACTACTACCAATGATAACATTGGATTACCACTACACAATGAGTCACAACAGATACTGTAGATTGATCATTTTTTTAAGGAGGACTGATTTTCACTCTCCCTCCCTTTACCGTTTCATCCATCTCTCTCTCCATCGCTCTCTTTTTATCTCTCCATCCCTCCCTCTCTCTCTCTTTCTCTCTCTCTTTCTCTCTCTCTCCCCCTCTGTCCCTCCCTCTTTCTCTCTCTTTCTCTCCCTCCATCCATCTCTGTCTCTCTCCATATCTCTCTATCTATCAGGGTAATTTCACTAATGGAATGGTTTGTATTCAGGCCAGATTCCTGCCAGCCAGTAAGCGATGCTCCTTAACTGCTTAAAGCAATATTGTATACAGCTGTAGAAAGGTGGTGCAGGACCTTCCATTACAACTCGGTTATACCCCTGTATTTCCTGCTGGGTCATGAAGGGGTCGTGGTGTGTGTGTGCATGCGTGCGTGCGTGAGTGTGTGACTATGAGAGAAGTGTTGCCTGCTGCTTTAGTTACCAAACAGCACTTTGGTGGAGAGCCATTGGACCAGGAGAGCCACTGGTCAGGAGAGTCACTGGTCAGTAGAACCACTGGTTAGGAGAGTCACTGGTCAGGAGAACCACTGGTCAGGAGAGTCACTGGTCAGTAGAGTCACTGGTCAGTAGAACCACTGGTCAGAAGAGCCACTGGTTAGGAGAGTCACTGGTCAGGAGAGTCACTGGTCAGGAGAGTCACTGGTTAGGAGAACCACTGGTCAGTAGAACCACTGGCCAGGAGAGTCACTGGTCAGGAGAACCACTGGTCAGGAGAGTCACTGGTCAGGAGAGTCACTGGTGAGGAGTGGCACTGGTCAGGAGAGTCACTGGTCAGTAGAGTCACTGGTCAGTAGAACTACTGGTCAGGAGTGTCACTGGTCAGCAGAGTCACTGGTCAGCAGAGTCACTGGTCAGTAGAACCACTGGCCAGGAGAGTCACTGGTCAGGAGAACCACTGGTCAGCAGAGTCACTGGTCAGTAGAACCACTGGCCAGGAGAGTCACTGGTCAGGAGAACCACTGGTCAGGAGAGTCACTGGTCAGGAGAACCACTGGTCAGGAGTGGCACTGGTCAGTAGAGTCACTGGTCAGTAGAACTACTGGGCATGAGAGTCACTGGTCATGAGAGTCACTGGTCAGTAGAGTCACTGGTCAGTAGAGTCACTGGTCAGTAGAACTACTGGTCAGGAGTGTCACTGGTCAGGAGAGTCACTGGTCAGGAGAACCACTGGTCAGTAGAGTCACTGGTGAGGAGAACCACAGGTCAGTAGAGTCACTGGTCAGCAGAGTCACTGGTCAGGAGAGTCACTGGTCAGTAGAACCACTGGTCAGGAGAGTCACTGGTCAGTAGAACCACTGGTCAGTAGAACCACTGGTCAGGAGAGTCACTGGTCAGGGGAGACATTGGTTAGGAGAGTCACTGGTCAGGAGAGTCACTGGTCAGGAGAGCCACTGGTCAGTAGAACCACTGGTCAGGAGAGTCACTGGTCAGGAGAACCACTGGTGAGGAGAACCACTGGTCAGTAGAACCACTGGTCAGGAGAGTCACTGGTCAGTAGAACCACTGGTCAGGAGAGTCACTGGTCAGTAGAACCACTGGTCAGCAGAGTCACTGGTCAGGAGAACCACTGGTGAGGAGAACCACTGGTCAGTAGAACCACTGGTCAGGAGAGTCACTGGTCAGTAGAACCACTGGTCAGGAGAGTCACTGGTCAGGAGAACCACTGGTCAGCCACTGGTCAGCTAAGGTCTCAGTCTGATGAAATGCCTTTCACCAGCCAGACCAGCTGGATATATGAATAGCTTCTGAATCATATATAAAATGTGTGTATGGAACTCTTCCAACACCACACCCACTCACATCCACCTCCTCTGCTCGTGTCTCTCAGTTCAACATCTTGGCTGGCAGAGTCCATTTCTATACAAGAAGGATGGGATGGGGGCTTCCTGAGGCAGCTTACTGGCAGCACTTGGGGGGTAGGTCTGGTCTAGGCGGGGAGGGCTGGGAGGGGGGTGCTGGTGTTGTGTAGACTGAAGTGAGTGTGTGCCAGTGGCTTCATTAACTCTGATTGAAGGTGAGGCAACACAGATGAAACTTTCAGTGAAGGTGAAGAGTTTCTCTCTGAGCTCATCAGACAGACACACACACACACAAACAAACACAAACACACACACCGTCTCTCACACGTGTCAGACACACACAGAGTTATGGGCCGACGGTCACATGCCAGCGCTTCATTGGATTGATGAAGAGAGAGAGGGAGAGAGAGAGGAGGGAGAGAAAGAGAGATGGAGAGAGATAGAGAGAGAGGGAGAGAGAGAGGGAGAGAGAGAGTGTGAGTGAGTGAGAGAGAGAGAGGGGATCTAAGCTCAGGTCTGTCAGGGGCCAATCCAGTAAAGAGAGCTACCCCCCCTCCCCCTCCCCATGTCTCTCTCCCTCTCAACACACAAGGTAACAGCCATTCCTCTGCGTGTGTATGTGTGTTTGTTTGTCAGTGTTTATGTGTGTGTACATGTATGTGTGAGGGTTTGTGTGTCATTTCAGGGTTGCATCACAGAAGTTACATGTTTATATGATATGATATTACCATGGTGAATACAGGGGGAGTAATAGAAAACATGTCAGGGAAGATGAGATACTATACAGGGACTCAGCGCATTACAACCATGGATCTCTGAATCTATTGCATGTATGGTAAATAACATGGGACAGAAAACTTGTTCACAGTTAATCAGTCGTAAGAGTCAAACAAGGAAAAAATAGCTAATGTATTTGTGGAGCTAACGGTTCTGTCCATTCTAGCGTGGCCAAATAGTGACAACCACTTGATCAACAGTAGTGTGTGAGAGTGGTGACAGGATACAGACAGAGTGTAATGGGATCCTTGCAGTGATCCTGTCACTGGGTTAGACTACTGAGACTCACAATAGATACGGTGACTCATGCCTCCATCACACTGTGCACTGGACAGCTGTGTCACTAGAGGCTATAAGAGGGTTCTGTCTGTAAATGGAAAGAATAGAGAATGAAGAAAGAGGGGAGAATGGTGGATGAAGGTAGAGGGGGGAATGGTGGATGAAGGTAGAGGGGAGAATGGTGGATGAATGAAGAGGAGAGAATGGTGGATGAAGGTAGAGGGGGGAATGGTGGATGAAGGTAGAGGGGAGAATGTGGATGAATGAAGAGGGGAGAATGGTAGATGAAGGTAGAGGGGGGAACGGTGGATGAATGAAGAGGGGAGAATGTGGATGAATGAAGAGGGGAGAATGGTGGATGAAGGTCGAGGGGAGAATGGTGGATGAAGGTAGAAGGTAGAATGGTGGATGAATGAAGAGGGGAGAATGTGGATGAATGAAGAGGGGAGAATGGTGGATGAATGAAGAGGGGAGAATGGTGGATGAATGAAGAGGGGAGAATGTGGATGAATGATGAGGGGAGAATGTGGATGAATGAAGAGGGGAGAATGGTGGATGAAGGTAGAGGGGAGAATGGTGGGATGAATGAAGAGGGGAGAATGGTGGATGAATAAAGAGGGGAGAATGGTGGATGAAGGTAGAGGGGAGAATGGTGGATGATGGTAGAAGGGAGAATGTGGATGACGGTAGAAGGGAGAATGTGGATGAATGAAGAGGGGAAAATGTGGATGAATGACGAGGGGAGAATGGTGGATGAAGGTAGAGGGGAGAATGGTGGATGAAGGTAGAGGGGAGAATGGTGGATGACGGTAGAAGGGAGAATGTGGATGAATGAAGAGGGGAGAATGTGGATGAATGACGAGGGGAGAATGGTGGATGAAGGTAGAGGGGAGAATGGTGGATGAAGGTAGAGGGGAGAATGGTGGATGAAGGTAGAGGGGAGAATGGTGGATGACGGTAGAAGGGAGAATGTGGATGAATGAAGAGGGGAGAATGGTGGATGAAGGTAGAGGGGAGAATGGTGGATGACGGTAGAAGGGAGAATGTGGATGAATGAAGAGGGGAGAATGTGGATGAATGAAGAGGGGAGAATGGTGGATGAAGGTAGAGGGGAGAATGGTGGATGACGGTAGAAGGGAGAATGTGGATGAATGAAGAGGGGAGAATGTGGATGAATGACGAGGGGAGAATGGTGGATGAAGGTAGAGGGGAGAATGTGGATGAATGAAGAGGGGAGAATGGTGGATGAAGGTAGAGGGGAGAATGGTGGATGACGGTAGAAGGGAGAATGTGGATGAATGAAGAGGGGAGAATGTGGATGAATGAAGAGGGGAGAATGGTGGATGAAGGTAGAGGGGAGAATGGTGGATGGCGGAGAAAATAAGAGGAAGGTAGGAGGAAGAAGAAGGAGATGGTAAGAAGAAACCAGACAGTGTTTTTTACAATCAGGAAAGGGAGAATGGAGAAGAATGGAGCAGATGGGGGAATGTGAGGGGGAAGAGAGGATGCGAGTGAAGGAAGTAGGGAAAAAGCTAGCCACAGGATGCCCTGTGTGTGTGTACATTTGAGAGAGAGAGCGAGAGAGCGCGAGAGAGAGTATGTGTGTGCATGTGTGTGAGTAACACTCCAGTACTGCCCTAATTTGTTTACAGAGGTGTCCTGCAGTCCACACGTCACAGTTATGTCTGGCTTTAGCTATTCACATGTCAGTGGAGGCTGGTGGGAGGAGCTATAGGAGGACGGGCTCATTGTAATAGCTGGAATGGAATGAATGGAAAGGTATCAAACACATCAAACATATAGAAACCACTTTTCACTCCGTTCCATTGATTCCATTGCAGTCATTACAATGAGCCTGTCCTCCTATAGGTCCTCCCACCAGCCTCCAATGTCACATGTTTGCATTCACACAGACAGCCTAGAGTTGATATAGCTGCTACCTTCCTTCTCCCAAATAGGTGAATGCAACAGTGGGGATTTTTGACGGTTAGGTTTAGACATTAATTCTGATTTGTTCAGGTTTAAGGTTTGGGATAGGGTTAAAACTAAAACAACTGGAAGGTTAGGTTTAGGCATTAATTCTGATTTGTTCAGGTTTAAGGTTTGGGATAGGGTTAAAACTAAAACAACTGGGCGGTTAGGTTTAGGCATTAATTCCGAATGGTTAAAGTAAAGGTAATACATTTTTTTTTAAATGAACAGTGCCTAGCACTGGGATTGAACCCATGATCCTTGGAGCCGGAGGTCGCTGTTTACACCCATCCGTCATCCCCATCCAAAACACCTTAGCAAGACGTGAGCCTACACGATGGTAATAGTGCTCACCCCTGTCCCCTAGTGGCCAGTGTTAAAATAATCTCCGGAAGTCCTGAGGACCTATACAAACCTCAAATATTGCATTGGATCTGAGATGCAGCTAGTTGCCAAACTACTGCCCGGTGGAAAGCCTCACCTGTGGTAACTTCTAACACCTTTGTTTCACATATAGAAAAAGAGAGAGAGAGCTCTTTCTCTTCATTTCTCTCCCTCTCCTATGTCCTCTCGCTGCTGCCTTGCTTATTAATAAGACCAACTGAATGGATCTTTAGAATCAGGATCTATTAGCAGAGCAAAGATTAGATATTCCAGGAGAAGACCATCAGTAGACTCCAGGGAGGGATATTGTGATCATTCATTACAGTAACATTCTCTCAGAGTGGTTATTGTGGGACATAAACCATCTGAGTGGTTCAATTCCCGAGAAATACATTAAAATGTCACGACATAGCCTATTGGTTATTAATGGTCCTGCCAGGCGCAGGAAGAAAAATGCCAAGCTGGGAATAAATGCAGAAGGCTTCAGAAAGAAAAGCATAGTGAGTTCTCAAGGAAAGTTCAGTGTAGCCATACTGGGTAATGGAGTGAACAATGTAGCCATACTGGGTAATGCAGTGAACAATGTAGCCATACTGGGTAATGGAGTGAACAATGTATCCATACTGGTTAATGGGGTGACGATGTAGCCATACTGGGTAATGGGGTGACGATGTAGCCATACTGGGTAATGGGGTGATGATGTAGCCATACTGGTTAATGGGGTGAACGATGTAGCCATACTGGGTAACAGGGTGAACGATGTAGCCATACTGGGCAATGGGGTGACGATGTAGCCATACTGGGTAACAGGGTGAACGATGTAGCCATACTGGGCAATGGGGTGATGATGTAGCCATACTGGGTAATGGGGTGATGATGTAGCCATACTGGGTAATGGGGTGATGATGTAGCCATACTGGGTAATGGAGTGAACAATGTATCCATACTGGTTAATGGGGTGAACGATGTAGCCATACTGGTTAATGGGGTGAATGATGTAGCCATACTGGGTAATAGAGTGAACGATGTAGCCATACTGGTTAATGGAGTGATGATGTAGCCATACTGGGTAACGGGGTGAACGATGTAGCCATACTGGGTAATAGAGTGAACGATGTAGCCATACTGGGTAATGGGGTGACGATGTAGCCATACTGGGTAATGGGGTGACGATGTAGCCATACTGGGTAATGGGGTGACGATGTAGCCATACTGGGTAATGGGGTGATGATGTAGCCATACTGGGTAATGGGGTGACGATGTAGCCATACTGGGTAACGGGGTGACGATGTAGCCATACTGGGTAATAGAGTGAACGATGTAGCCATACTGGGTAATGGGGTGACGATGTAGCCATACTGGGTAACGGGGTGAACGATGTAGCCATACTGGGTAATGGGGTGATAATGTAGCCATACTGGGTAATGGGGTGATGATGTAGCCATACTGGTTAATGGGGTGAACGATGTAGCCATACTGGGTAACAGGGTGAACGATGTAGCCATACTGGGCAATGGGGTGACGATGTAGCCATACTGGGTAACAGGGTGAACGATGTAGCCATACTGGGCAATGGGGTGATGATGTAGCCATACTGGGTAATGGGGTGACGATGTAGCCATACTGGGTAATGGGGTGATGATGTAGCCATACTGGGTAATGGGGTGATGATGTAGCCATACTGGGTAATGGAGTGAACAATGTATCCATACTGGTTAATGGGGTGAACGATGTAGCCATACTGGTTAATGGGGTGAATGATGTAGCCATACTGGGTAATAGAGTGAACGATGTAGCCATACTGGGTAATAGAGTGAACGATGTAGCCATACTGGGTAATAGAGTGAACGATGTAGCCATACTGGTTAATGGAGTGATGATGTAGCCATACTGGGTAATGGGGTGACGATGTAGCCATACTGGGTAACGGGGTGATGATGTAGCCATACTGGGTAACGGGGTGACGATGTAGCCATACTGGGAAATGGGGTGAACGATGTAGCCATACTGGGCAATGGGGTGACGATGTAGCCATACTGGGTAATGGGGTGATGATGTAGCCATACTGGTTAATGGGGTGAACGATGTAGCCATACTGGGTAATGGAGTGAACAATGTATCCATACTGGTTAATGGGGTGAACGATGTAGCCATACTGGTTAATGGGGTGAACGATGTAGCCATACTGGGTAATGAGGTGAACGATGTAGCCATACTGGGTAATGGGGTGACGATGTAGCCATACTGGGTAACGGGGTGAACGATGTAGCCATACTGGGTAATGGGGTGATAATGTAGCCATACTGGGTAACGGGGTGAACGATGTAGCCATACTGGGTAATGGGGTGATAATGTAGCCATACTGGGTAACGGGGTGAACGATGTAGCCATACTGGGTAATGGAGTGAACGATGTAGCCATACTGGGTAATGGGGTGATGATGTAGCCATACTGGGTAATGGAGTGAACAATGTATCCATACTGGTTAATGGGGTGAACGATGTAGCCATACTGGTTAATGGGGTGAACGATGTAGCCATACTGGGTAATAGAGTGAACGATGTAGCCATACTGGGTAATGGGGTGACGATGTAGCCATACTGGGTAACAGGGTGAACGATGTAGCCATACTGGGTAACGGGGTGATGATGTAGCCATACTGGGTAATGGGGTGACGATGTAGCCATACTGGGTAACGGGGTGATGATGTAGCCATACTGGGTAACGGGGTGACGATGTAGCCATACTGGGAAATGGGGTGAACGATGTAGCCATACTGGGCAATGGGGTGACGATGTAGCCATACTGGGTAATGGGGTGATGATGTAGCCATACTGGTTAATGGGGTGAACGATGTAGCCATACTGGGTAATGGAGTGAACAATGTATCCATACTGGTTAATGGGGTGAACGATGTAGCCATACTGGTTAATGGGGTGAACGATGTAGCCATACTGGGTAATGAGGTGAACGATGTAGCCATACTGGGTAATGGGGTGACGATGTAGCCATACTGGGTAACGGGGTGAACGATGTAGCCATACTGGGTAATGGGGTGATAATGTAGCCATACTGGGTAACGGGGTGAACGATGTAGCCATACTGGGTAATGGGGTGATAATGTAGCCATACTGGGTAACGGGGTGAACGATGTAGCCATACTGGGTAATGGAGTGAACGATGTAGCCATACTGGGTAATGGGGTGATGATGTAGCCATACTGGGTAATGGAGTGATGATGTAGCCATACTGGGTAACGGGGTGATGATGTAGCCATACTGGGTAACGGGGTGACGATGTAGCCATACTGGGAAATGGGGTGAACGATGTAGCCATACTGGGCAATGGGGTGACGATGTAGCCATACTGGGTAATGGGGTGATGATGTAGCCATACTGGTTAATGGGGTGAACGATGTAGCCATACTGGGTAATGGAGTGAACAATGTATCCATACTGGGTAATGGGGTGATGATGTAGCCATACTGGGTAATGGGGTGATGATGTAGCCATACTGGGTAACGGGGTGATGATGTAGCCATACTGGGTAACGGGGTGACGATGTAGCCATACTGGATAACGGGGTGACGATGTAGCCATACTGGGTAACGGGGTGACGATGTAGCCATAATGGGTAACGGGGTGAACGATGTACCATACTGGGTAATGGGGTGACGATGTAGCCATACTGGGTAATGGGGTGATGATGTAGCCATACTGGGTAATGGGGTGATGATGTAGCCATACTGGTTAATGGGGTGAACGATGTAGCCATACTGGGTAATGGAGTGAACAATGTAGCCATACTGGTTAATGGGGTGACGATGTAGCCATAATGGGTAATGGGGTGACGATGTAGCCATAATGGGTAACGGGGTGAACGATGTACCATACTGGGTAATGGGGTGACGATGTATCCATACTGGGTAATGGGGTGATGATGTAGCCATACTGGGTAACGGGGTGAACGATGTAGCCATACTGGTTAATGGGGTGAACGATGTAGCCATACTGGGTAATGGAGTGAACGATGTAGCCATACTGGGTAATGGGGTGACGATGTCGCCATACTGGGTAAGAGGGTGAACGATGTAGCCATACTGGGTAATGGGGTGATAATGTAGCCATACTGGGTAACGGGGTGAACGATGTAGTCATACTGGGTAATGGGGTGATGATGTAGCCATACTGGGTAACGGGGTGAACGATGTAGCCATACTGGGTAATGGAGTGAACGATGTAGCCATACTGGGTAATGGGGTGATGATGTAGCCATACTGGGTAATGGGGTGATGATGTAGCCATACTGGGTAATGGGGTGATGATGTAGCCATACTGGGTAACGGGGTGAACGATGTAGCCATACTGGGTAACGGGTGAACGATGTAGCCATACTGGGTAACGGGGTGAACGATGTAGCCATACTGGGTAATGGGGTGAACGATGTAGCCATACTGGGTAATGGCGTGAACAATGTAGCCATACTGGGTAATGGGGTGAACGATGTAGCCATATTGGGTAATGGGGTGACGATGTAGCCATACTGGTTAATGGAGTGATGATGTAGCCATACTGGGTAACGGGGTGAACGATGTAGCCATACTGGGTAATGGCGTGAACAATGTAGCCATACTGGGTAACGGGGTGAACGATGTAGCCATACTGGGTAACGGGGTGAACGATGTAGCCATACTGGGTAACGGGGTGAACGATGTAGCCATACTGGGTAATGGAGTGAACGATGTAGCCATACTGGGTAATGGGGTGACGATGTAGCCATACTGGGTAACGGGGTGAACGATGTAGCCATACTGGGTAACGGGGTGAACGATGTAGCCATACTGGGTAACGGGGTGAGCGATGTAGTCTAATGTTGCTGTACCAACACAAGTGAGTCTTTACATTTCAGTCTAATTGACTACCATTCTCAGTAAGATAATGTTACATTTCAACGTGTAAATTAAACATCGGCCTGCTGGTATAATCGTGGTCGACCTTATTGTAGTCAACAGCAACTCAATTACAATTAACCGATTTAACAATGAAACAAATGTCAATTAGACAAATTTCTCATGGCTCGTCATATGAAAATTATATTCAATGTCAAGAATACGATGTAGCCATACTGGGTAACGGGGTGATGATGTAGCCATACTGGGTAACGGGGTGAACGATGTAGCCATACTGGGTAATGGGGTGATGATGTAGCCATACTGGGTAACGGGGTGATGATGTAGCCATACTGGGTAACGGGGTGACGATGTAGCCATACTGGGTAACGGGGTGACGATGTAGCCATACTGGGTAATGGGGTGACGATGTAGCCATAATGGGTAACGGGGTGAACGATGTACCATACTGGGTAATGGGGTGACGATGTAGCCATACTGGGTACTGGGGTGATGATGTAGCCATACTGGGTAATGGGGTGATGATGTAGCCATACTGGTTAATGGGGTGAACGATGTAGCCATACTGGGTAATGGCGTGAACAATGTAGCCATACTGGGTAATGGCGTGAACAATGTAGCCATACTGGGTAATGGGGTGAACGATGTAGCCATATTGGGTAATGGCGTGACGATGTAGCCATACTGGTTAATGGAGTGATGATGTAGCCATACTGGGTAACGGGGTGAACGATGTAGCCATACTGGGTAATGGCGTGAACAATGTAGCCATACTGGGTAACGGGGTGAACGATGTAGCCATACTGGGTAACGGGGTGAACGATGTAGCCATACTGGGTAACGGGGTGAACGATGTAGCCATACTGGGCAATGGGGTGACGATGTAGCCATACTGGGTAACGGGGTGAACGATGTAGCCATACTGGGTAACGGGGTGAACGATGTAGCCATACTGGGTAACGGGGTGAGCGATGTAGTCTAATGTTGCTGTACCAACACAAGTGAGTCTTTAGATTTCAGTCTAATTGACTACCATTCTCAGTAAGATAATGTTACATTTCAACGTGTAAATTAAACATCGGCCTGCTGGTATAATCGTGGTCGACCTTATTGTAGTCAACAGCAACTCAATTACAATTAACCGATTTAACAATGAAACAAATGTCAATTAGACTAATTTCTCATGGCTCGTCATAAGAAAATTATATTCAATGTCAAGAATACCAACCTAAGAAAAGACCCCTGGCTGTCCAGGTTAGTACACGCTGACTGATTAACACTACAATCAGTGGATTGTGTGTGTTTGTGATTAAGCCCCCTGCTAAGAAGAGTTGTTCCAATCACACAGTGTGGGGTCTGCTGTACCCTCTCAGGGGGAGAGGTTGGAAGGAGGGAGATGGAGGGGGGGATGTCAAGCACCAGCCCATCCATAATTACTAAAGTCCTGCATGGGTCTGACTGCTCTGGGGGGTCAGAAAGGGCTAGGGGCAGTGGGCAGGCCAGATGGGGTACAGAGAGGACAGGGTCATGGCTCTGCTGAGACAAACTGACAATTGATCAGAGAACCCAGGAGAGAGCGAGCGAGCGAGAACTTCCACAAAGCTGTGAATGATCTGAGAGACAAGGCAAGGGCCTTCGATGCCATCAAAAGGAACATAAAATTTGACATACCAACTAGGATCTGGCTAAAAATACTTGAATCAGTTATAGAACCCATATTTGGAACCAAGGACTGATCACCCAAATTCACAAAAGTAGAGACAAATTTGACCCCAATAACTACCGTGGGATATGCGTCAACAACAACCTTGGGAAAATCCTCTGCATTATCATTAACAACAGACTCGTACATTTCCTCAGCGAAAACAATGTAGTGAGCAAATGTCAAATTGGCTTTTTACCAAATTACCGTAGGACAGATCACGTATTCACCCTGCACACCCTAATAGACAAAAAAAAATAAAAAAATAAACAAAGGCAAAGTCTTCTCATGCTTTGTTGATTAAAAAAAAGAAAAAAGTTTTGACTCAATTTGGCATGAGGGTCTGCTATGCAAATTGATGGAAAGTGGTGCTGGGGGAAAAACATACAACATTATAAAATCCATGTACACAAACAACAAGTGTGCTGTTAAAATTGGCAAAAAAAACACACACATTTCTTTCCACAGGGCCGTAGGGTGAGACAGGGATGCAGCTTAAGCCCCAGCCTCTTCAACATATACAGTATATCAACTAATTGGCGAGGGCACTAGAATGGCCTGCAGCATCCAGCCTCATCCTACTAGAATCTGAAGTCAAAGCAGCACCTAGATCTTCTGCACAGATTCTGCCAGACCTGGGCCCTGACAGTAAATCTCAGTAAGACCAAAATAATGGTGTTCCAAAAAAGGTCCAGTTGCCAGGACCACAACTACAAATTCTATTGAGACAACATTGCCCTAAAGCAATTAAAAAATGATACCTACCTCGGCCCAAACATCAGCGCCACAGGTAACTTCCACAAAGCTATGAACGATCTGAGAGAAGGGCCTTCTATGCCATCAAAAGGAACATAAAATTCAACATAACAATTAGGATCTGGCAAAAAATACTTGAATCAGTTATATAACCCATTGCCCCTTATGGTTGTGAGGTCTGGGATCCGCTCACCAACCAATAATTGAGAATTCTACAAAAATATAATCTGTGTACAACGTAAAACACCAAATAATGCATGCAGAGCAGAATTAGGTGTTAAATTCTACAACCACCTAAAAGTAAGCGATACTCTAACCTTTCATAACAAAGCCATCACCTACAGAAAGATGAACCTGAAGAAGAGTCCCCTAAGCAAGCTGGTCCTGGGGTTCTGTTCACAAACACAAACAGACCCCACAGAGCCCCAGGACAGCAACACAATTAGACCCAACCAAATCATGAGAAAAAAATATAATTACTTGACACATTGGAAAGAATTTTAAAAAACGGAGAAAACTAGAATGCTATTTGGCCCTAAACAGAGAGTACACAGTAGCAGAATACCTGATCACTGTGACTGACCCAAAATTAAGGAAATCTTTCTATGTACAGACTCAGTGAGCATAGCCCTGCTATTGAGAAAGGCCGCCGAAGGCAGACCTGGCTCTCAAGAGAAGACAGGCTATGTGCACACTGCCCACAAAATGAGGTGGAAACTGAGCTGCACTTCCTAACCTCCTGCCAAATGTATGACTATATTAGATACACATATTTCCCTCAGATTACACAGAGCCACAAAGAATTTGAAAACAAACCGCATTTTGATAACCTCCCATATCTATTTGGTGAAATACCACAGTGTGCCATCACAGCAGCAAGATGTGTGACCTGTTGCCACAAGAAAAGGGCAACCAGTGAAGAAGAAACACCATTGTAAATACAACCCATATTTATGTTGATTTATTTTCCCTTTTGTACTTTAACAATTTGCACATAATATGACATTTGAAATATCTTTATTCTTTTGGAACTTTTGTGAGTGTTATGTTTACTGTCAAATTTGTTTTATTGTTTATTTCACTTTTGTTTATTATCGATTTCACTTGCTTTGGCAATGTAAACATATGCCGTGCCAATAAAGCCTGTAAATTGAAAATTGAAATTGAAATTGAGAGAGAGAGAGAGAGAGAGAGAGAGAGAGAGAGAGAGAGAGAGAGAGAGAGAGAGAGAGAGCAAGAGAGAGAGAGCGAGAGAGAGAAGGAGAGGAAAGGTAGGAGAGTATATTTACTGAAGCATTAAAATACACTACCAGTATGGTACTGTCTCAACTCTTAACAGTATAAAACACACTGCTTTACGACTCACAGCAGTGTACTGTAGAAGGGCTGCTTCTATTCCTCCATCTGCCTGAGCCTCTTCACTTAGAGAGGAAGTGTAGCCTACCATGATGTTAGACACATAGCTGTTTGAGGAGACTAAAGTGCATCTCAATCTTAGCTGAAACAACTTCAACGCTGCCACTACTGCTGAGTGAGGAGCAGAGAGAAGCACGTAGAGTAGAGTGTCTGCTGCTACGGCTGATAGACCCAGGCACTACAGGCAGGGCTCTTCATTACACTCTAAAGACACCAACTGTCACTTCTATTACAGCCGACCACAGCCTGACTGAGTGGACAGAGAAAAATGGCACCAAAACATTATGAGTTCCTTGGAGATGGTGGAGAGGGGTGGGAGGGAGGGTGGAGCGGGATGGGGGAGAGAGGGGGCTGTGATGGATGCCTGTGTGACACAGGCGGACGGGGTGAGGAGGGGAAAGGCAGCCATGGGCTTTTATAGTTGAGAGCCGGTGTGTGTGTGTTTTGACTGTGGAGTCCAAGTCCATACGCGCGCACACACACACGCAGACACCACCCCTTGACCCACCGACCAGAGCAGAATGAACACACACACAGAGCAAGACTATGCAGCCCAGTCGTGTCAAGCTGAGAGCGGCTCACTAAGGAGGTTCTGTCAGTGCTCCTTCGGCTCCATGTCAAAACAGACAGCCTCCATATTCAACAGATAAAGAAAGCTGCCCACGCAACGGGAATACACAAGCAGAGCCAGCCTGCCAATCTACTGAATTTAGCCCAGATTTGTCCAGCTACGCAATTTCAACCAAAATAATCAATGTGATGATGTCAACGTGGAAAACTGATTGGATTTGCAAAAGTCTGCAACTTAAGGGCATTTCGTATTTTTTTCAGCAAACTTAACATTTTATTTTATTTTAAAGATACCAAAAATGATGCAGAAAAATTAATCCATGCCTTTGTTACTTCTAGATCAGACTACTACAATGCTCTACTTTCCGGCTACCCGGATAAAGCACTAAATAAACTTCAGTTAGTGCTAAATACAGCTGCTAGAATCCTGACTAGAACCCCAAAATTTGGTCATATTACTCCAGTGCTAGCCTCCCTACACTGGCTTCCTGTTAAGGCAAGGGCTGATATCAAGGTTTTACTGCTAACCTACAAAGCATTACATGGCCTTGCTCCTACCTATCTTTCCGATTTGGTCCTGCTGTACATACCTACACGTGCGCTACGGTCACAAGACGCAGGCCTCCTAATTGTCCCTAGAATTTCTAAGCAAACAGCTGGAGGCAGGGCTTTCTCCTATAGATCTCCATTTTTATGGAATGGTCTGCCTACCCATGTGAGAGACGCAGACTCGGTCTCAACTTTTAAGTCTTTACTGAAGACTCATCTCTTCAGTGGGTCATATGATTGAGTGTAGTCTGGCCCAGGAGTGTGAAGGTGAACGGAAAGGCTCTGGAGTGCTCTTTCATGCCGTCCCTAGGAGGGGTGCGTCACTTGAGTGGGTTGAGTCACTGACGTGATCTTCCTGTCTGGGTTGGCGCCCCCCCCTTGGGTTGTGCCGTGGCGGAGATCTTTGTGGGCTATACTCGGCCTTGTCTCGGGATGGTAAGTTGGTGGTTGAAGATATCCCTCTAGTGGTGTGGGGGCTGTGCTTTGGCAAAGTGGGTGGGGTTATATCCTTCCTGTTTGGCCCTGTCCGGGGATATCATCGGATGGGGTGTGCCACAGTGTCTCCTGACCCCTCCTGTCTCAGCCTCCAGTATTTATGCTGCAGTAGTTTATGTGTCAGGGGGCTAGGGTCAGTTTGTTATATCTGGAGTACTTCTCCTGTCTTATCCGGTGTCCTGTGTGAATTTAAGTATGCTCTCTCTAATTCTCTCTTTCTGTCTTTCTTTCTCTCTCCCGGAGGACCTGAGCCCTAGGACCATGTCTCAGGACTACCTGGCATGATAACTCCTTGCTGTCCCCAGTCCACCTGGCCATGCTGCTGCTCCAGTTTCAACTGTTCTGCCTGCGGCTATGGAACCCTGACCTGTTCACCAGATGTGCTACCTGTCCCAGACCTGCTGTTTTCAACTCTCTAGAGACCGCAGGAGCGGTAGAGATACTCTTAATGATCGGCTATGAAAAGCCAACTGACATTTACTCCTGAGGTGCTGACTTGCTGCACCCTCGACAACTACTGTGATTATTATTATTTGACCATGCTGGTCATTTATGAACATTTGAACATCTTGGCCATGTTCTGTTATAATCTCCACCCGGCACAGCCAGAAGAGGACTGGCCACCCCTCATAGCCTGGTTCCTCTCTAGGTTTCTTCCTAGGTTTTGGCCTTTCTAGGGAGTTTTTCCTAGCCACCGTGCTTCTACACCTGCATTGCTTGCTGTTTGGGGTTTTAGGCTGGGTTTCTGTACAGCACTTTGAGATATCAGCTGATGTACGAAGGGCTATATAAATATATTTGATTTGAAATTTGATTAGATACCCACAAGGAACATCCTACTGCATCCCTGTCTTTCTAAGGTCTTCGAAAGCCAAGTTAACAAACAGATTATCAACCATTTCAAATCCCACCGTACCTTCTCCGCTATGCAATCTGGTTTCAGAGCTGGTCATGGGTGCACCTCAGCCACGCTCAAGGTCCTAAACGACATCATAACCACCATCGATAAGAAACATTACATTTACATTTTACATTTTTACATTTTAGTCATTTAGCAGACGCTCTTATCCAGAGCGACTTACAGTAGAGTGCATACATTTTATTACATTTTTACATACTGAGACAAGGATATCCCTACCGGCCAAACCCTCCCTAACCCGGACGACGCTATGCCAATTGTGCGTCGCCCCACGGACCTCCCGGTTGCGGCCGGCTGCGACAGAGCCTGGGCGCGAACCCAGAGACTCTGGTGGCGCAGCTAGCACTGCGATGCAGTGCCCTAGACCACTGCGCCACCCGGGAGGTGGCTGTGCAGCCGTATTCATTGACCTGGCCAAGGCTTTCGATTCTGTCAATCACCACATTCTTATTGGCAGACTCGACAGCCTTGGTTTCTCAAATTACTGCCTCGCCTGGTTTACCAACTACTTCTCTGATAGAGTTCAGTGTGTCAAATCAGAGGGCCTGTTGTCCGGACCTCTGGCAGTCTCTATGGGGAGCCACAGGGTTTAATTCTCGGGCCGACTCTCTTCTTTGTATACATCAATGATGTCGCTCTTGCTGCTGGTGATTCTCTGATCCACCTCTACGCAGACGACACCATTCTGTATACTTCTGGCCCCTCTTTGGACAATGTGTTAATTAACTAACCTCCAGACGAGCTTCAATGCCATACAACTCTCCTTCCGTGGCCTCTAACTGCTCTTAAATGCAAGTAAAACTAAATGCATGCTATCCAATCGATCACTGCCTGCACCTGCCCGCCCATCCAGCATCACTACTCTGGACGGCTCTGACTTAGAATACGTGGACAACTACAAATACCTAGGTGTCTGGTTAGACTGTAAACTCTCCTTCCAGACTCACATTAAGCATCTCCAATCCAAAATTAAATCTAGAATCGGCTTCCTATATCGCAACAAAGCATCCTTCGCTCATGCTGCCAAACATACCCTCGTAAAACTGACCATCCTACCGATCCTCAACTTCGGCGATGTCATCTATAAAATAGCCTCCAACACTCTACTCAACAAATTGGATGCAGTCTATCACAGTGCCATCCGTTTTGTCACCAAAGCCCCATACACTACCCACCACTGCGACCTGTACGCTCTCGTTGGTTGGCCCTCGCTTCATACTCGTCGCCAAACCCACTGGCTACAGGTTATCTACAAGTCTCTGCTAGGTAAAGCCCCGCCTTATCTCAGCTCACTGGTCACCATAGCAGCACCCACTCGTAGCACGTGTTCCAGCAGGTATATCTCACTGGTCACCCCCTTTCCTTCCAGTTCTCTGCTGCCAATGACTGGAACGAACTGCAAAAATCACTGAAGCTGGAGACTCATATCTCCCTCACTAGCTTTAAGCACCAGCTGTCAGAGCAGCTCACAGATCACTGCACCTGTACATAGCCCATCTGTAAACAGCCCATCTATCTACCTCATCCCCATACTGTATTTATTTATTTATCTTGCTCCTTTGCACCCCAGTATCTCTACTTGCACATTCATCTTCTGCACATCTACCATTCCAGTGTTTAATTGCTATATTGTAATTACTTCGCCACCATGGCCTATTTATTGCCTTAACTCCCTTATCTTACCTCATTTGCACTCACTGTATATACACTTTTTTCTTTCCTTTTTTCTACTGTAATATTGACTGTATGTTTTGTTTATTCCATGTGTAACTCTGTGTTGTTGTATGTGTTGAATTGCTATGCTTTATCTTGGCCAGGTCGCAGTTGCAAATGAGAACCTGTTCTCAACTAGCCTACCTGGTTAAATAAAGGTGAAAAATAAATAAAAATCTTCCCCTCTCCGATGGACAAGAATTTAACATGCATAACCACTGAAGCATAACTGAAATGCAATTTGGAAACCAATATTATTCTCTTTAAAATGTTACTTCACATCCTGAAACATAATGAAAGCATGAAATGAAATCGTCTGAACTCCTTTGTGTTAACTTAGGTACAGTCTTTTTTTGCTGGGAATGGTCCCCAACAGTATGTATTCTATTCACGTAACATAGTCTTTCAGCCCCTCTGGTGGATTCACATCCCTTTTTGGGCGAGCTTGTGGCTCTGTGAGCATTCTCTCTCCTTCCCCCTCTTTCTGTGCGTTTTCTGTGGCCACCTCAGCCTGTGTGGCTGTTAGATCTGGAAGACCTCTGAGGTGTTTTTTGTTCCTCCATGCCTCTTCTGAACCTGTGTCCACCACATAGGCATCCGCAGGGCATCCGCTTTTCTCAGCACTGTTGCTGGTGTCTTTGAGTTTGTAATCCACACACGTTGATCTTCTGTCAGCGTTCTGATCTTCAGGTGTCTGCAAATAAAGTCTCCAGTTTGTGTTTGTTTCAGCCATTTGTCCCTCTCAGCGAAGGCCTTCCTGTTAGGCCATTGGGGTTAAAACTGAGCCGGCGAGACAGGCCTCCTGCCCATCAGGAGCTCGGCAGGTGATGGCCCATGATGCTGCGGTGTGACTTTGTAAGCTAACAGAGCCCTGTATGGATCCTTTTCTTTTCAGAAGTCCCTTGACTGTTTCCACACCTCTCTCTTCCTCACCGTTGCTCTGTGCATGGTAGGAAGAGAGGGAGGAGAGAGGGAGGAGGTATGGAGAGAGGAGGGAGGGAGGGAGGAGGGAGTAGAAGTCATATTCTGTGGCAAAAGCAGAAAAGGAGCTAGCAGAGAACTGGGGAGCGTTATCTGTAACCAGGCCCTCATCGACCACTTGCCTGGAAAGAATCAGATTTTATTGGTCACATACACATATTTAACAGATGTTATTGCGGGTGTATCAAAATGCTTGTGTTCCTAGCTCCAACAGTGCAGTAGTATCTAACAATTGACAACAATACACACAAATATAAAAGTTAAAGAATGGGATTAAGAAACATATAAATATTAGATCGAGCAATGTTGGAGTGGCATTGACTAAAATACAGTAGAATAGAATACAGTATATACGTATGAGATGAGTAAAGCAGTATGTAAACATTATTTAAACATTATTAAAGTGACTAGTGTTCCATTATTAAAGTGGCCAGTGATTCCAAGTCTATGTATATAGGGCAGCAGCCTCTAAGGTGCAGGGTTGCGTAACCGTGTGGAAGCCGGCTAGTGATGGCTATTTAACAGTCTGATGGCCTTGAGATAGAAGCTTTTTATCAGTCTCTCGGTCCCAGCTTTGATGCACCTGTACTAACCTCGCCTTCTGGGTGACAGCTGGGTGAACAGGCCATGGCTCGGGTGGTTGCTGTCCTTGATGATCTTTTTGGCCTTCCTGTGACATCAGGTGCTGTAGGTGTCCTGGAGGGCATGTAGTTTGCCCCCAGTGATGCGTTGGGCAGACCGTACCACCCTCTGGAGAGCCCTGCATTTGTGGGAGTTTCAGTTGCCATACCAGGCGGTGATACTGATGTTCTCAATTGTGCATCTGTAAAGGTTTGTGAGGATTTTAGGGGCCAAGCCAAATTTCTTCAGCCTACTGAGGTTGAAGAGGCGCTATTGCGCCTTCTTCACCACACTGTCTGTGTGGGTGAACCATTTCAGATCGTCAATGATGTGTATGCTGAGGAACTTGAAGCTCTTTACCTTCTCCACTGAGGTCCCGTTGATGTGGATAGGGGCGTGCTCCCTCTGCTGTTTCCTGAAGTCCATGATCAGCTCCTTTGTTTTGTTGACGTTGAGTGAGAGGTTATTTTTCTGGCATCACTTTCCCAGGGCTCTCACCTCCTCCCTCTAGGCTGTCTCGTCATTGTTGGTAATCAGGCCTACTATTGTTGTGTCGTCTGCAAACGTGATGATTGAGTTGGAGGCGTACATGGTCATGCAGTCATGGGTGAACAGGGAGTACAGGAGAGGACTGAGAACGCGCCCCTGTGGGGCCCCTGTGTTGAGGATCAGCGAAGTGGAGGTGTAGTTTCCTACCTTCACCACCTGGGGGTGGCCCGTCAGGAAGTCCAGGACCCAGTTGCCCAGGGTGGGGTTCAGACCCAGGGCCCCAAGCTTAATGTTGAGCTTGGAGGGTACAATGCTGTTGAATGCTGAGCTGTAGTCAATGAACAGAATTCTTACATATGTATTCCTCTTGTCCAGATGGGATAGGGCCGTGTGCAGTGCAATGGCAATTGCATTGTTTGTGGATCTATTGGGGCGGTAAGGAAATGACTCGAAGACAATCTTTGTACCCTGGTGGTGTACAGCTTTTGTGGAAATATGAACAAAGGCGATGTTTCACTTTTCTAATGTTGTGGTCACTCTAGGAAAAGTCATCAAATTTCAAGTTCAGAAATATAATTTAGAGTGTTTTCTCTGCTGTTTAACATAGTGGCGGGTCATTGTTGACCCTTAAGACAACACAAGGGTTAAATGTCTTACTCACGTCAGCCAAGACGAAGGAGAGCCCATACTCCTTGGTAGGGGTCCGCAACAGTGTTTAGCTTGTCCGGAAGCAAGACATCAGTATCCACGACGTGGCTGGTTTTCCCTTTGTAGTCCGTGATTGTCTGTAGACAATCAGTTTGATTGTCAATCAGTTTGATTGCCTTACAGAGGGAATAACTATACTGTTTGTATTTGGCCATATTCCCAATGGTTTGCACTTTCAGTTTTGTGCTAATGCTGCCATCTATCCACGATTTCTGGTTTGGGTAGGTTTTAATAGTTACAGTGGGTACAACATCTCCTATACACTTCCTGATGAACTCAGTCACCGTATCCGTGTATTCATCAATGTTATCTTCTTATGGCTGCAGTCCCGTTAACGGGATCGATATGACAACAGCCAGTCGAAGTGCAGGGCGCCAATTTCAAAAAACAGAAATCTCATAATTAAAATTCCTCAGACATTCATGTGTCTTATATCATTTTAAAGGTAATCTTGTTGTTAATCCCACCAAAGTGTCCGATTTCAAATAGGCTTTTCAGCGAAAGCACTACAAACGATTGTGTTAGGTCACCACAAAACCACAATAACCACAGCCATTTTTTCCAGCTAAAGATAGCTTTCACAAAAACCAGAATAGAGATAAAATTAATCACTAACCTTCGATTATTTTCATCAGATGACACTCATAGGACTTCATGTTACACAATACATGCATGTTTTGTTTGATTAAGTTCATATTTATATCAAAAAATCTGAGTTTACATTGAGGCATTAGATTCACTAGTTGCAAAAACATCAAGTGACTTTGCATAGCCACATCGTTTCAACAGAAATACTCAACATAAATATAAATGATAATACAAGTAATACACATAGAATTATAGATATACCTCTCCTTAATGCAACCGCTGTGTCAGATTTCAAAAAAACTTTACGGAAATATAAACCATGCAATAATCTGAGACGGAGCTCAGATGATTAGCCAAATTAGCCACCATGTTGGACTCAACAGAAACCAGAAAATACATGATAAATGTTTCCTTACCTTTGATGAATTCATCAGAATGCAGTCCTAGGAATCCCAGGTCCACAATAAATGCTTGATTTGTTCGTTCATGTCCGTTATTTATGTCAAATTAGCTACTTTCGAATTGTTTACCAAATACCCTAACCAAAGTCTCAAAGCGCGACCACTATAACGTGACGAAATGTCCAAACGTTCCATTACAGTCAGTAGAAACATGTCAAACGATGTACTGAATCAATCTTTAGAATGTTGTTAACATACATCTTGAATAACGTTCCAACCGGAGAATTAAATCGACTTCAATTGAGAGAAGGAACGGAGCTCACTCTCACGTGAACGCGCCAGTTCAATGCGTGGGCACCTCATGGCAGTGATTACTCATTCCTGTCTCCTTCGAATCCCCTTCAAATTAGAGTCATCAGACTAAGTTCTATTGACTGTTGACATCTAGTGGAAGCCGTAGGAAGTGAAAACCCATCCATATCTCTCTTTATATTCAATGAGAGCTTGGTTGAAAATATGGCACCCCCAGAAAAAATCCAAACAGGAAGTGGAACTTCTCAGGTTTTCGCCTGCCATATGAGTTCTGTTAATCTCACAGACTTAATTCAAACAGTTTTAGAACCTTTAGAGTGTTTTCTATCCAATACTAATAATATGCATATATTAGCAACTGAGACTGAGGAGCTGGCCGTTTACAATGGGCACAATCATCCAAGCTACTCAATACTGCCCCTTCAGCCATAAGAAGTTATTCTCAGAGGAACATATCCCAGTCCGCGTGATCAAAACAATCTTGAAGCTTGGATTGCGACTGGCCAGACCAGAGTTTAATAGACCTTAGCACAGAGTCGTGATCAGATTTGCTGAAGGGAGGGTGGGCCTTGTATGCATTTAGAAAAGTTGAGTAGCAGTGGTCCAATGTTCTACCAGTGCGAGTACTACAGTCAGTGTGTTGGTAGAACTTCGATAGCGGTTTCCTGAAATTTGCTTTGTTAAAATCCCCATCTACAATAAATGCGGCCACAGGATATGTGGTTTCTAGATTGCATAAAGTCCAGTGTAGTTTTTTGAGGGCCGTCGTGGTATCGGCTTGAGGGGTAATATACACGGATGTGACTATAACCGAAGATAATTATCTTGGGAGGTAATACGATCGGCATTTGATTGTCAGGTATTCTAGGTCAGGTAAACAAACGGGCTTGAGTTTCTGTATGTTATCACAATCACACCATGCGTAGTTAATCATGAAACATACACCCCGGCCCTTCTTCCCGGAGAGTTCTTTATTCCTGTATGCGCGATGTACGGAGAACGGATATCCAGAGGTGCGGATATCCAGAGGTGCGACCAAGTCATTATTTTACAAGTCACAAGTAAGTCTCAAGTCTTAGCACTCAAGTCCCAAGTCAAGCCAGGCAAGTCCGAGTCAGGTCTCAAGTCAAGACCGTCAAGTATCAAGTCAAGTCTCAAGTCCTAAACTTTGAGTTTCGAGTCCTAAACAAGTCATAATGTGCTCTTCACCAAATGTAATACCATTTCATATTTTTAACAAGAGTAATAGTATATTACATTCATGCAAATCATAAATGCTTAAAAAAATATCTATCTATTTTTACTTTCCAAATAAGCGTTATATTTCCATGGAAATACATGGGTAGCCATGAGAAATACACACACCCCCAATAGTGATCGACTAACGAGGATCGCTATGGGGTGCAATCGGGCGATGTAGGCTTGTACACAATCGCCCAACCTTAACACACACACACACACTCTCTGTGTGGTTACAGTAGGCTAACGTATGTCAATGGTTTTAGGAACAGCAGTAACATCAGGCAGGATTTAGGCTACCAACTGCCAAGCCAGTTGTAGCTCAATCTTGGGGGCAATGATCACGTTTCCGCACTGACTGACTGTGTGGAGGCTCATTGATTTAATGTTACGTTAGCCTACATGATACACCAGTAAAGAAATAAAATAAAATCAAATCAAATTTTATTTGTCACATACACATGGTTAGCAGATGTTAATGCGAGTGTAGCGAAATGCTTGTGCTTCTAGTTCCGACAATGCAGTAATAACCAACAAGTAATCTAACCTAACAATTCCACAACTACTACCTTATACACACAAGTGTAAAGGGATAAAGAATATGTACATAAAGATATATGAATGAGTGATGGTACAGAACGGCATAGGCAAGATGCAGTAGATGGTATAGAGTACAGTATATACATATGAGATGAGTAATGTAGGGTATGTAAACATAAAGTGGCATAGTTTAAAGTGGCTAGTGATACATGTATTACATAAAGATGGCAAGATGCAGTAGATGATATAGAGTACAGTATATACATATACATATGAGATGAGTAATGTAGGGTATGTAAACATTATATTAAGTGGCATTGTTTAAAGTGGCTAGTGATACATTTTTACATAATTTCCATCAATTCCCATTATTAAAGTGGCTGGAGTTGAGTCAGTATGTTGGCAGCGGCCACTAAATGTTAGTGGTGGCCACTAAATGTTAGTGGTGGCTGTTTAACAGACTGATGGCCTTGAGATAGAAGCTGTTTTTCAGTCTCTCGGTCCCTGCTTTGATGCACCTGTACTGACCTCGCCTTCTGGATGATAGCGGGGTGAACAGGCAGTGGCTTGGGTGGTTGTTGTCCTTGATGATCTTTATAGCCTTCCTGTGACATCGGGTGGGTTAGGTGTCCTGGAGGGCGGGTAGTTTTCCCCCGGTGATGCGTTGTGCAGACCTCACTACCCTCTGGAGAGCCTTACGGTTGTGGGCGGAGCAGTTGCCGTACCAGGCGGTGATACAACCCGACAGGATGCTCTCGATTGTGCATCTGTAGAAGTTTGTGAGTGCTTTTGGTGACAAGCCGAATTTCTTCAGCCTCCTGAGGTTGCGCCTTCTTCACAACGCTGTCTGTGTGGGTGGACCAATTCAGTTTGTCCGTGATGTGTACACCGAGGAACTTAAAACTTTCCACCTTCTCCACTACTGTCCCGTCGATGTGGATAGGGGGGTGCTCCCTCTGCTGTTTCCTGAAGTCCACAATCATCTCCTTTGTTTTGTTGACGTTGAGTGTGAGGTTATTTTCCTGACACCACACTCCGAGGGCCCTCACCTCCTCCCTGTAGGCCGTCTCGTCGTTGTTGGTAATCAAGCCTACCACTGTAGTGTCGTCCGCAAACTTGATGATTGAGTTGGAGGCGTGCATGGCCACGCAGTCGTGGGTGAACAGGGAGTACAGGAGAGGGCTCAGAACGCACCCTTGTGGGGCCCCGGTGTTGAGGATCAGCAGGGTGGAGATGTTGTTACCTACCCTCACCACCTGGGGGCGGCCCGTCAGGAAGTCCAGGACCCAGTTGCACAGGGCGGGGTCGAGACCCAGGGTCTCGAGCTTGATGACGAGTTTGGAGGGTACTATGGTGTTAAATGCTGAGCTGTAGTCGATGAACAGCATTCTCACATAGGTATTCCTCTTGTCCAGATGGGTTAGGGCAGTGTGCAGTGTGGTTGCGATTGCGTCGTCTGTGGACCTATTGGGTCGGTAAGCAAATTGGAGTGGGTCTAGGGTGTCAGGTAGGGTGGAGGTGATATGGTCCTTGACTAGTCTCTCAAAGCACTTCATGATGACGGAAGTGAGTGCTACGGGGCGGTAGTCGTTTAGCTCAGTTACCTTAGCTTTCTTGGGAACAGGAACAATGGTGGCCCTCTTGAAGCATGTGGGAACAGCAGACTGGGATAAGGATTGATGGAATATGTCCTTAAACACACCAGCCAGCTGGTCTGCGCATGCTCTGAGGACGCGGCTGGGAATGCCGTCTGGGCCTGCAGCCTTGCGAGGGTTAACACGTTTAAATGTTTTACTCACCTCGGCTGCAGTGAAGGAGAGCCCGCAGGTTTTGGTAGCGGGCCGTGTCAGTGGCACTGTATTGTCCTCAAAGCGAGCAAAAAAGTTATTTAGCCTGTCTGGGAGCAAGACATCCTGGTCCGCAACGGGGCTGGTTTTCTTTTTGTAATCCGTGATTGACTGTAGACCCTGCCACATACCTCTTGTGTCTGAGCTGTTGAATTGCGACTCTACTTTGTCTCTATACTGGGACTTAGCTTGTTTGATTGCCTTGCGGAGAGAATAGCTACACTGTTTGTATTCGGTCATGTTTCCGTTCACCTTGCCCTGGTTAAAAGCAGTGGTTCGCGCTTTCAGTTTCACGCGAATGCTGCCATCAATCCACGGTTTCTGGTTTGGGAATGTTTTAATCGTTGCTGTGGGTACGACATCGTCAATGCACTTTCTAATGAACTCGCTCACCGAATCAGCGTATTCGTCAATATTGTTGTTGGACGCAATGCGGAACATATCCCAATCCACGTGAGCGAAGCAGTCTTGAAGCGTGGAATCAGATTGGTCGGACCAGCGTTGAACAGACCTGAGTGAGGGAGCTTGTTGTTTTAGTTTCTGTTTGTAGGCTGGAAGCAACAAAATGGAGTCGTGGTCAGCTTTTCCGAAAGGAGGGCCTTATATGCGTCGCGGAAGTTAGTATAACAATGATCCAAGGATTTACCAGCCCTGGTAGCACAATCGATATGCTGATAGAATTTAGGGAGTTTTGTTTTCAGATTAGCCTTGTTAAAATCCCCAGCTACGATGAATGCAGCCTCAGGGTGTGTGGTTTCCAGTTTACAAAGAGTCAGATAAAGTTCGTTCAGGGCCATCGATGTGTCTGCTTGTGAAAGAGATTCGCGTCTGTTCAAATCTGGCATCAGGACAAAATGTGATTCATAGTCACCGAATATATTTTAAGTATTTTAATTAAACTCAAACGATAAATGGTAAATGCAATTTTCGTATATACGGGTTCACTGGATCTCCGCGCAGGGTAGATCAGAGAACTGTGGAATGTACTCAAAATAGTAGTTTTATACTATAACACTTTCATTCTCTCCTTGTCCAGTTGGCCTATCATAGTAGAGGTTTAGCATGGTTCATACTCTTGCTCCTCCTTTGTGGGCCCCCAAACTTGTCCAAGCCCCTTGGCGTTTTCCTTCTCCACATCTGGTTGTTGGGTAGAGCAGCTCCATCCTGTGTCCCCCTCGATTATTCCCTCAAACAATTCCTAATATGGTATTGTCCAGTCTCTTCACCATCCTGGTTGGTCTAGAGAGATGCACCCCTCCCCTCTCCAGACTGTCCACAGCTTTTATGGCCTGTGGTGGTCAATCCTTACCCACCTTCACACACACCCCTCTATATTGTGTGTGTGTGTGCAACAAAACATCATTGACCTTTAACCAATATGCTAACAGCCTATAGTGCATAAACATAAATCCTAACATTTGGGGGGGGGATATATACGGCTGTGATTATAATCGAAGAGAATTCCCTTGGTAGATAATGCGGTAGACATTTGATTGTGAGGAATTCTAGATCAGGTGAATAGAATGACTTGAGTTCCTGTAAGTTGTTATGATCACACCACGTCTCGTTAATCATAAGGCATACACCCCCGCCCCTCTTCTTACCAGAAAGATGTTTGTTTCTGTCCGCACGATGCGTGAAGAAACCAGCTGCCTGCACCGACTCCGTTAGCGTCTCTTGAGTGAGCCATGTTTCCGTGAAGCAGAGAACGTTACAATCCCTGATGTCTCTCTGGAATGTTACCCATGCTCGGATTTCATCAACCTTATTGTCAAGAGACTGGACATTGGCGAGTAGTATGCTAGGGAGTGGAGCGCGATGTGCCCGTCTCCGAAGCCTGACCAGGAGACCGCTTCATTTGCCCCTTTTTCGGCGTCGCTTAGGGTCGCCGGCTGGGATCAGATCCATTGTATTGGGTGGAAGGCTTCGGGAAAGTCATATTCCTGGTTGTAACGATGGTGAGTTGACGTTGCTCTTATATTCAGTAGTTCCTCCCGACTGTATGTAATGAAACCTAAGATTACCTGGGGTACCAATGTAAGGAATAACACATAAAAAAACAAAATACTGCATATTTTCCTAGGAACGCGAAGCGAGGCGGCCATCTTGGTCGGTGCCGGAAGTAATAAAATATATAGCTGTCGGCTATATTGGCCACGACTTACCGTTCTTTGTGCAGCTTCAAATATCGAACAAAGTTGGAAATTGTTGCGCCTCCATCTGTAATTTTCTTCCCGCATGTTTTGCAAGTTGCAGTCCGTTTTTTGTTGATACAGCATCGTCTTTATATCCGAAAATAATAATTTTGGGTATCATTTTTCCAAGGGCTCCATCTGAATTCACCTGCCAACGCTCCTCTGCACTGCCACGCAGAACTCTGATTCAAACTGTAATCTGTTAAATGAAGAGTTGATGCGCTGCACACTTTTTTTAATAGCATCATTTTTTATATTTGGGCTTGGGGAGGGTTATAAAGTCAGGTCGAGTCATAAGGCTCAAGTCCAAGTCAAGTCACGAGTCATTGGTGTTAAAGTCAAAGTCGAGTTGCAAGTCATCATATTTGTGACTCGAGTCTGACTCGAGTCTAAGTCATGTGACTCGAGTCCACACCTCTGCAGATAGCTGAATGGATGGGAACAGTATTCTGGGCTAATATTCTGGGCTAATAAAATTCTGGGCTAATAATGTAAGAAATAACACACAAAAAAACAAAATACTGCAAAGTTGCTTAGGAGCTAGAAACAGAGCTGCCATATATGTCGGCGCCTTCTTACTTAACTGATAACACCAGCTGATGTGGTTATGGACGTCTTTGCTATTTCAATGTACCACTAGCAGATGTGTCATTTTTCCAATAGAACATATCTGCCCTTACCTTTTGCCATGGCCGTTTTGGCAGCTTTATTACCATCATTGGTTCAGGATGACAAGGTTGACATTTTGCACACGCCTCACACTGGGCCACCAGCTTGGCAATCTGAGTACTCAGACCAAGCCACCACACCGACTGCGGAGCCCTCAGTCTGCATTTTGTTATCCCCATGTGTTCCTCATGCACTCTGTCTAGCATTTCCGGTTGTAGTGGAAGTCCTTTCGGTCCACTCAATAGGGCTTCAGTAGCTTAGGCAGTTCCTCCTGCCTGGGACATCCCTTTTTGCACTGCTGTACTATCTGTCGGCAGATGAGATCTCTCTGTTGCTCCTCTGCAATATGCTGCAGTTTGGTCTGAGATGCAGGTATAGGCTGTCTCTTACTGCATTAATGGACACCTGTACCTCACCCTCTAGTCTAGAGATTGCTCCTCCTCTGTTAAAACCGCTTTAGGACCCGCCCCCTTTTTTTTTCTCTCCTAAAATGACATACCCAAATCTAACTGCCTGTAGCTCAGGACTTGAAGCAAGGATATGTACTTTCTTGATACCATTTGAAAGGAAAGTTCGTGGAAATGTGAAATTAATGTAGGAGAATATAACACATTGCTCTGACATGCACTGTAAACTGTGGGACCTCATATAGATAGGTTTCTGCCCTTCCAAATCATGTCCAATCAATTGAATTTACCACAGGTGGACTCCAATCAAGGATGCACCTGAGCTCAATTTCTTGTCTCATAGCAAAAGGTCTGAAAGCTTATGTAAATAAGGTGTCTGTTTTTTATATTTTATCATTTGCAAACATAAAAAAAACTGTTTTCACTTTGTGTGTAGATTGATGAGGAAAACAATTAATTTAATACATTTTAGAATAAGGCTGAAAAAAAGGAAGAGGTCAGAATACTTTCCGAATGCACTGTACATTGAAATACAGATAGAGATGTAGTAGTCCCAGAGTTAATGATCCAAGGTCAGTTTTGCATTTCACCTCCTGATGATTACGATGACTGACAGTGTTAGAATAACAAAAAAAACACAAGGCTTAATCATGCTCTCTCTCTCTCCACCTGTCTCTCGTCTGCAGTTATGTTTTGATGTGAGAGAGGATGCCAACCCCCAGTCCCATCATCGCCACCTCACCCGCTCTTAAGATAACCTTCGGGCCAACAAGGCTGGTAGGGAGACAACATTAAAGCCACTATTATGTAATTGTGATTACCTGAGAGAATATGAAGTTTAGTAGCAGTGTAATCCATTAAGCATATGCTGTCTCCTCCTTACTACAAAGTCCTACAGGAATCCTGCAGGAATTAAAACTTTTGTGAATGAATTGTGCAGGTGTCCTGCGAGAATCCTGTAGGATTGACAAAATCCTGCAGGAAAAGTCCCTGATGTTCCTGCAGGAGCATGACTTGTCCTGCAGAAATGTTGAAAATCCTGCACAAACATGACGGGCCAAAACCTGCAGGATTTTGATATTCCTGCAGTATATGGCAATTCCTTTAGGACCAATACTAGCACGAATACGGCAGGATTTTGATATTCCTAGGTTCATATCAGATAGTCAAACTGCTGGAAGAGATAAAGTCTGTGTGGAGGTGTGTGCACATCATTTTGTATATAGCTAGCTAGTTATTGATGAAAAAGAAAATGTATTTTAAACTCTTTTTTACAATCTACAACAAGAAGAGTAATGGTCTTGTGACATCTTGGTCACCATAGCAACAGTTGGCAGTTGAGGAAATGGCTGCCAGGCAGTTTAGCTAGCTAGTTCAAGTACTGCTAATATTTTTTTTAAATTACAGGTAAGGAGTCAGAGAAACATACTAAAACTACAAATGTCAATACAAACATCTTAGGGGGTTGCATAGTTATTTTTGTATGTTTGCAGAATAGCTTATCTATGTTCTCTACAACTGCCTGCTAGCTAGCTAGCTTTGACCAAAAAATAAACATTTAACTTTTGCTTCCATGGAAAGTGACAAATTCGTTTTGATATCCCTATGTCTCTTTAGTACTGTTGTCAGGCTATACTTTTTTTTTATGGATGGTTATGTTTTTAATGACTAGGCTAATGGCTTCATGGCTAGCACTTAACAACAGTAACCAAGTCACATGACCGATCATGACATTTTAAATAAGGAAGTGATTGCATTTAAATAGTAAAGAGGGGGGTTTAAATCATTGGTTGTGGTCCAAATTGTATACTTGCGTTTTCCCGTTCTTTCAAAGGTGATCTTTCAAGAACACA
This sequence comes from Salvelinus namaycush, assembly GCF_016432855.1. Lineage (NCBI taxonomy): Eukaryota > Metazoa > Chordata > Actinopteri > Salmoniformes > Salmonidae > Salvelinus > Salvelinus namaycush. The sequence goes on from NC_052319.1 coordinate 28,689,058, forward strand.
TGAGAGAGCATATCATCTAGTATAGGAGAACGCAGAGCGCTTACAATCCACTAAATTTGAAACATACGTGACTTCTAACCTAAATAAGAAACTGCATCATCACGCAGCCGGTGTCAAAAAAGCTATCTTTTATGCTAGCTAGCTACGTCTGTTTACATTGCAGCAGTGTTAGCAACTAGTGCTGGCAACTCAGTGAACGACTATCCCAGAATGGAAATATTTTAACACGAATAACAAGCAACAGAATCGATTTTATCAGTAGCTGTTAGTGAATTAAGCTGAGACCGACCAGAATAATTTTACGTGGGGTCCTCACAAATTGCTTGGTCTGCTGCTACATCGTTGTGGAAGTTTGACAGGTAACGTAAACTCACTCACTTTTGTACATCGCCGTGGTCCGTACAATTTACCTTATTTTAGCGCCCCAAAAACGTAATACTTCCAGATCAACTGTAATGTCAATACCATTGTAAAATATACTTTCTCCTCTTTCCAACAAAATAAATTACATGACCTAAACGCTGCCCGTTTCTGCATGATTCAAGAAGGCAATGAGCCCCGTCGGGTCTTTTTAAAAATGGCGGGTGGGGAAGCGAAACTAATGGGTGATCGTGAGAAGGAGAGATGTTGTGTGGGAAAATTGCTTTTTTTCACTCGATCTGTCCAACTTGTCACCTTATCGCCTCTAAAATGTAAATAAAACACTATGAAGAGTTTATATAATGTGTGATTACATACCTATTTGAAGGTTTGTGTTGAATTTGAATCGGGTTTTTAGGACGGTGCTAAAGTGATCTTCAGAAGTAAACATTTTTTTGAGAGTCGTGATCGCTTGCAGTGACGACGCAAAATATGACTAGGTATCCCCCCTTACCCCCGTCACTGTCCATTTCTTGTTTTTAAACGATGAAAGAAGTGCTACACCTGGTGGAGAGAGATTGTAAGACAGAAATAGTAGCTTTATGCGTGCTGTACGTCACGGCATGACACGTCAAGATGTAACGGAGGGTCAGTTTTCTCCAATACCATAGAGCCATTACCATGTCGATCAACGCTTGAATAGAAACCTAGTTCACACCCCCAATTTTGAAGTCAACACAGTCGCTACAGTCCCATTAGTTTTCTTTGCAGCCTCGTTTGAATGTCGCGGTTGCGCACATTTGTACGGAATGGGGTGAGTTACCGTTAAGCTTTCATTCATTGTACAGAGGCTGAAGCAAATGTAAAAAAAATAAATAGAAGTAAGCTATTTTTTTGCTTATTGATTAAGAATGATAAAAAGACAGATTATTGGTGTTTCACTGTGAAATAATTTTTCATTGTATTAGGACTACTGGTGCTTTTCCCCTCCAATGAGCAGGTTTGCATTGTGATAAATTCATACAACTATAACACCTATGCATATTATTAAATGACACTGATATTCACGATAGCTTGGTTTTATATTCACCTTATGCATTGATAGCTGAAACATATGCGATATGATGCAATTAAACTAGATTAGAAGGCCTAGACTACTTCATCCTAATTTAAGCTAAATGCATTAGATATAATATGCCAGTGTTTGTTTTGTAAAGGACCACTTTAATTATATGCATGCATATCAAAAAGGAATGTATATTAAGTTAAATGAATACACCATTGTAATATTATGAATGCCTTTCTCTCTCCCTAAAGGGGATTAGACAGATGAACTGCAGCCCCCAGATGCCCAGGCCTCAAAACCAGAATAGTAGGGAGGCATCAACACTTGTCATGTTTAATAAATATAAACCCTTTTATTGGTTTTTCTATATCTGTGCATGAATCCTTAAAACACAGTCCATTGTACAAACGTTTTATTAGTCGTATGTCAAACGACATGCTTTCTTGCAGGTTCCTTCTACACAATGCAACAACAAGAAATAAAAGATAATACGAACACAAAGTAAATGGCTCAGTAGAATAGAAAACATTTTAACATCCCCAAGTGAGGGACATCAGGGTGATTAACATTCAAAAGCTTGTTCAGTACACCTCATTCAACTAAGTGTGATCTAAATTGTAGACGATGAATAGTTGAACACGGTGTTTGCTGGGCAGGAATACAAACTTGCACACAGTGCAGTACCCTGGGGCAGAAATCACCCACATCTTTATTTTAGAATGAGCTTCATATGTTAAAATGAGCTGACAATTCTGCATGACAGAGAATAACGTGTGGATCTACTTCTAACATATTGACATTGCATACTGCTGAATAAATTCCTGGGATAGGGTGATTTTCCTGGTGGATGGGAGGTTCCCAAGTTCTTTACATCTGTCTGGGTGATATGGGTTTCAACCTGAGGCAAACAGAGCAGAAACAAGGGAGGAGAAATGAACCTCACTGTTCAAATCAAATTTCAGTGATGGTTCAAGTTGCTGAGAACCACAAATAGCTTTGTTAATGTGCAATGGTTTTGTAAACAGTTTTGTATATTCATATGCTTAATGAAATTGTCTCCGATTTACTTTTATTTGATCTTTAATTTAAAATAATTTATTTGTATGCAATGGTGAAACACGAGGGAGGGGAAAGAGACAAGAAGAAAGGTAGCTAACGTTACATAAACAGACACTGCATGCATGTATTTGCTGATCATGTAAGAATGCACAAATAACTTGGCTGGCTAACAAGCCGAGATTGAACAGAACACAGCTAGCTGCATTTCCTATGTTTTAATCAGATTTTGTTTAAATGTCTTACGTCCAAACCAGTCGGCCACAACTATTTTGTCCTACCTATCAGTTGCCATCTATCCCATTTCTCCTTAGCAAGTTCACCAATTCAGGATTTAAAAACTGTCCGGGTCGACACAAATGACATTTCTGATTTTACGATTAGTATTTAGTTTGTCATCCCTAAACAGTCAATATAACTAGTTAAAAAGCCGCCGGAAGAAATGGCAGCAGTTTTACGGGCGCCCAACCAATTGTGCTATTATGTGGGGGGGTTTTCTCGTTATTTGTAACTTATTTTGTACATCATGTTTCTGCCACTGTATCTTACGTCAAAAAAGAGCTTCTGGATATCAGGACAGCGATCACACACCTCGGATTAGACAAAGATTTTTTCTACAACAAGGATGACGCACAAGACATTCTCCAAACACCCGGCAGGGCCGACATCCCCGTTATTTGCAAGAGGAAGCGACGCAGGTACAGAGGACAAAGAGCCGGATGCCTGGTCAGAACACGGAGAAGGCGACTGGGAAAGCTGCCGTTACCGTCAATACTACTCGCCAACGTGCAATCATTGGACAATAAATTAGACAAGGTACGATCACGAATATCCTACCAACGGGACATCAAAAACTGTAATATCCTATGTTTCACGGAATCATGGCTGAATGACGACATGGATATTCAGCTAGCGGGATATACGCTGTACCGGCAAGATAGAACGGCACACTCCGGTAAGACGAGGGGGGCGGTCTGTGCATATTTGTAAACAACAGCTGGTACACAAAATCTAAGGAAGTCTCTAGATTCTGCTCGCCTGAAGTAGAGTATATTGTGATAAATTGCAGGCCACACTACTTGCCTAGAGAGTTCAGCTATACTTTTCGTGGCTGTTTATTTACCACCACAGATAGATGCTGGCACTAAGACCGCACTCAGTCAGCTGTATAAGGAAATAAGAAAACAGGAAACCACTTACCCAGAGGCGGCGCTCCTAGTGGCCGGATACTTTAATGCAGGGAAACTTAAATCAATTCTACCAAATTTCTATCAACATGTTAAATGTGCAACCAGAGGGAATAAAATTCTAGAACACCTGTACTCCACACACAGAGACGCGTACAAAGCTCTCCCTCGCCCTCCATTTGGTAAATCCGACCACAACTCTATCCTCCTGATTCCTGCTTACTTAAAGCAGGAAGCACCATTGACTCGGTCTATAAAAAAGTGGTCAGATGAAGCAAATGCTAAACTACAGGACTGTTTTGCTATCACAGACTAGAACATGTTCCGGGATTCTTCCGATGGCATTGAGGAGTACACCACATCAGTCACTGGCTTTATCAATAAGTGCATCGAGGACGTCGTCCCCACAGTGACTGTACGTACATACCCCAACCAGAAGCCATGGATTACAGGCAACATTCGCACTGAGCTAAAGGGTAGAGCTGCCGCTTTCAAGGTGCGGGACTCTAAGCTTACAAGAAATCCTGCTATGCCCTGCGACGAACCATGAAACAGGCAAAGCGTCAATACAGAGCTAAGATTGAATCATATTACACCGGCTCTGACGCTCGTCTTATGTGGCAGGGCTTGCAAACTATTACAGACTACAAAGGGAAGCACAGCCGCGAGCTGCCCAGTGACACGAGCCTACCAGACGAGCTAAATCACTTCTATGCTCGCTTCGAGGCAAGCAACACTGAGGCATGCATGAGAGCATCAGCTGTTCCGGACGACTATGTGATCACGCTCCCGTTGCCGACGTGATTAAGACCTTTAGACAGGTTAACATACACAAGGCTGCGGGGCCAGACAGATTACCAGGACGTGTGCTCCGGGCATGTGCTGACCAACTGGCAGGTGTCTTCCATGACATTTTCAACATGTCCCTGATTGAGTCTGTAATGCCAACATGTTTCAAGCAGACCACCATAGCGCCTGTGCCCAAGAACCCAAAGGCAACCTGCCTAAATGACTACAGACCCGTAGCACTCACGTCCGTAGCCATGAAGTTTTTTGAAAGGTTGCTAATGGCTCACATCAACACCATTATCCCAGAAACCCTAAACCCACTCCAATTTGCATACCACCCAAACAGATCCACACTGACCTTTCCCACCTGGACAAAAGGAACCCTTATATGAGAATGCTATTCATAGACTATAGCTCAGCGTTCAACACCATAGTACCCTCAAAGCTCATCACTAAGCTAAGGATCCTGGGACTAAACACCTCTCTCTGCAACTGAATCCTGGACATCCTGACGGGCCGCCCCCAGGTGGTGAGTGTAGGTAGCGACAAATCTGCCACGCTGATCCTCAACACTGGAGCTCCACAGGGGTGCTTGCTCAGTCCCCTCCTGTACTCCCTGTTCACCCACGACTGCATGGCAAGGCACGACTCTAACACCATCATTAAGTTTGCAGACGACACAACAGTTGTAGGCCTGATCACCGACAACGACGAGACAGCCTATAGGGAGGAGGTCAGAGACCTGGCCGTGTGGTGCCAGAATAACAGCCTATCCCTCAACGTAACCAAGACTAAGGAGATGTTTGTGGACTACAGGAAATGGCGGACCGAGCACCCCCCCATTCTCATTGATGGGGCTGTAGTGGAGCAGGTTGAGAGCTTCAAGTTCCTCGGTGTCCACATCAACAACAAACTAGAATGGTCCAAACACACCAAGACAGTCGTGAAGAGGGAACGACAAAGCCTATTCCCTCTCAGGAAACTAAAAAGATTTGGCATGGGTCCTGAGATCCTCAAAAGGTCCTCAAAAGGTTCTATGGGATAGCCTTCCCGGTGACTGGAACAAAAATGTATACTCTCATGCGTGCTTTGTTGTCCAGACCTCCCAAGTACGCTTATAGAACTTTCGGCACACCTAGTACGTACTTGCCGTTTCGCGTTCTTAGGTTTGGAATCTCACTTGAAAAATGACAGTTGACTTCCGTACTCGCTATACTTTCTAGGTAGAACACATATGCAATTTGGAACACATCATGTGAGTTATTTTATTTTCCCTTACAGTTTAGACTACAGGGAGCATAGAAAACACACACACATACCTAGTATTTCACTGTAATTCTTAACTTGTATTTCTAACAGTTTAGCAGCAGGTCACCTCACCACATTTTTATTTTTTATTTCATCTTTATTTAACCAGGTAGGCTAGTTGAGAACAAGTTCTCATTTACAACTGCGACCTGGCCAAGATAAAGCAAAGCAGTTCGACACATACAACAACACAGAGTTACACATGGAATAAGCAAACATACAGTCAATAATACAGTAGAACAAGTCTATATACAGTGTGTGTAAATGAGGTAAGATAAGGGAGGTAAGGCAATAAATAGGCCATGATGGTGAAGTAATTACAATATAGCAATTAAACACTGGAGTGATAGATGTGCAAAAGATGAATGTGCAAGTAGAAATACTGGGGTGCAAAGGAGCAAGATACATAAATAAATAGCAGTATGGGGATGAGGTCGTTGGATGGGCTATTTACAGATGGGCTATGTACAGGTGCAGTGATCTGTGAGCTGCTCTGACAGCTGGTGCTTAAAGTTAGTGAGGGAGATATGAGTCTCCAGCTTCAGTGATTTTTGCAGTTCATTCCAGTCATTGGCAGCAGAGAACTGGAAGAAAAGGCGGCCAAAGGAGGAATTAGCTTTGGGGGTGACCAGTGAAATATACCTGCTGGAGCGCGTGCTATGGGTGGGTGCTGCTATGGTGACCAGTGAGCTGAGATAAGGTGGGGCTTTACCTAGCAAAGACTTGTAGATGACCTGGAGCCAGTGGGTTTGGCGACGAGTATAAAGCGAGGGCCAACCAACGAGAGCGTACAGGTCGCAGTGGTGGGCAGTATATGGGGCTTTGGTGACAAAAGGATGGCACTGTGATAGACTGCATCCAGTTTGCTGAGTAAAGTGTTGGAGGCTATTTTGTAAATGACATCGCCGATATCGAGGATCGGTAGGATGGTCCGTTTTACGAGGGTATGTTTGGCAGCATGAGTGAAGGATGCTTTGTTGCGATATAGGAAGCTGATTCTAGATTTAATTTTGGATTGGAGATGCTTAATGTGAGTCTGGAAGGAGAGTTTACAGTCTAACCAGACACCTAGGTATCAAAGTCAAAACCGTCCAGAGTAGGGATGCTGGACGGGCGGGCAGGTGTGGGCAGCGATCGGTTGAAGAGCATGCATTTAGTTTTACTTGCATTTAAGAGCAGTTGGAGGCCACAGAAGGAGAGTTGTATGGCATTGAAGCTCGTCTGGAGGTTAGGTAACACAGTGTCCAAAGAAGGGCCAGAAGTATACAGAATGGTGTCGTCTGTGTAGAGGTGGATCAGAGAATCACCAGCAGCCAGAGCGACATCATTGTATACAGAAAAGAGAGTCGGCCCGAGAATTGAACCCTGTGGCACCCCCATAGAGACTGCCAGAGGTCCAGACAACAGGCCACGGTTACACATTGTACAACGATTTGACACACTGAGCTCTATCAGAGAAGTAGTTGGTGAACCAGGCGAGGCAGTCATTTGAGAAACCAAGGGTGTTGAGTCTGCCAATTAGAATGTGGTGATTGACAGAGTCGACAGCCTTGGCCAGGTCGATGAATTTGGCTGCACAGTATTGTCTCTTATCGATGGCGGTTATGATCGTTTAGGACCTTGAGCGTGGCTGAAGTGCACCCATGGCCAGCTCTGAAACCAGATTGCATAGCGGAGAAGGTACGGTGGGTTTCGAAATGGCCGGTAATCTGTTTGTTAACTTGGCTTTCGAAGACCTTAGAAAGGCAGGGTAGGATAGATATAGGTCTGTAGCAGTTTGGGTCAAGAGTGTCCCCCACTTTGAAGAGGGGGATGACCGCAGCAGCTTTCCAATCTTTGGGAATCTCAGATGATACGAAAGAAAGGTTGAACAGGCTAGTAATAGGGGTTGCAACAATTTCGGCAGATAATTTTACAAAGAGAGGGTCCAGATTGTCTAGCCCGGCTGATTTGTAGGGGTACAGATTTTGCAGCTCTTTCAGAACATCAGCTATCTGGATTTGGGTGAAGGAGAAATGGGGGAGGCTTTGGCGAGTTGCTGTGGGGGGTGCAGGGCTGTTGACCAGGGTAGGGGTAGCCAGGTGGAAAGCATGGCCAGCCGTAGAATAAAATGCTTATTGAAATTCTCAATTATAGTGGATTTATTGGTGGTGACATTGTTTCCTAGCCTCAGTGCGATGGGCAGCTGGGAGGAGGTGCTCTTATTCTCTATGGACTTTACAGTGTCCCAGAACATTTTTGAGTTTGTGCTACAGGATGAAAATTTCTGTTTGAAAAAGCTAGCCTTAGCTTTCCTAACTGCCTGTGTATATTGGTTCGTAACTTCCCTGAAAAGTTGCATTACACGGGGGCTATTCGATGCTAATGCAGTACGCCACAGGATGTTTTTATGCTGGTCAAGGGTAGTCAGGTCTGGAGTGAACCAAGGGCTATATCTGTTCCTGGTTGAATTTTTTTTTGAATGGGGCATGCTTATTTAAGATGGTGAGGAAGACACTTTTAACCTCTCTGCGCTACGGATCCCTTTATTTTCCTAAACAACCACTGAATGGCAGGGCGCAAAATATTACTAAAAATATTTATAATCTTGCAATCACAAGTGAATATATACCAAAACACAGCTTAGCTTGTTGTTAATCCACCTATCATGTCAGATTTAGAAAATATGCTTTACAGCGAAAGCAATCCAAGCTTTTGTGAGTGTATCAATCAATGCTAGAACAGCTAGCCCCAAATTAGCATGGTCACGAAAGTCAGAAAAGCAATAAAATTAATCGCTTACCTTTGATAATCTTCGGATGTTTGCACTCACGAGACTCCCAGTTACACAATAAATGTTCTTTTTGTTCGATAAATATTACTTTTATAACAAAAAAACGCCATTTGGGTTGCGCGTTATGTTCAGAAAACCACAGCCTCGTTCCGTTCGACGAAAATTCCAAAAAGTATCCGTAATGTTCGTAGAAACATGTCAAATATTTTTTATAATCAATCCTCAGGTTGTTTTTAACATTCATAATCGATAATATTTCAACCGGACCGTAACCTATTCAATAAAAGAGAGAAAGAAAATGGAGAGCTACCCCTCTCGCGCGCAGGAACTAATCAAAGGACACCTGACTAGTTTTGAAAAATCTCGCTCATTTTTCAAAATAAAAGCCTGAAACTATGTCTAAAGCTTGGTCACAGCCTGAGGAAGCCATTGGAAAAGGAATCGGGTTGATAGCCCTTTAAATCGAAGAAAGACGGGCCAAGAAACACAGATAAAAAATAAAATAAAAAACACTTCCGGGTTAGATTTCCTCAGGTTTTCGCCTGCAAAATCAGTTTTGTTATACTCACAGACAATATTTTGACAGTTTTGGAAACTTTGGAGTGTTTTCTATCCTAATCTGTAAATTATATGCATATTCTACGATCTGGACCTGAGAAATAGTCCGTTTATCTTGGGAACGTTATTTAAAAAAAATAAAAAATATGACCCCTAGCGTCAAGAAGTTAAAGAATATGACCCCTAGCGTCAAGAAGTTAAAGAATAACCAGGCATCCTCTACTGACGGGATGAGGTCAATATCCTTCCAGGATACCCGGGCCAAGTCGATTAGAAAGGCCTGCTCGCGGAAGTGTTTTAGGGAGTGTTTGACAGTGATGAGGGGTGGTCGTTTGACCGCAGGCCCATTACGGATGCAGGCAATGAGGCAGTGATCGCTGAGATCTTGGTTGAAGGCAGCAGAGGTGTATTTGGAGGGCAAGTTGGTTAGGATGATATCTATGATCATTTGTGTGAGATTGAAGGCATCAAGCTTAGATTGTAGGATGGCCGGGGTGTTAAGCATGTCCCAGTTTAGGTCATTTGGAACAGAGATGGTCGTCTAGTACATTCGGAACAGAGAGTAAAGGAGCAGGTTTCTGGGAATAGAATAGAATAGATTCAAGGCGTAATGTACAGACAAAGGTATGGTAGGATGTGAATACAGTGGAGGTAAACCTAGGCATTGAATGATGATGAGAGAGAGATTGTCTCTAGAAACATAATTTAAACCAGGTGATGTCACCGCATGTGTGGGAGGTGGAACTAAAGAGTTAGCTAAGGCATATTGAGCAGAGCTAGAGGCTCTACAGTGAAATAAGACAATCACTAACCAGAACAGCAATGGACAAGGCATATTGAGGCATGCGTAGCCGAGTGATCATAGGGGTCCAGTGAGTAGTTAGGCTGGCTAGAGACACGACGATTCAGACAGCTAGCGGGCAGGGGCTAGCAAGTTAGCAGAAGGGCCTTAGAGGGACGTCGCGATGGAAGAAGTCTGTTATAGCCTCCTCGTGCGGAGCCTCCTTGTGCGGTTTACGTCGGCAGACCAGTCATGATGGATTAGTAGGGTTCCGTGCAGTAAAGGAGTCCAGTCCAATTGGCAAAATAGGTATAGTGGCCCAAGAAATTGGCCGATGGACCTATTGTCACGTTCCTGACCTGTTTTCTGTTATTTTTGTATGTGTTTAGTTGGTCAGGGCGTGAGTTGGGGTGGGCATTCTATGTTTTGTGTTTCTATGTTTAGGTCACTTGTAATTAGCCTTATATGGTTCTCAATCAGGGACAGGTGTTTGACGTTTCCTCTGATTGAGAACCATATAAAGGTTGGCTGTTCACACTGTTTGTTTGTGGGTGATTGTCTTCTGTGTCTGTGTATGTTGCACCACACGGGACTGTTTCGGTTTGTTCGTTCGTTTGTTGTAGTCTGTACCTGTTCGTGCGTTCTTCGTCATTTTGTAAGTTCTCATAGTTCAGGTCTGTCTACGTTCGTTTTGTTATTTTGTAATCATTTCAAGTGTTCTTCGTGTTTCGTCTTTTCTTTAAATAAATTCATTATGTATTCACAACCCGCTGCATTTTGGTCCTCCGATCCTTCTCTCCTCTCCTCGCCCGAGGAGGAGGAGGAACCAGACGATCGTTACAGAATCACCCACCAACCATGGATCAAGCAGCGTGAGAGGAACCAACAGCAGCGGCCAAAGAACCAGGACTCGTGGACTTGGGAGGAAATATTGGACGGAAAGGGACCCTGGGCTCAACCAGGAGAATATCGCCGCCCCAAAGCTGAGCTGGAGGCAGCGAAAGCAGAGAGGCGGCGTTTCGAGGAGCTAGCTCGGAAGCAGGAGAAGGATCTGGGCTACACTACGTGCGAGGAGATCGACAGGTGGGCGATCAACCCAGGGCGAGTGCCGGAGCCCGCCTGGGATTCTCTGGCGCAGTGCGAGGAGGGATACCGGCGAATGGAGGCAGCACGACGACGCGGTAGGAAGCCTGTGAGTAAACCCCAAAAATTTCTTGGGGGGGGGCTAAGAGGGAGAGTGGCGAAGTCAGGTAGGAGACCTGCACCTACTCCCTGTACTTACCGTGGAGAGCGAGAGTACGGGAGACACCGTGTTACGCAGTAGAGCGCATGGTGTCTCCTGTACGTGTGCATAACCCGGTGCGGGTTATTCCACCTCCCCGCACTGGCAGGGCTAGATTGAGTATTGAGCCGGATGTCATGAAGCCGGCCCTACATATCTGGCCACCAGTACGTCTCCTCGGGCCGGCTTACATGGCACCAGCCTTACGCATGGTGTCCCCGGTTCGCCTACATAGCCCGGTGCGGGTTATTCCACCTCCCCGCACTGGTCGGGCGACGGGGAGCATACAACCAGGTAAGGTTGGGCAGGCTCAGTGCTCAAGGGAGCCAGTACGCCTGCACGGTCCGGTATTTCCGGCGCCACCTCCCCGCTCCAGCCCAGTACCACCAGTGCCTACACCACGCACCAGGCTTCCAGTGCGTCTCCAGAGCCCTGTTCCTCCTCCACGCACTCTCCCTGTGGTGCGTGTCTCCAGTCCAGTGCCTCCAGTCCCGGCACCACGCACCAAGCCTCCTGTGCGTCTCCAGAGCCCTGTACGCACTGTTCCTTCTCCCCGTACTCGCCCTGATGTGCGTCCCCTCAGCCCGGTAACACCAGTGCCGGTACCACGCACCAGGCCTATAGTACGCCTTGAGAGTCCAGTGTGCCCTGTTGTTGTTCCCCGCACTAGCCTGAAGGTGCGTGTCTTTAGCCCGGTACCTCCAGTTCCGGTACCACGCACCAGGCCTACAGTGCGTCTCAGCCGGCCAGAGTCTGCCGTCTGCCCAGCGGCGCCTGAACTGCCCGTCTGCCCAACGGCGCCTGAACTGTCCGTCTGCCCAACGCCGTCTGAACTGTCCGTCTGCCAAGCGCCGCATGAACTGCCCGTCTGTATTGAGCCTTCAAAGCCGCCCGTCGGTACTGAGCCTTCAAAGCCGCCCGTCTGCCATGAGCCTGCAAAGCCGCCCGTCTGCCATGAGCCTACAGAGCCGTCCGCCAGACAGGAGCCGCTAGAGCCGTCCGCCAGACAGGAGCCGCTAGAGCCTTCCGCCAGACAGGAGCCGCTAGAGCCTTCCGCCAGACAGGAGCCGCTAGAGCCTTCCGCCAGACAGGATCAGCCAGAGCCTTCCGCCAGACAGGATCAGCCAGAGCCTTCCGCCAGACAGGATCAGCCAGAGCCTTCCGCCAGACAGGATCAGCCAGAGCCTTCCGTCAGACAGGATCAGCCAGAGCCGTCAGCGAGCCATGACCAGCCAGAGCCGTCAGCGAGCCATGACCAGCCAGAGCCGTCAGCGAGCCATGACCATCCAGAGCCGTCAGCGAGCCATGACCAGCCAGAGCCGTCAGCGAGCCATGATCCGCCAGAGCCAGCCAGCCAGGATCCGTCAGAGCCAGCCAGCCAGGATCCGTCAGAGCCAGCCAGCCAGGATCCGCCAGAGCCAGCCAGCCAGGATCCGCCATTCAGTCTGGAGCTGCCGTCCCTCAGTCCGGAGCTGCCGTCCCTCAGTCCGGAGCTGCCGTCCCTCAGTCCGGAGCTGCCGTCCCTCAGTCCGGTGTTGCCCCTCATTCCGGTGTTGCCCCTCATTCTGGTATTGCCCCTTAGTCCGGTGCTGCCCCTTAATCCAGTGGGGTTAATTTGGAGGGTGGCCATTTGGAGGAGGCGACAAAAGCGGGGTTTGACTAAGGTGGGATGGGGACCACGCCCAGAGCCTGAGCCGCCACCATGGACAGATGCCCACCCAGACCCTCCCCTAGACTTTTGGTGGTGCGTCCGGAGTTCGCACCTTGAGGGGCGGGTTATGTCACGTTCCTGACCTGTTTTCTGTTATTTTTGTATGTGTTTAGTTGGTCAGGGCGTGAGTTGGGGTGGGCATTCTATGTTTTGTGTTTCTATGTTTAGGTCACTTGTAATTAGCCTTATATGGTTCTCAATCAGGGACAGGTGTTTGACGTTTCCTCTGATTGAGAACCATATAAAGGTTGGCTGTTCACACTGTTTGTTTGTGGGTGATTGTCTTCTGTGTCTGTGTATGTTGCACCACACGGGACTGTTTCGGTTTGTTCGTTCGTTTGTTGTAGTCTGTACCTGTTCGTGCGTTCTTCGTCATTTTGTAAGTTCTCATAGTTCAGGTCTGTCTACGTTCGTTTTGTTATTTTGTAATCATTTCAAGTGTTCTTCGTGTTTCGTCTTTTCTTTAAATAAATTCATTATGTATTCACAACCCGCTGCATTTTGGTCCTCCGATCCTTCTCTCCTCTCCTCGTCCGAGGAGGAGGAGGAACTAGACGATCGTTACACCTATTCAGCTAACAGTCCGATATGCTCTTGACAGCTAGCGGGTAGCAGCTAACAGACTGGAATTCAGGGGAGATCGCGACTTTGTAGCCAGTTGAAGAACCCCCTCGGGCAGATTACGTTGGTAGTCCAGTCGTGAAGCATCGGTGGGGCTCCGAACCAGCAGTTAAAGGGGTCCAGGCCAATTGGCAAAATAGGTATTGTAGCCCAGGAGTGGCTGATGGACCTCTTCAGCTAGCCGGGAGATGGGCCTAGCATGGGCTAGCTCCAGGCTAATTGGTGCTTACTTCGGGACAGAGACGTTTGCCAGGAGTAGCCATTCGGATTGCAGCTAGCTAGCTGCGATGATCCAGGTGAAAAGGTTCAGAGCTTGCGGTAGGAATCCGGGGATATGGAGAGAAAATAAGTCTGGTATGCTCTGGTTTGAATCGCGTTGTGCAAACTGGCGAGAGTTTTCGAGCTAAAGGTTAGCTGATGACCGGTTAGCTGACTAGTAGCTAGTTAGCTAGCTAGCTTCTGTTGGGGTTCCGGTTCAAAAGTAAAGAAAACTATTTTAGAAAAAAAGCAGATCCACACCACATTGGGTGAGGCGGGTTGCAGGAGAGTATTCTGAAGTTGAGGTTTAGAAGTCAACATTAGAGTTGGTAAGTGCATGAGAAAACGGTCTGTTTCTGATTATTTGTCTCAGTTGGAGCTCCATTAATCCAGTAGTCAGTCTACTTGTTAAAGGTGAGTAGGTTGTCTTTTACTACTACAATATATAATTTGCACTATTTTGTCACTGTTTTTCATGTAAAACACAGTTGTTCTGCAGTTATATTCTGCCCCTCTCAGCTCTCCTGTGCTCCCTAGTTAAGACAGAGCCTGTAAACAACAGTGAGACTGACTACCACAGAAGGCAGCACTGGACAGCCATGCAGGCGGCGGTAACACCACACACAGTTTCAGCCTCTCATTTCTCCCTTTAAAACGGAACCTAACACACATGCATACTCACAGATGATGTTTGTGTACCAGCCATATTAAAACCAACTATCACCAAGTTTACCATTGCACGACCATTACTCTCCTTTGTTTCAAAATATGTTTTTACCGTATTTATTCAAAATCTTACATTTTCTTTCTCCTAGGAATCATATTTTATGCAGTGCTGGTGATATGGACAATCAAACATAATACATCCATATTTATAATGCATGTATTATGTTTTTATAACAATTCTTTCAATAAAGAATTTCACTTTCTCTACTGGAATTGGTTCACATTCTCTACTGATTGAAATTAAGTGATGAAATACTACTGTATATGCAAATCAACCTTTAACTAGTTAAATCATGTGTTTTAGTCTATTGCATAGTTACAATGTGTAACCATTGATGTCCCAGGACCAGGATTGGTAAACACTGCTGAAGTGTATAAATGTAGAACATACATGCAGACCAGTGAAATCTCTTCGGAGGAGGAAGGGGAGGACCATCCTCAGTGAATTTCAAAAAAATACAATTGTGAAACAATTAAAAAGTTGTACTTTTTAGATAGAAATATACTAAATATTATCACGTCACCAAATAATTGATCAAAACACACTTTTGCAGAAGCCTACAGTAACACTCAATAGGGTAGCACCATGGTGTAGCCGGAGGACAGCTAGTTTCCGTCCTCTGGGTACATTGACTTCAATACAAAACCTAGGAGGCTCATGGTTCTCACCCCCTTCCATAGACATACACAGTAATTATGACAACTTCAGAGCTCTTGCAGCATGAACTGACATGTTGTACACCCAATCAAAAGATCATAGAATGAATCTAGTACTGAAAGCATAAGCTACAGCTAGCTAGCACTGCAGTGCATAAAATGTGGTGAGTAGTTGACTCAAAGAGAGAGAAAGACAAAAGTTGAATAAATACATTTTTTCCAAAATGAAGAAGCAAGACAGAGATTTCATTTTTTCTCAGTTTCACTTACTAAGCTAGCAAATGCAGCTAGCTAGTTTAGCATACTCAAACACCCTGCTCAAACAGAGAGATGCTATGTTAGCTAGCTGGTTAAGACTATCCAACACAACACTGGAACTCTTCCAAGTCAAGGTAAGCTTTGGGTTTTACTAATTTATTGTCACCTGGGCCTGCCGGTGTAAGTGCTAAATTGCTTACTGACTACACAGTAATGTTACTGCATGATTGTAGTGGGTTTACTAGCACGTTAGTTCTATTAGCTATGACGACTATGACCTTACTTTAGCTAATATGGTGACAATGATGTATGCTGTGTTTAGCGGTAATGATATGGTTTGACTTGTAAAGTTTTTTTTGCCTGGTCACCTACAGCTGATATGTTGTACATTGAAGTCCACAGGCGAAGGGACAAGGTGAGAGGAGGAGAGCGGATAAATGCGAGAAGGAATACAACGTGGCTGCTAATAAAGTGAACTGAGTTTATGTGTGATCAGGGGTGTATTCATTCTGCCGATTCCTTTGAAAAATGTTTCTTAAACTGAAGCAAACGTAACAAAACGGGGATAAACAGACCTGAATTTGTCCAACAGAAACTCTCATTTGCACATATGTTGTAAACTTTCATTCATAGGCTAGGTTGTAGCAGCCTCATGATGGGTATAGAGAAAATATTAGTATGATGTAGTAGGCCAAACCTATTGCTGTACATTGGACTGGGTGAATGGAATATGAATGACAGTCATTCAATCTGATGTAATAGAAATAAGGCCATGCTCATGAGAAGAAAAAAAAAATGTACTCCCTTATCTTAAACAGCACTGACCCCCACTGATGTAGACAAAGCATCATTCAAAAACTGGAGTTTGATACTCCTGGGATTGGATATGATTGAAAAAGAATGTCTCACAGACATTCATGCCTGAACAGCACCTTTATAAGCCAAGATAGAGTACATGTTCAGTGAATATATTCAATGTACAGGCTACAATGTGGGGAACTCTTGCTTGGTAATAACTATATGTATACACGACTTGCATCCTTGGCACAATACAGTTATACTATATTCTACTCAATCCATAGGCTTCATTGATGCCATTCAGACTGTTTTGAAGTCGATACAACCGGCTAGGATAGTTGAGATTCATAGCTAGGTTAATAGCTAGCTAGCTAATACTGACATGATAATATTGACATGTAACAGACGTGTGTAACAGTCATTTTCTGCTATTTTTTCGTGATTAACTGGTGGAAGCAATTAAAACCACTGTTCTGAACTAATATCTATACCCAACGTTTTAGGTTCCATGCACAGATCGGCTACATTACTATTAAAATCACTTCTGACACCATGTAGTATTATCTAAAATAAGGAGTAACGTCAACAAGGTTCTAGCTTCAGCATGTTTTACCAATTGTCGTGGAAAATGACATAATTAGTCATGCTATCCCTTGTTTTACTGCTTAAAGAATAGTCTCGTTATATGCTAGTGTTTTTTTACAAACTTGTCTTTGTGTGACTTAGTCATAAGACTGGGCTTACAGCTAAGAGCTGTTTGGGTGCAACTGCAGCATGTGATATCCTGTGGGTTTACTATCTACAGGAAGTCACATGTATGGAAACTTGCAGAAAGGAGCACATTAAAACATTTTCTGTTATGAATGCCCTCGGGCTATCAACCTCGTGCTATCTTAAATCTGCACATACAACTAATTGCCTTTTACAAACTATCTGCTGACTGCCACATATACAAAAAGGATGTACTTCTTTATAAAAGCTGAGACCCGACACTGTTCGTTGGGCCTTAACTGCACAACTGTTGAACTGCATAGTTAACTGCTCCATTTTAACTAATCTTATAATAAAGTGTTGTTTGAAAGAATCTGCAGTCTCTCTTCCAATAGAATTTCTCTGATACAACCTAGTCTTCGCGTGTCATACATAGGTACGGACACCCACAAGGTGTCCTACTACACTCTGCAAGACAAAAATAATAAAAAACTAAACCAAACATTGAAAATGTTTGCAGTATTTGACAAACAGTTTCTATTGCGGACCGTTTAAAGGTAGGTTTAGTTTTCATCATAACAATATGTTAGTACTCCGTTTCTGGAAGGTGTGGTGATTTATAGGTACAGTAAATCATCTGGGAACATTATTCATTTTTCATGCTAACCGAGTTAATCAACTCGAAACACCACCTCCCCACTTCATGAAGATGTCTAACTGGCTTAACAAAGCGAAAGTCAGGCTGTAAAATTGTCAGGCATAGAAACATGGCTTGCGAAACAGAAACAGCTTTCAAAACCATTGACAAACTGTGTGTCCTTTTGTTTGTTCTTTCATTTCATACCATTGTAAACGCAGGTAAGAAGATATATCTATTTATATTTGTATAAATGGTTCCTTACCTCGTACAGTAATTGTACAAGAACACATTTCATATGCTATTAATAGCTATGCAAGCAAATCCATTGACTTTTTGCAATGAGGTAAAAAGAGGAGAGTAGGACTTGTGTGTTTAACGTTAGTAGGGGAAGACCAGGGTTGGTTGTCTCACAGTGCTAATTATTCCCAATCTAAATTGCTCTGTGTAATAATTTTTTAAGTTAAAATGTGTTAAAACTTTGAAAGAACTCATCCATCTGGTCAATTAATGTGAGCACGACAAAACATTGAGGTGAGGGGAATTTGTGTTTTTCATAGGTGAAAGTAAAAAAATAAAAACATGTCTTTGTAAATGTTTGAATTATGGGAGTATCCATGAAATTATGTTTGTTAAAAAGAGGAAAGAGAGAGCTTTATTTCAAACATATTTCTGAATTCCTAGGTCTAGCCATGTGGTAACTATCAACGTCTAGTTTTCATTTACATTTGGTTGAGATGTCAACATGAATTCAATGTGAAATCAACAAAATGTCACCAAGTCGTTTACCAACCTTTTGCAACAAAATGCATTGAAAGTATAAGAAATGTAACTTTTTTCACCGTGACCGGAGATCAGAGTTTACCTACCTATTTTTTACCATTTCATTACTGATTAAATCCCAAGCTATTTTGTGCTTGTGCTGTAAAGAGCTCCCTTCTTTGCCTCACCCACACTGCTTGGGGGGCAGGTAGCCTAGTGGTTAAAGCATTGGCCTTGCAAGATCAAATCCCTGAGCTGACAAGGTAAAAAAAAAAAATATCTATACTGCCCCCCCCTCATTGAAAATAAGAATTTATTCTTAACTGACTTGCCTAGTTAAATAAAGGTCAAATAAAAGCGCATGTGCAAACTTAATCAAACTGTTTTTGTTATTTTCACGGAATAAAATGCTGAACTTTGTTATAAATATTGTTTGACCTCTCCAGAGTCCTGGTAAGCAAACCTTTCACACTGAGGACCAAACAACATCCACACAGAACCAAGACACTCAAACAGGTGAAAGTTGCCCACAACACAGTGATGATGACATTTTTCCATTTCCCAAACACACTGTCAAACCAATTTGTTAGAGCATATTCCCCCCAGAGTTCTCTGCTAATTCGTGAGCTAATGTGGTTAAACCAGCCAGGGTCTTGGTCACTGATCGGTCTGGAGCTGTGTCATCGGGGATGAAAGTACAACATTCTGCTCCGAATATCACACACACACACCACCCTTTTCCGCCAGTAACATATCCAATGAATTAATCCAATCTACATTTTTACAGAGAGTTGACCACCAGAAGATGCTTGATTCCAAGCCAGCCCATATCTGATTCCTAGCTTTGAACTCATCAGGCAACCCCCTTGGAACTCCAATGCTATCAATGTAAACTCTATTGTCAAAGGACCCTGACGGAGCACTCCTTCTTTCTCTTCTACCTGGCACTAGGTCTTTGTGTCGGATAAGGGGGAAGGGCATGCCCAACTGCACTAGTGCACAAATACCGGTCCAATTGGTAGGCAGGTCAGGCCATAGCCTCACCCCTCCACAAACCACCAGACATCCACTCTAGGCATTTTCATCTGCCAGTCAGGTCCCTCATTGTCTTGTCGGTTGTAACATTCTCTGTCCTATTGCATGTTCTTACTTCCCCTACGTCCCATCCGTGTGTGATGTAGCGAGCCATACAATAATAGTGTCCTCCTGTAACTGTGAAAGGGGGAAGTCTGGATGTAATGGGCACATGGGGATACAGATAATACAGATCAATGCAACTGTCATTGTCCGGTTTCCCTGCCTTCATGAACAGCTTTACCATACAGGCCATTCCTCTGGGTGAATCAATTCCATCAAATGGAAAGGGAATGGTTGTCAACTGAGGTTTTGCTGTGGCGCAGGCATAACATTCTTCTTTCGCTACTGATCTGGCTGTATACTGAATCCATTCTAACCACAGGTTAGAATCCCCATAACCAGTTTCCACCTCAATCACTTCCTTCAGATCTTCCGTCTGCACTATCCGCACCGGCCCTTGGCTCTGGACTACTCTGCTGTCAGTATCTGTTTTGTCAGGGGCTCTGCTTGTATTCTGGCTGACTATAGAGCTATCACCTGCCCTAACATCCTCTACCCGGAACAGTACTAGGGTATCAACCGAAACCTAATCAAATCCAACATTCCATAACCCTAGATCCTCTTTCATTACATTTTTAATGGTAATACGTACCTTTATGCAATACTTCTCTCGCTCCGGATTGCAGTCAAAAACCCTCACCTTCACTATACTCCACCTCCTTCCATACTGGGTATGTGGATTTATATAGCCCTCTCTCTCTCTGTGAGCTATGACCTGTTTCCATGAACTACACGGGGACCTGCACAGATATCTTCCATAATGGCTCATAGTTCTAGACTGCCAAGGGGTCAGAGACCCCATTTGGTCTACATAGAACTCAACTGAGACATCCTTCCCAATCTCCACTCTCACGTCCTGTTTACCCAGATCAAGTGACCTCTTATGCTTGGTACATACAAAATCCTCATCGTCTATACTATGGGTCAAGTTACCACCTTCTGTTTTATCGGATGGGTCATGGTGTATTAGGAATATGGCTCCCACGATAAGACAGCTCAGACCAATCAGCACTCCTGTAAATCCCCCCCCCCTTTCCCGGAGAACATATCAGCAGCTAGAGGCCAGCCCATACTTTCACTTCTATGAACGCACACAGGGAGGATAGGGCGGGGTCAGGGAATCTTCGTTAGAGAGGTAACCCCCGAACCCTATTGGTATTCGGTTCTTCTCCTAACTCTGTGATTGTTCGACAGTGTCAGTGTGTCTTACCCTCCTGCAATGTGTGATATGAACCCAGGTAGCTCTTTCAGCTATTCTCACCGCGAAGGCTTTCACCAGGAGTACTTGGTATGGCCCCTCCCAACGGTGCTGCTTCCCGTCTATTCTCCTCAGGGACTGGATTGAGTGAATCACCTTCTCCTGTAATTCACCTGTAGAGCATAAAATCTTGGACATACGGGTTTGGTTAACAAACAGTCTTCTCATGTATTATGCTAGTATATCTTCAACTTCTATGCCTACTTGTTCTGATCCCTAACTCTGTCATTCTATTTGTTCTATCTGATTAGCTAGAATGTCATCCATTATTTAAATAAATAGATCCTAGTAAACCAACTCTAGGGATAATATCTTGACCTAATATTTCAGTTACCACAATCGTGTCCGCCAAGTAAGTTGGGAACGCTACAAAAACATTTTTTTTATTATTATCCAATAGGCCACAAAGTGTCCTATCCTATCCCCCCTTTGATACATGGCTCCGCCCCTGTATAAATATTGCCGCAAATCTAAACAATTCTCTGTCAAGTGTCTTATCTACTTTAAGAGTTATCTGTGCTGCTTTGTATGGTCTTAGATGTATATGTGCTAGTCTATGTAAACAGTAACCTTTCTCTCCTTTCTTATTTCCCAGGCCCTAGTCAATGCTAATATTTCGGCCTGTTGTGCCGAATAATTTCTGGGCAACGTTTTCGTGTTTAACACCTTAGTTCCTGAAACCAACTAAGCTTTCATTCCCCTTTTGTCTCCACTCAGTAACTGTTATCTACCCATTCTGTGTCACTCCTATCTTGCTGATTTCCTGGCCCCCCTTCCCCACCTTCTCCTCTCTGCTCCCAAACCTTCAAGGTCTCAGCAGTCCGTCTGCCCTTTCTCCTATCTGTCTGTCGCTCTTTCTCATAACAGTCAGTATCAAATATGGGTTGTTTCCAAATCTTGACTAAGTGTCTCACTGTCTGAACTCATAGATTTTGGAAAAATTACCTGTCTATGGTGGCCATCTCTAAAGTAATTACATAGGTTGATTAAGGTTATCTCGATGTTCTCTATAATTCTGAATCACCACAGATGTCATATATCCCTGTCCTGTTGGTCTGGATTAGGTTCTAAATACTTAACATAAGTCTACCATTAATCCAAGGCTATGCCATTTCTTTCTTCTCGTTGGTTCAAATTACAGCTATGTCAAAGAACTATAAACTCGTTCATAATTATCAATTACTCAATTTACCTTAAAATCAGTATCACAAATTACCTTAAATTCATTATCCAAATGGCTCTCTCATGAGGCTGATCAGACCACGAAGGAAAAAGCCATGATAGAGGTCAAGAGTCATACCACCCTTTTACAGTCGTGTTACTCAATTTATATTATACAAATTAAAGAAAACCCCTCAAACATTTTCTACATGTTGTATCCAAGATTCCCAGAACATTCCCTTATCAAAAGAATTCACGTGTTTAATTAAAATTCATGTGTTTAAATAAAACGTGTGTGTACCCCTTTAAGATATCGTGTCTCTAGGAAAATGGAAATCTCCTCAAACCCAAAGGCTAAAAAACAAAACATATCCAGGCCTTTTCAATTTTGGTAGAAACAAGCCTCTATCTCACTCGCTCCCTTCAAGAATCCATCCCCGGAAAACATTTCCACAGAAAGACAAGACAATGAAGCACTCCTTTTCCCAGAAAAACCACTTTGTCATACTACCCCGATTCCGAAATCCAAACGTTGACTACAAACAAAACCTAATAATAATGATAATTCCATTGTACTCCCTCCAATCATTAGTTTTAAATTTTCTCAATGGTTCATTATACTTAATTGAACATGCGCTCCAAGCTTGCTTTGCAACATTAAGTCCCCAACATCATTAACATCAGTCCCCAACATCATTGCCTGGCTAAAAGTGGATTGTGAGTGACGTCAGCAGCAGGCGCTCAGCCCGTCCCCAGGCAACAGCAATTTCAGCGAATTGCAAATCATTGTTGGCTGACTGCAGCAGCAGTAGTACGGGTTCGACAAGCCAAACCCAATTAATATAGTTGGTCACGAATGTTTGATCTTGAACAGAACTTACAACATCAATCAACATCTCTCAATCAAAATTGTACTGCCAGAAGTACAGAAAAGAGTGGGAGTCTGTACCCAAACAACTGTCAAATCAATTTGAGTAACATTATTGTGTATTCTACGTAATGGCGCAGTTTTACGTTATCACGCAATGATATCACAACGTTATTTAGCAACAAATCAACCTGCCTCCAGCAACTTACCCTGAAAATTAGTTGGCAACACTGCAACCAACTCTCCTATTCCTGCCCCCAGGCTAAAACATACTCCCTACTCAAACCGATCTCCGCTTTAAGCCTATCGCAAGAGCAAAACCCAACTTTCCAACTTTCTCCACTCCAAAATTCAAAAGTACCATGTACTTCGCTAAATTTATAACGTATGTCAGTCAATCCATAAGAATAAAAACATGCCGATGGGCACAACTTTATCGTATCTCTCCATTATTATTTAGAATTCATTAGATTTAGGTAACTGTCTCTTCTATGATTCAGCATTTTAAATATGACTCCATTCTTAATACGTTATTCCAGCGGACCATTTAGGCAAGACAACGTATTCCATCGAAATAGACTCGCTATTATTTAGAATGAATTAGTCTTTCAATTTAACCTAAACAAGCAATTAAAATGTTCAGTTTATAAACAAACACTAACTGTCACGCCCTGACCATAGTTTGCTTTGTATGTTTCTATGTTTTGTTTGGTCAGGGTGTGATCTGAGTGGGCATTCTATGTTGTACGTCTAGTTTGTCTGTTTCTATGTGTTTGGCCTGATATGGTTCTCAATCAGAGGCAGGTGTTTTTCGTTGTCTCTGATTGGGAGCCATATTTAGGTAGCCTGTTTTGTCATTGTGGGTTGTGGGTGATTGTTCCTGTTACTGTATCCTGTGTTTGTGTTGTCACTTTACGGGACTTCTTCGTTCGTTTATTCGTTATTTTGTTTGTTTCAAGTATTCATATTAAAATGGATACTCACCACGCTGCATCTTGGTCCGACATTTCTTACTCCTCGTCAGAGGAGGACGAAGAATTCCGTGACACTAACAACCGTATCTTTCCAGGCAAAACTTATCAACAGTTGAATTACAATCATAATCAAATTTAGTCTAGTGGTGCCCTGGCCGAGATACAAACCCAAGTCTCCCGCATTGTAGGCAGGATTTTTACCTCTGGACCACCAGCACTATTTAAAAATTTGAGGCGCAAATAACCCTATTATTATAATTCTCTGTAGTCGTAAACTCCGGCACCGAGACAATTCCCAGAAAATAGCCCTAATTTAAAGATCCAAGTGTTTCCCCAGCGAGGATTCTCATTAATCTCGCTCTCGTTGTCCCTGCCTCTCTCTTTCTCTCCCGATTGTCGTGCCTGACCTTCCCCTTAGTTGAATTACAATTTCGGTGGTTGTGTCCTACTCGGTCACAATGTTTGCAGGGAGCATTACACTCCCGGGCGAAATGTCCCGTCTCATTGCAATTGAAACATGTTCTATCGTCTGATCCTGTCCATTTTTTCCCTTCTCTCTTAGGTCCCTTCCCCTTAAGGCCTCCTTTATGTTTGTTTACAATTACCCCGATAGTTACTGTCAGATGCTCCGACTCCACCTGTTTGCTCTTTTTACAGTCTCGGTGGTTATGGCCTACTTTAGTGCAGTGTTTACACGGTGCCTCACAATCTCTAGCAAAATGACCCGGTTTGTGACAGTTAATGTTATGCTGGTGAATGAGGACCCAAAAGCGACGTAATAGTAACAGAGTCTTTATTCCAGTATTAAACAAATAATGATTCTCCTGGATATTATCAATGGTCAATCCAAAACAGGAAACTGAAATCCTCTCGTCAATAGAGAGGAACGACTGGAGACGCGACCACAGACTGCAGGTCGCTTCAGGAAGGCACTGGCCGTAGCTGACATAGACACCTGCTCACACGCAGCATCTGAAGAAGGCAAAGAACACGACAGGGCGGAACAAGGACACAGGAACAGCAAACATCAAACAAGAATCCGACAAGGACAGAAGCGGAAAACAGAGGGAGAAATAGGGACTCTAATCAGAGGGCAAAATAGGGGACAGGTGTGAAAGAGTAAATGAGGTCGTTAGGAGAATGAGAAACAGCTGGGAGCAGGAACGGAACGATAGAGAGAGAGAGCGGGAGAGGGAGAGAGGGAGGAGGAGAGAGAGAGAGAGAAAGAGGGAAAGAACCTAATAAGACCAGCAGAGGGAAGCACAGGGACAAGACATGATCAAAGACAAAACATGACAGTACCCCCCCACTCACCGAGCGCCTCCTGGCGCACTCGAGGAGGAACCCTGGCGGCAACGAAGGAAATCATCAATCAACGAACGGTCCAGCACGTCCCGAGATGGAACCCAACTCCTCTCCTCAGGACCGTAACCCTCCCAATCCACTAAGTACTGGTGACCACGTCCCCGAGAACGCATGTCCATGATCTTCCGTACCTTGTAAATAGGAGCGCCCTCGACAAGGACGGGGGGGGGGGAGGGAAGACGAACGGGGGCGCGAAGAAAAGGCTTGACACAAGAGACATGGAAGACAGGGTGGACGCGACGAAGATGTTGCGGAAGAAGCAGTCGCACAGCGACAGGATTGACGACCTGAGAGACACGGAACGGACCAATGAACCGCGGAGTCAACTTGCGAGAAGCTGTCGTAAGGGGAAGGTTACGAGTGGAAAGCCACACTCTCTGACCGCGACAATACCTAGGACTCTTAATCCTACGTTTATTGGCGGCTCTCACAGTCTGCGCCCTGTAACGGCAAAGTGCAGACCTGACCCTCCTCCAGGTGCGCTCACAACGTTGGACAAAAGCCTGAGCGGAGGGAACGCTGGACTCGGCGAGCTGGGACGAGAACAGAGGAGGCTGGTACCCAAGACTACTCTGAAACGGAGATAGACCGGTAGCAGACGAAGGAAGCGAGTTGTGAGCGTACTCAGCCCAGGGGAGCTGTTCTGCCCAAGACGCAGGGTTTCGAAACGAAAGGCTGCGTAATATGCGACCAATCGACTGATTGGCCCTTTCTGCTTGACCGTTAGACTGGGGATGAAACCCGGAAGAGAGACTGACGGAAGCACCAATCAAACGACAGAACTCCCTCCAAAACTGTGACGTGAATTGCGGACCTCTGTCTGAAACGGCGTCTAACGGGAGGCCATGAATTCTGAACACATTCTCAATGATGATTTGTGCCGTCTCCTTAGCGGAAGGAAGCTTAGCGAGGGGAATGAAATGTGCCGCCTTAGAGAACCTATCGATAACCGTAAGAATCACAGTCTTCCCCGCAGACGAAGGCAGACCGGTAATAAAGTCTAAGGCGATGTGAGACCATGGTCGAGAAGGAATGGGAAGCGGTCTGAGACGACCGGCAGGAGGAGAGTTACCTGACTTAGTCTGCGCGCAGTCCGAACAAGCAGCCACGAAACGACGCGTGTCCCGCTCCTGAGTAGGCCACCAAAACCGCTGGCGAATAGAAGCAAGCGTACCCCGAACGCCGGGGTGGCCAGCTAACTTGGCAGAGTGAGCCCACTGAAGAACAGCCAGACGAGTAGAGACAGGAACGAACAGAAGGTTACTAGGACAAGCGCGCGGCGACGCAGTGTGAGTGAGTGCTTGCTTTACCTGTCTCTCAATTCCCCAGACAGTCAACCCGACAACACGCCCTTCAGGGAGAATCCCCTCGGGGTCGGTAGAAGCCACAGAAGAACTAAAGAGACGGGATAAGGCATCAGGCTTGGTGTTCTTATTTCCCGGGCGATAGGAAATCACGAACTCGAAACGAGCGAAAAACAACGCCCAACGAGCTTGACGTGCATTAAGTCGTTTGGCCGAACGGATGTACTCAAGGTTCTTATGGTCAGTCCAAACGACAAAAGGGACGGTCGCCCCCTCCAACCACTGTCGCCATTCGCCTATGGCTAAGCGGATGGCGAGCAGTTCGCGGTTACCCACATCATAGTTGCGCTCCGATGGCGACAGGCGATGAGAAAAGTAAGCGCAAGGATGGACCTTATCGTCAGAGTGGAAGCGCTGAGACAGAATGGCTCCCACGCCCACCTCTGAAGCGTCAACCTCGACAATGAATTGTTTAGTGACGTCAGGAGTAACAAGGATAGGGGCGGATGTAAAACGCTTCTTGAGGAGATCAAAAGCTCCCTGGGCGGAACCGGACCACTTAAAGCAAGTCTTGACAGAAGTCAGAGCTGTGAGAGGGGCAGCCACTTGACCGAAATTACGAATGAAACGCCGATAGAAATTAGCGAAACCGAGAAAGCGCTGCAACTCGACACGTGACTTAGGGACGGGCCAATCGCTGACAGCCTGGACCTTAGCGGGATCCATCTGAATGCCTTCAGCGGAAATAACAGAACCGAGAAATGTGACAGAGGAGACATGAAAGGCGCACTTCTCAGCCTTCACGTAGAGACAATTCTCTAAAAGGCGCTGGAGTACACGTCGAACGTGCTGAACATGAATCTCGAGTGACGGTGAAAAAATCAGGATATCGTCAAGGTAAACGAAAACAAAAATGTTCAGCATGTCTCTCAGTACATCATTAACTAATGCCTGAAAGACAGCTGGAGCATTAGCGAGACCGAACGGCAGAACCCGGTATTCAAAATGCCCTAACGGAGTGTTAAACGCCGTTTTCCACTCGTCCCCCTCTCTGATGCGTACGAGATGGTAAGCGTTACGAAGGTCCAACTTAGTAAAGCACCTGGCTCCCTGCAAAATCTCGAAGGCTGACGACATAAGGGGAAGCGGATAACGATTCTTAACCGTTATGTCATTCAGCCCTCGATAATCCACGCAGGGGCGCAGAGTACCGTCCTTCTTCTTAACAAAGAAAAATCCCGCTCCGGCGGGAGAGGAAGAAGGCACCACGGTACCGGCGTCGAGAGAAACAGACAGATAATCCTCGAGAGCCTTACGTTCGGGAGCCGACAGAGAGTATAGTCTACCCCGAGGGGGAGTGGTCCCCGGAAGAAGATCAATACAACAATCATACGACCGGTGAGGAGGAAGGGAGCTGGCTCTGGACCGACTGAAGACCGTGCGCAGATCATGATATTCCTCCGGCACTCCTGTCAAATCACCAGGTTCCTCCTGAGTAGAGGGGACAGAAGACACAGGAGGGATAGCAGACATTAAACACTTCACATGACAAGAAACGTTCCAGGATAGGATAGAATTACTAGACCAATTAATAGAAGGATTATGACATACTAGCCAGGGATGACCCAAAACAACAGGTGTAAAAGGTGAACGAAAAATCAAAAAGGAAATGGTCTCACTGTGGTTACCAGATACTGTGAGGGTTAAAGGTAGTGTCTCACATCTGATACTGGGGAGAAGACTACCATCTAAGGCGAACATGGGCGTGGGCTTCCCTAACTGTCTGAGAGGAATGTCATGTTTCCGAGCCCATGCTTCGTCCATAAAACAACCCTCAGCCCCAGAGTCTATCAAGGCACTGCAGGAAGCAGCCGAACCGGTCCAGCGTAGATGGACCGACAAGGTAGTACAGGATCTTGATGGAGAGACCTGAGTAGTAGCGCTCACCAGTAGCCCTCCGCTTACTGATGAGCTCTGGCTTTTACTGGACATGACATGACAAAATGTCCAGCAGAACCGCAATAGAGGCAAAGGCGGTTGGTGATTCTCCGTTCCCTCTCCTTTGTCGAGATGCGAATACCTCCCAGCTGCATGGGCTCAGTCTCTGAGCCGGTGGGAGGAGATGGTTGAGATGCGGAGAGGGGAAACACCGTTAACGTGAGCTCTCTTCCACGAGCTCGGTGACGAAGATCTACCCGTCGTTCTATGCGGATGGCGAGTGCAATCAAAGAGTCCACGCTGGAAGGAACCTCCCGGGAGAGAATCTCATCCTTAACCTCAGCGTGGAGTCCCTCCAGAAAACGAGCGAGCAACGCCGGCTCGTTCCAGTCACTGGATGCAGCAAGAGTGCGAAACTCTATAGAGTAATCCGTTATGGATCGATCACCTTGACATAGGGAAGCCAGGGCCCTGGAAGCCTCCTTCCCAAAAACTGAACGATCAAAAACCCGTATCATCTCCTCTTTAAAGTTCTGATAATCGTTAGAACACTCAGCCCTTGCCTCCCAGATAGCTGTGCCCCACTCCCGAGCCCGACCAGTAAGGAGTGATATGACGTAAGCGATCCGAGCTCTCTCACTAGAGTACGTGTTGGGCTGGAGAGAGAACACAATATCACACTGGGTGAGAAAAGAGCGACACTCAGTGGGCTGCCCAGAGTAACATGGTGGGTTATTAACCCTAGGTTCCGGAGACTCGGAAGACCAGGAAGTAGCTGGTGGCACGAGACGAAGACTCTGAAACTGTCCAGAGAGATCGGAGACCTGAGCGGCCAGGGTCTCAACGGCATGACGAGCAGCAAACAATTCCTGCTCGTGTCTGCCGAGCATTGCTCCCTGGAACTCGACGGCAGTGTTGAGAGAATCCATAGTCGCTGGGTCCATCTTGGTCGGATTCTTCTGTTATGCTGGTGAATGAGGACCCAAAAGCGACGTAATAGTAACAGAGTCTTTATTCCAGTATTAAACAAATAATGATTCTCCTGGATATTATCAATGGTCAATCCAAAACAGGAAACTGAAATCCTCTCGTCAATAGAGAGGAACGACTGGAGACGCGACCACAGACTGCAGGTCGCTTCAGGAAGGCACTGGCCGTAGCTGACATAGACACCTGCTCACACGCAGCATCTGAAGAAGGCAAAGAACACGACAGGGCGGAACAAGGACACAGGAACAGCAAACATCAAACAAGAATCCGACAAGGACAGAAGCGGAAAACAGAGGGAGAAATAGGGACTCTAATCAGAGGGCAAAATAGGGGACAGGTGTGAAAGAGTAAATGAGGTCGTTAGGAGAATGAGAAACAGCTGGGAGCAGGAACGGAACGATAGAGAGAGAGAGCGGGAGAGGGAGAGAGGGAGGAGGAGAGAGAGAGAGAGAAAGAGGGAAAGAACCTAATAAGACCAGCAGAGGGAAGCACAGGGACAAGACATGATCAAAGACAAAACATGACAGTTAAAGCATCTATCTCCCCCTTTCTTCTGACTGTCTCTATCCACTTTTCTCGACTTTCTCCCTTTCTCTACCTCTATCCACTTTCTCAATAAGTTTTCTAAATCCTGTCCTAGTTTGGTTAAATCTTTCCTGACTTTCCCTAGGGCAGCTAGCCCTACCCTTTCCTCCTCCTGCTCTACCCCTCCCTCGGCTCCCGGAGGATCCCCATATGGGGGTGGTGGGGGTGGGACGGGAAGCCCTGGCTGCCGTCGTCTCACCACCACCGTTTCTTCATCGGGATTCTCTCTCCACGCCTGATCTATCAGGGTTGGGTACAATTCAGGCTTATGAGAGACTTCCAGAGGAGCCGTGGGAGTTATTGTTCCTAGTTGCTGGCTACTTACATCTTCCTTCTTTTTTACTTCCTTTTTCTTTTCTCCCTCTGCTCTCTTCCTCGCCTCGGCTAACCATACCCTCGCTGTGTCAAGCCCCTCGGCCTGCTGTTGATCTGCCTTGTCTCCACATGCCTTACGTATTCGTCGTACCATTAGTTCCAACTTTTCCACGTCCAAACTTCCATCTGTAAGAAATTGTAATAGATACTGGAAACTTGTAATAACAACTTCTCAACATAAGCTATCTTTTATACAAAATACACACACCCCCGTTTTCCCTTGGACATATGCTGGTCTCATTAGACACCAACCACAGACACACACAACTCCCCTCCCCCATGACAACCACAGACACACACAACTCCCCTCTCCCATGAACAGGCCCCTGTTAAAACAACCCCACACACACTAGACTCAAGGTTGGAGCACAAGACAAAGAACTATGTTAAGAGCCAATGGAACGTCGACACCAGGCCTGAACAGGACTACCCACGACCCAGATCGACCAATCAGAAGGCCAGACTACCAGATCAACCTACTTCATTCAATGCATATATAAGCTGTACAAATATGTTTAGCGGCCTCTTCTTCCGACGATTCCTTACGAGTCAGACAGAACGGGGCCATGCTGCACGCTTTGCCAGATATTTTTACACTTGAATAAAACTGCCTTATTATACAATTATACACCTCGTCCTATGTCTCAACTTGATCTTCTGTCTCTAGTAACTGTTTTACTAACAAACTTGGTATGCAGAGGATGGTTCGTTAAAATCCTTTGAATTCGGTCCATAGAAAGTAAAGAGAGAGGAGACGGGTTGGAGAAAGATTCGAGAAGGAGGGGTGACTGGGAATCAGGAGAGATTCGGTGATTCAGCCCGCCTCAGGATACTGATCAAAAGAGCTCGACAAATAAAAAGGTAAGCAGTACCTGTTTAATCGAAATCTGCATATTATATTATAGTCAATACCCAAATTAAGATCAGTGTTTCTGAAGGCGAGTATGGATTATTGTTAAAAATTATGTGAAAACTGTCAATAACCGAAGGCATTGTGTAAAGATATCTGAGTAATAATAGGTCAAGACTTGTTCACATAGTCTGGCACTAGTCGATTTGATTGACTAGATGTACAGTGAGGAATAAGCTTTAATAGGATTCACATAGTCGGGCCATAGTTGATAGTTGATCAGCTAGGGGTTACCGTGAGGAATTCATAATTAAAAGAAAGGATTCACATAGTCGGGCCATAGTTGATAGTTGATCGGCTAGGGGTTACCGTGAGGAATTCATAATTAAAAGAAAGGATTCACACAGTCGGGCCATAGTTGATAGTTGATCGGCTAGGGGTTACCGTGAAGAATCCATAATAAAAAATAAATAAAAATAAGATTCATATAGCCGGGCAATAGTTGATCAGCTAGGTGTTACCGTGAGGAATCTAATAATGTGAGTGATTGAACGTTCCACGAGACTGATTGCTACTAATTACTGATATGCTAAATTGAGACTGTGTTGATAGTGACCGCCGAGTCAAAAAGCTTAGGTCGTTGTCCAGCCGCCGCGCTGAAAGTTGACCTGATTTTTCCCTCTCGTGCTGTTGGTAAATCCTTAAGGGTTAGAATTAATTTGACAATTATTTTAGAAGCGCTTGAATATACTAGTATATTGTTCCAAAAGGAAATTTCTGAAATGTTTTGCCAAAGTATTTAATTAATCGAAAAAGTTAAAATTAATAATAACGTTTGAATAAAAGTTCCTAAAATTGCCATTCCAATTATTATAGAAGCGCTTGAATTCACTAATATATTGTTCCAAAAGGAAATTTCTGAAATGTTTTGGCAAAATATTTAATTAATCGAATAAGCGAATAACAATAATATCTTTTGGAAAATAGTTCCTAAGGATATTATTTCAATTATTTTGGGAGCGCTTGAATATACTAATATATTGTTCCAAAAGGATATAGCTGAAATATTGTTGGAAAACGGAAAAATAATTTACTGAAGATACGGAAATTACATCGCTGGTTTCGACCAAGTGACGGGCTAAGTACACCAAAATAGTATAGACCCAGACATAACTTAACGACAAAAATGGCCACGACCACCGTCCCCAAACACAAATTCAATGAATACTTAGATCAGAGAATGAAGGACAGAGCAGGGGGAAAAATACAATATAAAACCATAAAAAAAGTATGGGAGGATGTGAGGCTGAAATGGACACAGGCAGGTTACCTTAGCGGAGCTGCCCCATCAAAAGGGCAACTCCTCACTATGGAGAAAGAATTAGAGGAAGCAGTGAAGGAAGGGATAGAAAGTGAAGTTGAAAAGAATAAGAGTCACTTATTTAAGAAGGAAGGAACAAAGCATAGAGAAAGAGCAGAGGCTGAGCTGAAAGTAGGATCGTGGGCAATTGAGGAAATCCGAAGGGCACTCCCATACAGAAAACCTGACATGATGGGGGTGGTCACTGAAGCCCCAACTGACACCAAAGAGGGCAGGTCCAACAATAATGACGCCCCACCTACCACCACAGTCGCCCCATCGGCCCCAACCCAACTATACCCGGAACTGCCACAGGGAGAGAAAATAACACCACCTCCCTATTCTCAAAATCCATTCACCCACCTCCCTCAAAATCCTTTTCTGACCCCTGCTGTGATACAGGCACCGGTGTTTGTGGTGCATGAAGGACACCTAAAAGGTAACATGACTTTGGGGATCCAAGAAGGGCAACTCATGTGTGAAGAGAGAACTGATCATCGAGAAAGGGAGGAAAGGGATAGATCTCACACACAAGGACGTGGTGAGGGTTCGAAACCAGCCTCACTACAGGGACATGGTGGCTCTCTATTTACCTATCCACAAGGACGGGGTGGTGGGTCTCAACCAGGCCCTTTGATGAGAGAAGACAGAGAGCTGATTCAGTTTTCTTCCACTCCAAACCCAGACTGGTTTAGAAGCAGAACACGGGGGGATAGTCAAACAGTCACTGAAGGGTCATGGTCGCCACCAGGACAATGTTCCTCTGGGGCCTCATTAAGAGGAAACCACAGCAAGGACGATGAAGGTGAGAACAGATCAGGACAAGATGAAGAGGAGGTGGAGCGAGACCTCAGGGACTCAGTGGCACTGGCCAAATCTATGTTAGAAGATGCTGAACGTGGAGGGGGCTCGTACCATATAAAAGGGGTAATGATGGGGAAGGTGACGGATTTGGTCGAACCTATTAGACAGTCCGTACGTCTCAGGGAACAGAGCAGCAGGGGTGTCTCGTCCAGGGCAGACTGGGATCCCCAACATGGAGGACGGGGAGGGTCGGAGATGCAGATGCCGTTGAGGCCCACTCCGGACGGAGGGCATGAAGAATACCAACCCTGGAAAATGACAGACCTTACCACTTTGATGGAACAATTACCCAGCCTGCATGGGGGTGCCTCTGCATGGCTCCTTCAACTGCAAACACTGACTTCAGGTCTACGGCTCTGTCTAGGTGACATGAGGGCCCTTCTGGCTAGAGCAACAGACCATACCACCATGAGTGCTTTGATAAGAGATGCAGATCTTGCCACAGCCCCAGCTGCACTGGCCCAGGGAGACTTCCGAGCACAATTGTGGGCAGTGTTGAGAAGGGCATATCCCACAGAACGAAACCATGCAACCCTTTCATCATTCACCATCAATCCAGGGGAACAACCGGCAGCCTACCTCGACAGAGCAAAAACCACATGGAGAACTGTCCACGAAGAACCATATGACCACACTGCCACTACGGTCAGCATGTGGAAGGAGATGGTGGTGAGCGGAGCTCCAAACGAGGTCCGTACCAAACTCAGAGGCACTGTGGGGTTAATGGCACTTCCCCAGGCTCAGTTCAACTCCCATGTGCATCACCACATCACCCAATACAACAAGGATAAGGGAGGGGCTGAAACACAAGTCCAGTCCCTACAGGTACAACTTTTGAAACTACAACTGAAAGAGGCCCAGAAAGGAGATAAACCGAAGAAACAAATGGTGGCTGAAGATCAACCAGACATCTCACATATCATTGAAAAAACGGTTTCACAAATGATACAGCAACAACAACCACCCATGGCACCACAGGGACCTCCCATGCCAGAACCCGGGATGGAACAACCTGTCCCGATGGCAGCACAACCGTACTATCAACCGCCACAACAACCATATCAGCCACCATGGGGACAATCACCAAGATACTCTTCACCATGGGGGGGCTGTTACAATTGTAAACAAATGGGACATATGGCTCGCCAGTGTCCATACCCAGTAACATCGATCCAACAACATTGGATGGCAAACAGGGCACGAGGATACGCCCCTAGACCGAGAGGGGGAGTAAGGCCAATGATGTACCAACCACGTGCAGCCCAGCAACCTGCATACAATCACCCTAACACAGACCTAAACCAACAGCCGCCTCCTCCTTTCCAGGGCATGTCAGATGAATATGCCCCATGGCCCTGAAGCTGCCCACCACCACAGAACGAGAATGGGGGTCAACATTTTCCACTCCACACCGAACCAACTATCATGTGTGAGGTGGAGGGAGTGACCCACCAATTTTTGGTAGATACAGGATGTACGTATTCTGCCATAAGATCTCGTCAACCACTCTCTTCGGAAACAATACAGGTGGTGGGGGTATCAGGAACACCCGAAGCACAAAACAAGACCATTCCATTGCTTTTCTCATGGGGCCCTTCCAATTTGAAGCATCAGTTCCTATACTGTCCCAATTGTCCAATCAACCTCTTAGGAAGGGATCTACTGTGCAAACTAAAATGTTCAATTTACCTCACTGAGAAGGGCGTGGAGGTCTCCATTGATCCTATTCCCTCAACACCAAATCATCCCGTCAAAATACTAATGCTACCCATCATTCCAACCCCTGTGTTGTCAGCAACGCAAGAAATCTATTGGCTGAAATGCATTGAAACAGGTCCAGGGACCCCGGAGGTCCAGTTTAAGTTCAATCAACTGAAATCACAGATCTATGCATTACACCCATACAAGACCCCACAAGCTGAAATCCACTGTACACTGAATGTGACAGACAATGACGTGAACACATACACCGATGACTGGGATGAGAACATGATGCACCTAACGCCATCCATCAGGTGTTGCACCATTGTGTGTGGACAAGAGGGGGTGGCAGCACCAGTCATCCTACCACCTCATCTGAAATCCTGGTACCTACTAGGGGAGGAGTCAGCTCCCCATGTTACACTGGCAGTGGGAAACGGTTTTGAAGCAAGGAGCCTGGGCCCTATGATCAGACGAGCATCCAAACTTCAGTGGGAACCCACCCAAACACCGGGAATACACAAGGCCACCACTGAAAACATGTGGAGGTTCATGACTGTTGACACTGAAGAACACTGTCTTCCAGAACGACTGACCCTGCCAAGACACCATGGTAAGCCATACACCGACCACCCATCTACCAAAGCATTGATCTCCACCATAGATGAAAGTATATGGACTCACACCCCTTTTGATGTGGGCCAACTACAGGTGGCACCGGTCACCATCACCCTACTGAACCCAGATCAAATACCTGTTTACCGAACTCAATATCGTTTGAAACCCGAACAGACCATGGGGATCAAACCGACCATTGATGGGTTACTGAGAGCACAGGTTATCTATCGAACTGTATCTCCATGGAACACGCCGATCCTACCAGTGCTGAAAGCTGGAGGAGAAACATACCGGATGGTTCAAGACTTCCGAGCAGTAAATGACGTTACTGCACCTATAGACCTACCTGTCCCTGACCCTCACATCACTCTGAGCAATCTGTCTCCAAAACACCAATACTTTACGGTGGTGGATCTGGCTAATGCTTTCTTCAGCATCCCACTTGATGAAGCCTCACAGCCACTCTTTGCTTTCACGTACGAACATCAACAGTACACTTATTCGGTTCTCCCCCAGGGTTACAGGTGTTCTCCCGGAATCTTCAATCACATCCTTAAAACACACCTGGCAGAGTTGAAAATCCCAGAAGGTGTGATACTGATCCAATATGTAGATGACCTGTTGCTGGGGGCTCCCACTTCTGATCTCTGCCTACAGATGACAAAAACATTACTGGACTTCCTGGCCGTCAAAGGATACAAAGTCAAAATGAGCAAAGTCCAGTCCTGTCGCAGAACTGTCCTTTTCCTTGGCAGAGAAATCTCGGGAGAAGGAGCAGGACTCTCCAAAACCCACAGAGACTCTATACTTCATCATCCACGCCCCATCACGGTGTCGGGAATGTTGTCTTTCCTTGGTTTGACAGGGTACAGCCGAACACACATCCCAGACTACACTGCCAGAACTGAGCCACTGAGAGAAATAGTGCGAGAGGCGGGACCAAGGAACCTACACTCGTCATTGACATGGACCACTGAAGCATCAAAGGCTTTTGCACTCTTGAAAACAGATCTCTCAGTGGCAGCAGCATTGACATCACCTGACTACAAAAACAAATTCCATCTGGATGTTTCTGAAAAGGAAGGATTCACATCATCCATCCTTTTTCAGAAACAAGAGGGGGAGAGAAGAGTGTTGATGTATCACTCCTCCAAATTGGACCACATCGAAGTAGGACAAACCACATGTTCCAGGTATGTAGCTGCAGTGGCAAAAGCTATTGAAAAAACAGCCCACTTGGTAATGTGCCATCCATTGGAAATACACACCCACCATGGGGTTGCAGCATATCTGATGAGCAAAGAATTCACGTTCAGCGCTGAAAGAAAAACGAAAATCCAGAATAAATGCACACAATCACACATCACATTTGTCAACACTGACAAAAACATGGCAGACGCACTCAATGCTGAAGAAGGTCTACCCCACTCCTGTGCAGAAAGAGCTGCACAAGAACTGAAACTGAGACCTGACCTGGGGAACGAACCACTCACCAACCCGGACCTATGGTTATACACAGATGGATGCTGCTATAGAGGAGAGGAAGGGAACATAGCAGCATACGCAGTGGTGCAGCAGCTCCCGGATAGATCACATGTGACTTTGGAATCTGCCATCATCCCACAACCTGCATCAGCCCAATTAGCTGAAATCATAGGTTTGACACAAGCTCTGGAAAGAGCTGAAGGAAAGACTGTAAACATCTACACCGACTCAGCGTATGCTCATGGAGCAGTCCATACTGATGGACCACAATGGGTTAGACGCAACTTCACCACCACAGGAAACCTGCCAATCAAACACAAGACACAGATGGAAAAACTGATTAAATCAGTCTCATTACCTAAGAAGGTGGCCATCATGAAGTGTAAAGGACATCAACAACTGAAAAACAGAGTCAGCGAGGGAAATGATGCAGCTGACAAAGCAGCCAAGAAAGCTGGTGGAT
Organism: Salvelinus namaycush; assembly: GCF_016432855.1. Lineage (NCBI taxonomy): Eukaryota > Metazoa > Chordata > Actinopteri > Salmoniformes > Salmonidae > Salvelinus > Salvelinus namaycush. The sequence continues at coordinate 28,726,653 of NC_052319.1, forward strand.
ACACCCCGAGACAAATGATACTTCAGATCCAACCAGCTCGGACTGAGCTCACAGGGCAACACATAAAAGCACATTCAGCAGGACCCTATGAACACTCAGTATGGGGACAGAAAGGGGCCACCAAAGGACCTGATGAACTGTGGAGATGCCATGATGGCAGACTAGTGGCCCCTGCAAACCTCTGTCCAGAACTAATACGAGAAGCTCATGGGCCCACACACGAAGGCAAACTGAAGACTTTACAGAAGTTGTCCCACATCTGGTGGCACCCCCACATGAAAGACATGACAGATTTGTTTTGTGACGAGTGTAGCATTTGTGGTAGCCACAATCCAAAGAAACCATATCAAACGCCCATGGGTTCATACCCAGTCCCAAATGCTTGTTTTCAGGACATCAGCATAGATTACACAGATATGGGGCAAGACAATGTGACAAATGGAAAAAGGTACCTGTTAGTTATGGTAGACAGGTTCTCTAAATGGGTTGAGGCAATACCAACAGCAAGGGAGGATGCAAAATCGGTCATTAACTTCTTATGGCTGCAGCCCGAGGCCGCCCACAATATGACAACAGCCACTTCAAGTGCAGGGCGCGAAATTCAAAATATATATTTTAAAATATTTAACTTTCACACATTAACAAGTCCAAGACACCAGATGAAAGATACACTTCTTGTGAATCAAGCCAACATGTCCGATTTTTAAAATGTTTTACAGGGAAGACAAAATATGTAAATCTATTAGCTAACCACGTTAGCAAAAGACACCACTTTTCTAACTCCATCAGTTTCTTACTCCATCAGGTGCTATCACAAATTCGACCAAATAAAGATATAAATAGCCACTAACCAAGAAACAAATTCATCAGATGACAGTCTGATAACATATTTATTGTATAGCATATGTTTTGTTCGAAAAATTTGCATATTTCATGTATAAACCATAGTTTACATTTCAGCTACAATCAGAAATTGCACCGAAAGCAGCCATAATATTTACAGACACCAACGTCAAATAGCTAATTACTCATCATAAAACATTTCTGAAAAATTCATAGTGTGCAGCAATTGAAAGACAGGCATCTTGTGATTCCAAACAATATTTCCGATTTATTAAATGTTTTACAGCGAAAACAAAATGTAACGCTATATTAGCATAGCCACAATAGACAGAAATACTTGGGCGCCCACGACCAGTTCACATGCACGACAGATATATGAAATAACATCATAAAGCAGGTCTTACTTTTGCTGATCTTTCATCAGAATGTTGAACAAGGTGTCCTCTGTCCAGATGAGTCGTTGTTTGGATTCAGAATGGCAAATTTCCCTCTTCAATTAGCATTGGCACTAGCCGAGTGGCACAATTCTCTCCAACGTAATCAAAGTCAGAGGACGGAACACGGCAAAACTCCCGAAAAAATGTCAATAATCTGATTAAACTATATTGAAAAAACATACATTACGATGATATGGTCACATGTATCAAATAAAATCCGAGCCGGAGATGTTAGTCATCCATTACGGCAGCAAAACAGAAGGCAATCGCACTTCCAAGTCGCGCGCTTCAGATACCGGAAGTGGACGGTCACGTCATACAAAGAGCTTGTATTCCACCCCAGACCAAGATAAACACAAAATTTCTTCTCTCACATCATCTTGACACCCAGAGGAAGGCGTATGGAGTGTAAGTAGACTCCTAAGTGTCAAGACCATGTATAGGCATCAAGTTGAAAAGAGCATCGATTTCTGACATTTCACTTCCTGGTCAGGAAAAGTGCTGCAGAAGGACTTCTGTTTCACTCAGAGAAATAATTCCAACTGTTTTAGAAACTAGAGAGTGTTTTCTATCCAAAAAGAAGAATAATATCCATATTGTACGAGCAAGATTTGAGTAGGAGGCCGTTTGAAATGGGCACGATTTCACTGGCTACTCAACACTTTGCCTTGCAGCCATAAGAAGTTAAGGCTAAGATAGCTAAGGTATGTGCAGGTTCGAAGTTGACATGGGTCGAAGCCTTGCCCCTGGCGTTGATGGCCATGAGAGCCTCGCCAGGTGCAGGCACCCATCTCTCTCCTCATGAGATAATGACGGGTAGAGTCATGCCTGGTCCACCAAGGGAGGGAGGTCATATGCCCGCCCTTGATGTACAACAAATTGTAATGTCTGAATATGTGAGAAAACTGACGGAACTTTCTGCAGCTCTCTCCAAACAGATTCACAAGGTCCAAGAGGGGGAGCTGACGGGAGATCCGCCGCCGTTGAAGGTAAAGGTTGGTGACTGGGTGAGGGTTAAGGTCCACAAGAGAAAGTGGCAGGAACCCAGGTGGACTGGACCGTACGAAGTGAAGGAGGTTACTTCACACTCAGTCCAGGTCAAAGGTAAATCAGGCGCACCTTGGCACCACCTTACACATTGCACACCAGCCCCAACGCCTTCCAGAACTCTGACTGAAGTCAGGGCCGATTTGGCCAATCTCAATTCGACTCCAAACAAACAAACCTTAGTTGGTGAAAATGGGACGTCAGCCCCAGTTTCCACGAACTAAGGCTACTCAACTAGGACCGGGATATCTCACTCCCTGGGAAAGAATGGGAATTTCAGGTCCCTTGTTTGTTATTTTCATAATCATTACTGGAGTGTCCCTAGGAACTTTCACATGGCTTATACAACAGCTCACACATCCACCCCTCTCACATCATACAACTACTAATGTCACGTCTAACATTACCCTCGATCTCACCAGTCCCACTATACACAAACGTAGCACTACAACCACAGACCAACCATGCACTCCAACAAAGGTCAGAAGCACCACCTTATGTGTACCCTCTAATGCAACCACCACCATTACACTGACTTGGGGGGTATTGGGAAAAGCTAGGAATGGCCTGGGAGGGCATGCTTTGGAGTACACCAGATTTAACTGGTATATGACAAAAGGGGGGTTTCAGGAGTGGTCATGGAAGAGCCTGGTCGCTGAGACTGGTCCTGACTGGTCCAGTTATTCATCAGGGCAAGCAGTTCTTATCTGGCGACAAAGATTGTCACTGACTAGGACTAAATTGCGTAATTGGGGTTTATCACTAATTATCCGACCAGGTACTGGGACGGGTTGTCAGGATTTTATACTAGCACCACAGGTAGAGTCTAGCAAGGATCTACTCTACTGGCCATTAAAAATCTGCATTACACAGCAGGCTCAGCCCTCTGCTATTTCTGACCGGTTTACTGTTTTAACATCTAAGGGGAAGGGTGATTGGGGTCCTATTAATATGGTCACCACTCCTACCACCCCTGATGATACCATTCTTACTGCCACCGGAATCTCAGGGTTCTCTAACAATTGGCTCCTATTGACCGAACAAGCAGCTAACATGACCCTGCAAAGCTGCGTCGTTTGCATGGGAGCTAGGCCATTGCTCCGCATAGTCCCAGCCGCTATTAGCGGAGACTGTCTAATGCCCCTTATGGACGAAGACAACCCACCTGAGAAGTGTTCACAGTGGGACGCTGTTTATCCGGTAGTCACCACGGTGGTCAAGAAACCGATATTCTCCTCCAGTGTGGCTAGAGCTAACTTCACATGCATAACCATGACAGGTGGAGGGACATTGTTGGGTAAGCTCCCTGTTAGTTGGTGCTTGTACACTCACATGCTCACGGCAATCTTTAAACCAGTGTCTAGAGCTGATGTGTGGTGGTGGTGTGGGGGAACTAGTCTGTTGGACAGACTTCCCCACAATGCCACTGGTACCTGTGCACTTGTAACTCTTTTGTTGCCCATCTCTGTGTACCCCATAGGCGTCCAAGATCTCCTCACCCGTATACAAGCCCTGGGTCCTGAATATTGGCCTATCAGGACCAAGCGCACGGTGGGCCCTTCTGCTGGGGACCCAACTTACATTGATGCAATTGGCGTCCCCAGGGGGGTACCAGATGAGTATAAATTGGTTGACCAAGTAGCCGCGGGTTTTGAATCATCATTTTGCTGGTGGTGTACAGTTAATAAAAATGTGGACAGAATTAACTACATTCATTTTAATGTCCAGAAACTGGGCAATTGGACTCAACAAGGCTTCGAGGCGGTCCATGGACAATTGGCAGCCACATCCCTGATGGCATTTCAAAATAGAATCGCGGTTGATATGTTATTGGCTGAACGGGGGGTGGTCTGTGCAATGTTTGGTGAGCAGTGTTGTACTTTCATTCCCAATAACACAGCTACGGATGGGAGTCTGACTGTAGCATTGGAGGGACTTCGTACCCTTAATGGTAAGATGAAACGGCATTCTGGAGTGGACACTTCTATGTGGGACTCATGGATGGATGCTTTTGGTAAATATAAGACGTTGGTTTCCTCTATCCTAGTATCTATTTCCGTTTTTGCGGGCATTCTTGTACTTTGTGGATGCTGTTGCATTCCATGTGCGCGCACGCTTGCTAGCCGTGTTATCACTGCCGCCATAGACCCTAATCAGGAAAGGGCCCAAATGTTCCCATTGCTTGATGATGGGGAAGCTGGACCTGTCTATCTATTTGAGGACTAAGAAACTTTTATGTCACGTCTCTTGTGAGACGTGAAGAGGGGGAATTAAAAATTTGTCTTCTGACAAATTTTATCCCATAGCTTTGTCTTTTTAACTTTTATGTCACGTCTCTTGTGAGACGTGAAGAGGGGGAATCAAAATTTGTCTTCTGACAAATTTTAACTAGTTTATTCACGTCTATAAGACGTGAAGAGGGGGATTTGTAAGAAATTGTAATAGATACTGGAAACTTGTAATAACAACTTCTCAACATAAGCTATCTTTTATACAAAATACACACACCCCCGTTTTCCCTTGGACATATGCTGGTCTCATTAGACACCAACCACAGACACACACAACTCCCCTCCCCCATGACAACCACAGACACACACAACTCCCCTCTCCCATGAACAGGCCCCTGTTAAAACAACCCCACACACACTAGACTCAAGGTTGGAGCACAAGACAAAGAACTATGTTAACTTCTTTGGGATATAGGGGGTGCTGTTTCGCATTAGCATCATTTGCTCTACAGATTAAACTGCCTAGTACTCAATTCTTGCTCGTACAATATGCATATTATTGTTATTATTGGATAGAAAACACTCTCTAGTTTCTATAGCCGTTTGAATTATGTCTCTGAGTGGTACAGAACTCATTCTACAGCAATTTCCCTGCCAGGGAGTGAGATTTCAGAAATCTTGGCCCCAGGTCCCAGGTCGGTTGTAAAGTCCCTGTAAATGCTATGGAGAAACAAACACTGCCTACGTCTTCCTCTGGACGTCAGTACGTGGTGACGCTTTGAATGGAGTCGATTGCGCAATCAGGGGCTGCATAAATGGGCAAAGACCGGAAGGAGCGTCCTTTCGTTCCGTGCGCGCGACGCAAGAAGGAGGTCGGACTGGTCTCTTTCCAAGCCTTGGTTTAGCCACTTATATATCACCGGTCATGTTTTTACTCGTTATAGGTGTTAAAAACATCATAAGGTAGTTAATTTAAACCGTTGTATAGCAATTTATATCCGTTTAGTGCGATTTTGAGGTATTTTCTTTGTGGTACACTTTGAAGCCCCGGGCACGTTTCCAGTACCGGTCGAACGTTAGTGGACATTTCGACGGACAAGAGGACATCTTTCGACCAAAAGACGATTAGACCCAAGAAAGGATACATTGCCCAAGATTCTGACGGAAGATCACCTCATAGTAAGAAATATTTAAGATGATAAATCGTTGTTCTGTCGAAAAATTTTAAACGCATATTCCGCCATTTTGTTTGGTATAGCTTCGCTTGGCGAACCCTGTATTGCACAGTAAGGATAATTTTAGAAATGTAATTCAGCGATTGCATTAAGAACTAATTTGTCTTTCGATAGCTGTCCAACTTATATTTTTTTAGTCAAGTTTATGAATAGTTTTTCATGAGACAAGATCAATGTCAAATATGGCGCCCGACATTTTCAGGCTAGTTTTGCTAGTATTGTCATTGTATAACCACGGTTTTTTATGGCTAAATATGCACATTTTCGAACAAACTCTATATGTATGTTGTAATATGATGTTACAGGAGTGTCATCGGAAGAATTCTGAGAAGGTTAGTGAAAAAATTAATATATTTTGGCGATGATTACGTTATCGCTCTCTTTGGCTTGAATCGATGCTCTGGTAACGTTTGCACATGTGGTATGCTAATATAACGATTTGTTGTGTTTTCGCTGTAAAACACTTAGAACATCTGAAATATTGTCTGAATTCACAAGATCTGTGTCTTTCCATTGCTGTGAGCAGTGTATTTTTAAGAAATGTTTTATGATTAGTAATTAGGTAATACACGTTGCTCTGTGTATTTATTCTAGTCGAGTTGTGATGGTGGGTGCAATTGTAAACTATGATTTATACCTGAAATATGCACATTTTTCTAACAAAACCTATCCTATACAATAAATATGTTATCAGACTGTCATCTGATGAGGTTTTTTCTTGGTTAGTGGCTATCAATATCTTTATTTGGCCGAATTGGTGATAGCTACTGGTGGAGAGAAAAAATGGTGGACAAAGAAAAATGGTGTCTTTTGCTAACGTGGTTAGCTAATAGATTTACATATTTTGTCTTCCCTGTAAAACATTTTAAAAATCTGAAATGGTGGCTTTATTCACAAGATCTGTATCTTTCATTTGGTGTCTTGGACTTGTGATTTAATGATATTTAGATGCTACTATTTAATTGTGACGCTATGCTAGCGATGCTAATCAGTGGGGGGGGGTTGGGGGTGCTTGTCAAGTGGGACGCTAGCGTCCCAACTATCCCAGAGAAGTTAAGAGCCAATGGAACGTCGACACCAGGCCTGAACAGGACTACCCACGACCCAGATCGACCAATCAGAAGGCCAGACTACCAGATCAACCTACTTCATTCAATGCATATATAAGCTGTACAAATATGTTTAGCGGCCTCTTCTTCCGACGATTCCTTACGAGTCAGACAGAACGGGCCCGTGCTGCACGCTTTGCCAGATATTTTTACACTTGAATAAAACTGCCTTATTATACAATTATACACCTCGTCCTATGTCTCAACTTGATCTTCTGTCTCTAGTAACTGTTTTACTAACACATCAAATTCATACTTCTTTCTCCACTTTAAACAGAAGTAGACATTTCTTTTATCTTTTAAATGCATATCCCGCTCATCTCCGGTTAATTCCGGAACCTCCTTTGAGGATTTACTACTCATGTTTAGTAAAACCTTGTGGTTTCTATGCTTATTCTCAAACTCACTCTATGTGTATCTATTTCTATGATCTATGTATGTGCTTTTTCATTAGTCCAATTACTATAGCTGCTCTCCTGCCTGACTACGTGTGTGGTCTCTTTAATCTCTTAGTCAATTGCTACCGACCTTTCCTAATGTGTATCTCTCCTTTTCGTTAGTTTACATAGGTAGTGGCCACAGATAGTTTGGTAGTAGCCCCTAATACCTCGCGTCATTTACGGACCCTCTAATATATTCTTGATCGAGTTTACAATTAGATCCCAATATTCTTTAGTTTCGTTTGGTAATGCAGATACCCGGTGTCATTACCCCCTTCTACTGCTGCCTAGGTGGCTCTACACCCAATTCCTACCTTCCATTTGCATAGAATACTTCGTTCCCTTTAAAACTTTTCTCTACACAAAATTCTAAAGATAGGTCACCAGGTAAGAATGCCCTATGGGAATTTAAAATCAACACCTAAACTACACAAAAACAATCAAATATATTTCTGAATGTAGCCCAAGCGTCAATTCCCCAAATTCGTGAATAAAGATTTACTGACCTTCTCGTAGACTGGGAAAAGCAATGTAGGTTGGATCTCGTTACCACCTCTGTCATGTACCAGTTCACCCCTGGCCTGAAATAAACCCTCAATTCAGAGGTCAGGTCTTTGTCTTACGGATCCTGGATCCGCCCGTGCACGTTTTTCAGCAGTTCCTTGGGACGACAGAGGCAGGTATTGAGATCCGGCTCGAAGGACCAATTGATAAGAGAATTATGTTCTCAAGGTACATAACCCAATTTAATTATATTACTCAGTCTGCAAACCAGAATTTGTAAGATCCTGATCGAATGAAACAGACGGAGGCCCAGCTAAAATAGTCAAAAAGGTTTATTCACGGGAACGTTCTAAAGTCAAGAACACAAAACAATTCATTTTATACTGACTTCTCACGCACTCACACAACCATACGCACACACATTCACACAAACAGACGCACACAATGTCCTGCTACGCACACACTGTCTCACAAGGGTTTTTCTTTATTTTTACTATTTACTATATTTGTATAATAATAGTGAAGACATCAAAACCATGAAATAACACATATGGAATCATGTATTAACCAAAAAAAGTGTTAAACAAATCAAAATATATTTTATATTTGAGATTCTTCAAAGTAGCCACCCTTTGCCTTGATGACAGCTTTGCACACTCTTGACCTTCTCTCAACCAGCTTCATGAGGTAATCACCTGGAATGAATTTCAAATAACTGGTTTGCCTTGATAAAAGTGAATTTGTTAATTTTCTTAATGCGTTTGAGCCAATCAGTTGGGTGGTGACAAGGTAGGGGTGGTATACAGAAGATAGCCATATTTGGTAAAAGACCAAGTCCATATTATGGCAGGAACAGCTCAAATAAGCAAAGAGAAACGACAGTCCATCATTACTTAAAGACATGAAGGTCAGTCAATCCGAAAAATGTCAGGAACTTTGAAAGTTTCTTCAAGTGCAGTCGCAAAAACCATCAATTGCTATGATGACATTGGCGCTAATGAGGACCGCCACAGGAAAGGAACACCTAGAGTTATCTTTGCTGCAGAGGATAAGTTCATTACAGTTACCAGCCTCAGAAATTGCCGCCCAAATAAAAGCTTCACATAGTTCAAGTAACAGACCCATCTTAACATCAACTGTTCAGAGTAGACTGCGTGAATCAGGCCTTCATGGTTGAATTGCTGCAAAGAAATCACTACTAAAGGACATCAATAAGAAGAAGAGACTTGCTTGGGCCAATAAACACAAGCAATAGACATTAGACAGGTGGAAATCTGTCCTTTGGTCTGATAAGTCCAAATTTGAGATTTTTGGTTCCAACCGCTGTGTCTTTGTGAGACGCAGAGTAGGTGAATGGATAATCTCTGTATATGTGGTTCCCACCGTGAAGCATGGAGGAGGTGTGATGATGTGGGGGTGCATTGCTGATGACAATGTTTGTGATTTGTTTAGAATTCAAGGCACACTTAACCAGCATGGCTACCACAGCATTCTGCAGCGATACGCCATCCCATCTGATGTGCACTTAGTGGGACTATCATTTGTTTTTCAACAGGACAATGACCCAACACACATCTAGGCTGTGTAAGGGCTATTTGACCAAGAAGGAGTGATGGAGTGCTGCATCAGATGACCTGGCTTCCACAATCACCTGACCTCAACCCAATTGAGATGGTTTGTGATGAGTTGGACTGCAGAGTGAAGGAAAAGCAGCCAACAAGTGCTCAGCATATGTGGGAACTCCTTCAAGACTGTTCTAAAAGCATTCCAGGTGAAGCTGGTTAAGAGAATTTCAAGAGTGCAAAGCTGTCATCAAGGCAAAGTGTGGCTACTTTGAAGAATCTAAAATCTAAAATATATTTGGATTTGTTTAACACTTTTTTGTTTGATACGTGATTCCATATGTGTTATTTCATAGTTTTGATGTCTTCACTATTATTCTACAATTTAGAAAATGGTAAAAATAAAGAAAAACCCTTGAATGAGTAGGTGTGTTCAAACTGTTGACTGGTACTGTATATACAGTGCCTTAGGAAAGTATTCAGACCCCTTTACTTTTTCCATAATATGTGTTCCGTTACAGCCTAATTTTTTAATCCTCAGCAATCTACACACAATACCCCATAATGAAAAAGTGAAAACAGGTTTTTATACATTTTTGCAAATGTATTAAAAATAAAAAACAGATATACCTTACCATAAGTATTTAGACCCTTTGCTATGAGACTCGAAATTGAGCTCAGGTGCATCCTGTTTCCATTGATCATCCTTGAGATGTTTATACAACTTGATTGGAGTCCATCTGTGGTAAATTCAGTTGATTGGACATGATTTGGAAAGGCACACAGCTGTCTATATAAGGTCCCACAGTTGACAGTGCATGTCAGAGCAAAAACCAAGCCATGTGGTCGAAGGAATTTTCCGTAGACAGGATTGTGTCGAGGCACAGATCTGGGAAAGGGTACCAAAAAATGTCTGCCGCATTGAAGGTCTCCAAGAACACAGTGGCCTCCATCATTCTTAAATGGAAGATGTTTAGAACCACCAAGACTCCTCCTAGTGCTGGCCGCCCGGCCAAACTGAGCAATCTGGGGAGAAGGGCCTTGGTCAGGGAGGTGACCAAGAACCCGATGCTCACTCTGACAGAGCTCCAGAGTTCCTCTGTGGAGATGGAAGAAACTTCCAGAAGGACAACCATCTCTGCATCTCTCCACCAATCAGACCTTTATGAGTAGAGTGGCCAAACGGAAGCCACTCTTCAGTAAAAGGCACATGACAGCCCGCTTTGAGTTTTCCAAAATGCACCGAAAGAGTCTAAGACCATGAGAAACAAGATTCTCTTGTCTGATGAAACCAAGATGGAACTCTTTGGCCTGAATGCCAATCGTCACGTCTGGAGGAAACCTGGCACCATCCCTACGGTGAAGCGTGGTGGTGGTGGCAGCATCATGCTGTGGGGATATTTTTCAGTGGCAGGGACTGTGAGACTTGTCAGGATTGAGGTGAAAGATGAAGGGAGCAAAGTCCAGAGAGATCCTTGATGAAAACCTGCTCCAGAGCGCTTAGAACCTCAAACTGGGATGAAGATTCCCCTTCCAACAGATCAACCACCCTAAGCACACAGCCAAGACAACGCAGGAGTGGCTTCGGGACAAGTCTCTGAATATCCTCGAGTGGCCCAGCCTGAGCCTGGACTTGAACCCGACCGACCATCTCTGGAGAGGCTTGAAAATAGCTGTGCACTAACGCTCCCCATCCAACCTGTCAGAGCTTGAGAGGATCTGCAGAGAAGAATGGGAGAAAGTCCCCAAATACAGGAGTGCCAAGCTTGTAGCATCATACCCAAGAAGACTCAAGGCTGTAAATGCTGCCAAAGGTGCTTCAACAAAGTACTGAGTAAAGGGTCTGAATACTTATGTAAATTAAATGTTTCTGGGTTTATTTATTTATAAATTAGCAAACATTTCTAAAAACCAGTTTTTGCTTTGTCATTATGAAGTTTTGTGTGTAGATTGATGAGGGGTAAAAAACAATTGAATCAATTTTAGAATAAGGCTGTAACCTAACAAAATTTGAAAAAAGTCAAGGTGTCTGAATGCTTCCCAAAGGCACTGCTTTCCGAAGGTTTCCATCATTTTAAAGTAGTCAACTGGGTGGGGATTCCTATGAGTTGGGAGGAATCAGCCAATGAAGAAAATGTTGTACTTTAAAATGTAGATAGCATGGGCAACGCCATTGAGGCTGTCACATATGCTATAATGGCACAGATACAAAGATGAGTCCTCTATCTATCTCTGTGTAAAATACACAGAGTAAAAAGTGTGACAACCAACCCTGGTCTCCCCTACCAATCATTTTCAAGTCAGCCATTAAAGGTATATTGTAATTACTTCGCCACCATGGCCTATTTATTGCCTTACCTCCCTTATCTTACCTCATTTGCACACACTGTATATAGACTTTTTCTACTGTATTATTGACTGTATGTTTGTTTATTCCATGTGTAACTCTATGTTGCTGTATGTGTCGAACTGCTTTGCTTTATCTTGGCCAGGTCGCAGTTGTAAATGAGAACTTGTTCTCAACTAGCCTACCTGGTTAAATAAAGGTGAAATAAAACAAAATAAAAAGAGAGACTATAAGGTTTTCAGATCACTGTGAAAATCTTAACTGAAATGGTTTTCACCGTCTTTCAGGATCACATTCTCTGTGGGCTTTTGCAACATACATCATAGGAGATACGCCTTTCCCGGAATATACTGTTGTTTTGATGCTGGATGATATTGAAGTTGGTTACTACGAGAGACAGTGTGTTTACAGGGGACACAATGCCCAAGACGAAAAAGAGATGGGGATTGTTCTGGACATTGCTTCTGTGTTTGGAGCAATGTACTTCAGCATGAAAGGCAGATCATATGATTAAAACAACGCTTTAATTTCACCGAAGGTATTCATGTACAGCAGAGAATGGCTGGCTGTGAGATGTTGGACAATGATAAACTGGTCCTAACTCTGTCCAGAAGCACTTTTAATAAGACTGTTGCAGATGGGATGTGCTATAATATGACTCAGAATACATACTATACTGGAAACCCACAGTTAGCATGGGATGAGGTGAAGCTAGAATATGTGAAAATGCTTTATGCACACGTTTACCTTCCCCTTTGCATAAAAACATTGAAGATTTTCCTGGAGAGAGAAAAGAACATTGTGATGCGTAAAGTGCGACCCAGAGTCAGGCTCATAAAGAAAGCGAAGTCTGGAGGGCTCCAGGTGAGCTGTCTGGCGTTTGGTTTCTACCCACGACACATCAACGTGACCCTGCTGAGAGATGGCCAGCCAATAGCAGAAAAGGAGCTGACAGGTGGGCAGCTACTGCCCCATGGAGATGGGACGTACCAGCTGAGGAAGAGTCTAGAGATCATTGCAGAGGATCTGAGAGAGAGACACAACTATACCTGCACTGTCTCCCACCTCAGTCTGGACAACAAGCTGGATGCCAGCTGGGTACCTGAGCCAGGCAGAGACAGAGTCGGCCTAGTTGTGCTTTCAGTTCCACTGACTATGATGGTGGCGATAACTATTCTGCTAAGCTTTGTTGTTTGTGTCAGGAAGAGGAGACACTAGCTCTGAGACATTGTCACAGCTTGCCAAAGTCAATGCCCAAGTGACTGAGCAAATTAGCCTATCTTCACACATATCCTACCAAACCCACATTGCTTTGGACCCATGTCCTTTTTTTATCACCTTATTTTTGATGTAACCACAGCCCCCCTTTCTTTATGTGCTTATTGAATCATTTGTATGGATGATTGTAAAACAGATACTGTATGATATGTATGTTCTGAATGTTTCAGTATGTCTTTTAATGAACTTGTTTTAAATGGTGCAGAGCACATTTACAGGTGTGTTCATGTATGGGAGCTGTGATTTTGGGACCGAGTGTGCTATTGAGCTATGTTTTGGCAGCCCTTCCTCTCTGCCAGGTTCTGACCCCTTTTAATCTTCCTTAGTGCTTCCTCTCTTCCTGGAAATGTAAAGACATTTTTGACATTTCCATATATTCTGAACACTCGTGTCAGCGGTGTCCATCCATGGTCAGAGGGGAGGCCCATTTAGGCCATTTGCTCTATTACAGTTACAGTATATTGAACATTTAGGTAGGTAAAGTTACAGATACTGCTATCCTTTTATCACACAGTTGTCAAAGAATGATGCCTCTCAATATCAAATCCAATCAATTTGTATTTGTCACGTGCCAAATACAACAGGTGTATTTACAAGCCTTTAACCAACAATGCAGTTTTAAGAAAAAAAATAATATATATATTTGAAATATAACAAATAATTAAGGAGCAACGATAAAATAACAGTAGCGAGGCTGTTCTACATACAGGGGGTTCCAGCAAAGAGGGCTCCTGTACAGAGTCAATGGTTAGTCGAGCACTGGTTAATCGAGGTAATTGAGGTAATATGTACATGTAGGTAGAGGTATAGTGACTATGCATAGATAATAAACAGAGAGTAGCAGCAGCATAAAAATGGGGGGTGGGGTGAGGACAATGCAAATAGTCCGGGTAGAAATTTGATTAAATGTTCAAGAGTCTTATGGCTTGGGGGTAGAAGCTGTTAGAAAGCCTTTTTGACTCAGACAGTCTATGACTAGGGTGGCTGGGGTCCTTGGCAATTTTTTGGGCTTTCCTCTGACACCGTCTGTTATAGAGGTCCTGGATGGCAGGAAGCTTGGCCCAGGCGATCAATCAATCAATCAAGTTTATTTTATATAGCCCTTCGTACATCAGCTAATATCTCGAAGTGCTGTACAGAAACCCAGCCTAAAATCCCAAACAGCTAGTAATGCAGGTGTAGAAGCACGGTGGCTAGGAAAAACTCCCTAGAAAGGCCAAAACCTAGGAAGAAACCTAGAGAGGAACCAGGCTATGAGGGGTGGCCAGTCCTCTTCTGGCTGTGCCGGGTGGAGATTATAACAGAACTATGCCAAGATGTTCAAAAATGTTCATAAGTGACAAGCATGGTCAAATAATCATCATGAATAATTTTCAGTTGGCTTTTCATAGCCGATCATTAAGAGTTGAAAAACAACAGGTCTGGGACAGGTGGCGGTTCCATAACCGCAGGCAGAACAGTTGAAACTGGAATAGCAGCAAGGCCAGGCGGACTGGGGACAGCAAGGAGTCACCACGCCCGGTAGTCCCGACGTATGGTCCTAGGGCTCAGGTCCTCCGAGAGAAAGAAAGAGAGAAGGAGAAAATTAGAGAGAGCCAAGATTTTCAAAATGTTCATAAATGACAAGCATGGTCAAATAATAATCAGGAATAAATCTGTTGGCTTTTCATAGCTGATCATTAAGAGTTGAAAACAGCAGGTCTGGGACAGGTAGGGGTTCCGTAACCGCAGGCAGAACAGTTGAAACTGGAATAGCAGCAAGGCCAGGCGGACTGGGGACAGCAAGGAGTCATCATGCCCGGTAGTCCTGACGTATGGTCCTAGGGCTCAGGTTCTCAGAGAGAGAGAAAGAAAGAGAGAACGAGAGAATTAGAGAGAGCATACTTAAATTCACACAGGACACTGGATAAGACAGGAGAAGTACTCCAGGTATAACCAACTGACCCTAACCCCCGACACATAAACTACTGCAGCATAAATACTGGAGGCTGAGACAGGAGCGGTCAGGAGACACTGTGGCCCCATCCGAAGATACCCCCGGACAGGGCCAAACAGGAAGGATATAACCCCACCCACTTTGCCAAAGCACAGCCCCCGCACCACAAGAGGGATATCTTCAACCACCAACTTACAATCCTGAGACAAGGCCGAGTATAGCCCACAAAGATCTCCACCACAGCACAAACCAAGGGGGGGCGCCAACCCAGACAGGAAGATCACGTCAGTAACTCAACCCACTCAAGTGACGCACCCCTCCTAGGGACGGCATGAAAGAGCACCAGTAAGCCAGTGACTCAGCCCCTGTAATAGGGTTAGAGGCAGAGAATCCCAGTGGAGAGAGGGGAACCGGCCAGGCAGAGACAGCAAGGGCGGTTCGTTGCTCCAGAGCCTTTCCGTTCACCTTCACACTCCTGGTGTACTGGACCGTATGCACTACCCTCTGTAGTGCCTTGTGGTCGGAAGCCGCGCAGTTGCCATACCAGGCGGTGATGCAACTAGTCATGATGCTCTTGATGGTGCAGCTGTAGAACTTTCTGAAGATCTGAGGACCCATGCGAAATCTTTTCTGTCCCCTGAGGGGGAATAGGCGTTGTCGTGCCCTCTTCAGGACTGTCTTGGTGTGTTTGGACCATGATAGTTTGTTGGTGATGTGGACACCAATGAACTTGAAGCTCTCAACCTGCTCCATTACAGCCCCGTCGATGAGAATGGGGGCGTGCTCAGTCCGGCATTTTCTGTAGTCCACAATCATCTCCTTTGTCTTGATCACGTTGAGGGAGAGGTTGTTATTCTGGCACCACACGGCCAGGTCTCTGACCTCCTCCCTATAGGCTGTCTCATCGTTGTCAGTGATCAGGCCTACAACTGTTGTGTCATCTGCAAACTTAATGATGGTGTTGGCGTTGTGCTTAGCCATGCAGTCATGGGTGAAGAGGGAGTACAGGAGGGGACTGAGCACGCACCCCTGAGGGGCTCCTTTGTTGAGGATCAACGTGGCAGACGTGTTGTTACCTACCCTACCACCTGGGGAGGGCCCGTCAGGATGTCCAGGATCCAGTTAATGAGAGTAGTGTTTAGTCCCAGGGTCCTTTGAGGGCACTATGGTGTTGAATGCTTAGCTGTAGTCAATTAATAGCATTCTCATGTAGGTGTTCCTTTTGTCCAGGTGGGAAAGGGCAGTGTGAAGTGCAATAGAGATTGCATCGTCTGTGGATCTGTTGAGGCAGTATGCAAATTGGAGTGGGTCTAGGGTTTCTGGGATAATGGTGTTGATGTGAGCCATGACCAGCCTTTCAAAGGACTTCATGGCTACAGGGTTGGTAGTCATTTAGGCAGGTTACCTTGGTGTTCTTGGGCACAGGGACTATGGTGGTCTGCTTGAAACATGTTGGTATTACAGACTCGGTCAGGGACAGGCTGAAAATGTTAGTGAAGACACCTGCTTGTTGGTCAGCCAGCACACAGGCCTATACAGCCAAGAATATATATTTTGAGTTGGTTTAGCAGCAGTAAGATGACCATGGTGACAATTTTGGCAGTTAATCATTACTTTAATACCATGTAGCTATACTGTTACGTCTACTCATGCTCTCCATCCCTACAGGAACCTAATTTACTTCCAGCTCTCTCGGGCTCTCTCTCTACCTTAGCAGCCTTGCAGGGGTATTACACGTTATTAATACTCAATGATTAAAACACACTGAAACCATCTCAGGCCACTCTTTAAAATTAATAAATGACATGTCACGCCCTGACCTTAGTGAGCCTTTTTATGTCTCTATTTTGGTTTGGTCAGGGTGTGATTTGGGTGGGCATTCTATGTTCTTTATTTCTATGTTTTGTATTTCTTTGTTTCTGACCGAGTGTGGTTCCCAATCAGAGGCAGTTGTCTATCGTTGTCTCTGATTGGGGATCATACTTAGGCAGTGTAACGGGTGTCCTCCTCCTCTTCGGATGAAGAGGAGGAGTAGGGATTGGACCAAAGTGCAGCGTGATATTTGGACATAATGAAGTTTATTAAAGTACAGACGAAAACCGAAAACACTTCAACAAACTACAAAATAAGAAAACGACGTAGACAGACCTGAACATGGAACTTACATAAATACACAAAGAACTCACGAACAGGAACGGACTACATCAAACGAACGAACAAACCGAAACAGTCCCGTGTGGTGCAACATACACAGACACAGAAGACAATCACCCACAAACAAACAGTGTGAACAGCCTACCTTTATATGGTTCTCAATCAGAGGAAACGTCAAACACCTGTCCCTGATTGAGAACCATATAAGGCTAATTACACCTGACCTAAACATAGAAACAGAAAACATAGAATGCCCACCCCAATTCACGCCCTGACCAACTAAACACATACAAAAATAACAGAAAACAGGTCAGGAACGTGACAGAACCCCCCCCTCAAGGTGCGAACTCCGGACGCACCACCAAAAGTCTAGGGGAGGGTCTGGGTGGGCATCTGTCCACGGTGGCGGCTCAGGCTCTGGGCGTGGTCCCCATCCCACCATAATAAATCCCCGCTTTTGTAGCCTCCTCCCAATGACCACCCTCCAAATTAAACCCACCGGATTAAGGGGCAGCACCGGACTAAGGGGCAATACCGGAATGAGGGGCAACACCGGAATGAGGGGCAACACCTGAATGAGGGGCAACACCGGATTGGATGGCGGATCCTGGCTGGCTGGCTCTGGCGGATCCTGGCTGGCTGGCTCTGGCGGATCCTGGCTGGATGACGGCTCTGGCTGGTCATGGCTGGATGACGGCTCTGGCTGGTCATGGCTGGATGACGGCTCTGGCTGGTCATGGCTGGATGACGGCTCCGGCTGGTCATGGCTGGATGACGGCTCCGGCTGGTCATGGCTGGATGACGGCTCTGGCTGGTCATGGCTGGATGACGGCTCTGGCTGGTCATGGCTGGATGACGGCTCTGGCTGGTCATGGCTGGATGACGGCTCTGGCTGGTCATGGCTCGCTGACGGCTCTGGCTGGTCATGGCTCGCTGACGGCTCTGGCTGGTCATGGCTCGCTGACGGCTCTGGCTGGTCATGGCTCGCTGACGGCTCTGGCTGGTCATGTCTGGCGGAAGGCTCTGGCTGATCCTGTCTGGCGGAAGGCTCTGGCTGATCCTGTCTGGCGGAAGGCTCTGGCTGATCCTGTCTGGCGGAAGGCTCTGGCTGATCCTGTCTGGCGGAAGGCTTTGGCTGCTCCTGTCTGGCGGAAGGCTCTGGCGGCTCCTGTCTGGCGGAAGGCTCTAGCGGCTCCTGTCTGGCGGACGGCTCTGTAGGCTCATGGCAGACGGGCGGCTTTGCAGGCTCATGGCAGACGGGCGGCTTTGAAGGCTCAATACAGACGGGCAGTTCATGCGGCGCTTGGCAGACGGACAGTTCAGACGGCGTTGGGCAGACGGGCAGTTCAGGCGCCGTTGGGCAGACGGGCAGTTCAGGCGCCGCTGGGCAGACGGGCAGTTCAGGCGCCGCTGGGCAGACGGCAGACTCTGGCCGGCTGAGACGCACTGTAGGCCTGGTGCGTGGTGCCGGAACTGGAGGTACCGAGCTAAAGACACGCACCTTCAGGCTAGTGCGGGGAACAACAACAGGGCACACTGAATTCTCAAGGCGTACTATAGGCCTGGTGCGTGGTACCGGCACTGGTGTTACCGGGCTGAGGGCACGCACATCAGGGCGAGTACGGGGAGAAGGAACAGTGCGTACAGGGCTCTGGATACACACAGGAGGCTTGGTGCGTGGTGTAGGCACTGGTGGTACTGGGCTGGAGACACGCACCATAGGGCTAGTGCGTGGAGGAGGAACAGGGCTCTGGAGACGCACTGGAAGCCTGGTGCGTGGTGTAGGCACTGGTGGTACTGGGCTGGAGCGGGGAGGTGGCGCCGGAAATACCGGACCGTGCAGGCGTACTGGCTCCCTTGAGCACTGAGCCTGCCCAACCTTACCTGGTTGTATGCTCCCCGTCGCCCGACCAGTGCGGGGAAGTGGAATAACCCGCACCAGGCTATGTAGGCGAACCGGGGACACCATGCGTAAGGCTGGTGCCATGTAAGCCGGCCCGAGGAGACGCACTGGTGGCCAGATGTGTAGAGCCGGCTTCATGGCACTTGGCTCAATGCTCAATCTGGCCCGGCCGATACGAGGAGCTGGTATGTACCGCACCGGGCTATGCACACGTACAGGAGACACCATGCGCTCTACTGCGTAACACGGTGTCTGCCCGTACTCTCGCTCTCCACGGTAAGTACAGGGAGTAGGCGCAGGTCTCCTACCTGACTTCGCCACTCTCCCTTTAAGCCCCCCCCAAGAAATTTTTGGGGTTTCTTTTCGGGTTTCCAGCCACGTCTCCTTGCTGCCTCCTCATACCACCGCTCCTGGGCTTTAGCTGCCTCCCTCTCTTCCCGAGCGCGGCGATTCTCTCCTGTCTGAGCCCAGGGTCCTTTTCCAGCCAATATTTCCTCCCAAGTCCACGAGTCCTGGTTTTTAGGTCGCTGCTGCTGGTCCCTATCACGCTGCTTGCTCCATGGTTGGTGGGTGATTCTGTAACGGGTGTCCTCCTCCTCTTCGGATGAAGAGGAGGAGTAGGGATTGGACCAAAGTGCAGCGTGATATTTGGACATAATGAAGTTTATTAAAGTACAGACGAAAACCGAAAACACTTCAACAAACTACAAAATAAGAAAACGACGTAGACAGACCTGAACATGGAACTTACATAAATACACGAAGAACTCACGAACAGGAACGGACTACATCAAACGAACGAACAAACCGAAACAGTCCCGTGTGGTGCAACATACACAGACACAGAAGACAATCACCCACAAACAAACAGTGTGAACAGCCTACCTTTATATGGTTCTCAATCAGAGGAAACGTCAAACACCTGTCCCTGATTGAGAACCATATAAGGCTAATTACACCTGACCTAAACATAGAAACAGAAAACATAGAATGCCCACCCCAATTCACGCCCTGACCAACTAAACACATACAAAAATAACAGAAAACAGGTCAGGAACGTGACAGGCAGCCCTTTTTCCCTCCTTCAGGGTGGGATCTTGTTCTTTGTTTGTGTGCAGGGAGTTTGCACATTGAAGCTGTTCGGTTGTTGTATTCTTTATTGTTTTGTCCTTTTTAAGTTTCACTTCGTGATTAAATTATGTGGAACTCAAAGAACGCTGTGCCTTGGTCTCTTCCGACGACGACACCCGTTACAGAAGATCCCTCCACAAAAAGACCAAGCAGCGTTTCTTGGAGGAGTGGACATGGGAGGAGATAATGGAAGGCAAGGGACCCTGGGCACAGGCGGGAGAATATCGGCGTCCTAAGGAGGAGCTGGAAGCAGCTAAGGCGGAGCGGCGACGCTACGAGGAGTTGGCTCAACGAGGCGTGCGCGAGAGGCAGCCCCAGAATTTTTTTGGGGGGGGCACACGGGGAGATTGGCGGAGTCAGGTTATAGACCTGAGCCAACTCCCCGTGCTTGCCGTGGGGTGAGAGTGACCGGGCAGGCACCGTGTTATGTGGTAAAGCGCACGGTGTCCCCAGTGCGCACTCATAGCCCGTTGCGCTATATTCCAGCTCCCCGCATCGGCCGGGCTAGAGTGGGCATCCAGCCAGGACGGATGGTGCCGGCTCAGCGCATCTGGCCTCCAGTGCGTCTCTTCGGTCCAGGATATCCTGCGCCGGCTCTGCGCACTGTGTCTCCGGTATGTGTCCACAGCCCAGTACGTCCTGTGCCAGCACCCCGCAGTTGACGGGCTAGGGTGAGCATCCAGCCAGGAAGGGTGGTGCCAGCTCTACGCTCCAGACCTCCAGTGCGCCTCCTCGGCCCAGTATATCCTGCGCCGGCTCTTCGCACAGTGTCTCCGGTGCGCTCTCACAGCCCAGTGCGTCCTGTGCCAACGCCCCGCAGTTGCCGGGCTAGGGTGAGCATCCAGCCAGGACGGGTTGTGCCAGCTCTGCTCTCCAGACCTCCAGTGCGTCTCCACGGCCCAGTGATGATCCATGGCACGAAGCCTCCAACGACGGCCTCTAGTCCGGGGCCCGCAGCGAGGGTTCCCAGTCCGGGGCCCGCAACGAGGGTCCCCAGTCCGGGGTCGGCGACAAGGGTCCCCGCACCAGAGGCGCCACCAAAGTGGGGTGAGCCAGAGGTGGAGCGGGGTCTACGTCCCGCACCAGAGCCGCCACCGCGGATAGATGCCCACCCAGACCCTCCCCTATAGGTTCAGGTTTAACGGCTTCCAGTCCGGAGCCTCCAGCGACAGCCTCCAGTCCGGAGCCTCCAGCAACGGACCCCAGTCCGGAGCCTCCAAAGACGGTCCCCAGTCCGGAGCCTCCAAAGACGGTCTCCAGTCCGGAGCCTCCAGCGACGGCCTCCAGCCCGGAGCCTCCAGCGACGGCCTCCAGTCCGGAGCCTCCAGCGACGGTCCCAAGTCCGGAGCCTCCAGCGACGGTCCCCAGTCCGGAGCCTCCAGCGACGGTCCCCAGTCCGGAGCCTCCAGCGACGGTCTCCAGCCCGGAGCCTCCAGCGACGGTCTCCAGCCCGGAGCCTCCAGCGACGGTCTCCAGCCGGAGCCTCCAGCGACGGTCCCCAGTCCGGAGCCTCCAGCGACGGTCTCCAGTCCGGGGCCCGCAACGAGGGTCCCCAGTCCGGGGCCCGCAACGAGGGTCCCCAGTCCGGGGCCAGCGGCGAGGGTCCCCAATCCGGGGCCCGCGGAGAGGGTCCCCAGTCCGGGGTCGGCGACGAGGGTCCCCGCACCAGAGGCGCCACCAAAGTGGGGTGAGTCAGAGGTGGAGCGGGGTCTACGTCCCGCACCAGAGCCGCCACCGAGGATAGATGCCCACCCAGACCCTCCCCTATAGGTTCAGGTTTTGCGGCCGGAGTCCGCACCTTTGGGGGGGGTACTGTCACACCCTGTCCTTAGTGAGCCTTTTTATGTCTCTATTTTGGTTTGGTCAGGGTGTGATTTGGGTGGGCATTCTATGTTCTTTATTTCTAGGTTTTGTATTTCTTTGTTTCTGACCGAGTGTGGTTCCCAATCAGAGGCAGTTGTCTATCGTTGTCTCTGATTGGGGATCATACTTAGGCAGCCATTTCCCTCCTTCTGTGTGGGATCTTGTTCTTTGTTTGTGTGCAGGGAGTTTGCACATCGAAGCTATTTGGTCGTTGTATTCTTTATTGTTTTGTCCTTTTTAAGTTTCACTTCGTGATTAAATTATGTGGAACGCAAAGAACGCTGCGCCTTGGTCTCTTCCGACGACGACACCCGTTACATTACAAGGATATATTTTACTTTATAAGGACTGAATGCTAAGTTAAGGCTAACAAGCTTGATAGGTCAGAACAGATCCTGCTGCAACTTCAATTAGCGCTGAGGTGTGAAGTGAAAGGTGTCAAAGCCCTTTCACAGACTCCCCCACCCAAATGCAAAGGCCTTTGAAGCCCCCTCCCTCTTTGCAGAGGTCATTACAATTCAGTACCCCCTGGATTCATCTCTATTTTGAACTGATATGCAGCCAGGACACTTCAATTGTAAATTACCTCAATAAGAAACAATATTGTTGCTTTGATCACATCAGAAGATATTCTCCTCGTAATCTCCAAAATACAACAGCCACAGGACAACTTTGTTTGGATGCCGTAAAGGACCATTCGTTGAAACTGAAGAGATATAGCTAGCTAACAACCTCCTTTTCCACATGGAAAAAAACGGTGGACAAAGACTTGCTAGCTACTTTAGGTAGCTAGCTGGGATTTTCTACATGGAATCCCTGAAAAAAGCTTATACGACGCTCCCGTTGCCTGCTGCACTACTGCTGGGATTCCACCTGGCAATCTGTTCACCGTCTGACCTGTCCTGTTTCCCCCTGTCTGGTACAGGTACCCTCCGCCACAGTCACCCCTCTCTCCCGAGCTTTCGCTCGCCTCCAGCACACATGCACTGTTGGGGCGAGTGACTACTTTAACTTACAATGGCTAGCCCCAAGTCTTTATTTTTTTCTTGTGCTTTATGCTATTAGCCTCATGACTCCTGCATGCTCCTGCATGCTTTGTTGACTATGAACTTGCTTATTTACCCGATCGTGGCACAGGCTATGTTTTTTCCCACACTCAGGACTCTGACTCTCTATTGGTTACACGGACTCTTGGCCTCCCATCCTATTCTAACCACCTCTCGCTGGCTTTGTATTCATGTTACCTGATGAAATTGCTGTACAATATGATCTTGTTGCCATCTGAAATCAACACAGCAGAGCTCTCCCTGTCCTCTGCCGCGCCCTGATTGTATTACTGCTGATGATATCTGGAAATGTGCATGTACACCTTGGCCCATTTACTGTTGCTAGCCCCAATTTCACTGACTTCTGCACTCGTAAAAGCCTGGTTTTCTGCACGTTAACACTAGAAGCCTATTACCTAAAATGGATCAATTAAAAGTGTGGGTTCACAGCTCCAATCCAGATGTGTTGATCATTACTGAGACGTGGTTAAGAAAGAGTGTTTTGAAGGCTGATGTTAACCATTCTAGTTAAAACCTTTTTCGGCAAGACAGATTGCCACTCCACCACCTTTGGACAATCTTTATCATGGAACACATTCAGTGCTCGGTTGTCTCCACCAAGTCTGTCCCCAAACAATTTTATTTGCTGGTTTTAAGCATTAAACTTTCAAATAGCTCTTTGTTGACTGTTGCTGGGTGTTATCATCCACCATCAGCACCAGCCTGTACACTACCTGCCCTAAGCTCTCTCTTGGCCCCTTACACTAAGTCTGAATTTGTCCTGCTAGGTGACCTAAACTGGGACATGCTTAAACCACCTGACCAAGTCCTAAAGCAATGGGACTCCCTAAATCTTTCTTAGATTATTACCAATCCTTCAAGGTCCAAACACTCAGAAAATGCTCGATAGGTATCAGTCTGGTTTTATGTAATGACCTTAGTGATCACTGCCTGTGTTCGTAATGGCTGCTCAGTAACAACCTGTCCTGATTTGTCATAGACGCTTGCTAAAAACCTATCATTTGCAAGCCTTCCTTTATGAACTGGCCTCTGAAATTGTATTTATTTATTTATTTCACCTTTATTTAACCAGGTAGGCAAGTTGAGAACAAGTTCTCATTTACAATTGCGACCTGGCCAAGATAAAGCAAAGCAGTTCGACACATACAACAACACAGAGTTACACATGGAGTAAAACAAACATACAGTCAATAATATAGTAGAAAAATGAGTCTATATACAATGTGAGCAAATGAGGTGAGATAAGGGAGGTAAAGGCAAAAAGAGGCCATGGTGGCGAAGTAAATACAATATAGCAAGTAAAACACTGGAATGGTAGATTTGCAATGGAAGAATGTGCAAAGTAGAGATAGAAATAATGGTTTGCAAAGGAGCAAAATAAATACAGTAGGGGGAGAGGTAGTTGAGAAATAAGTGCAAATGAGAAATAAGTGTACTCAGGCTATCCGGAAGGCTAAAGTTAGTTACTTTAAGGAGCAGTTCTCTCTCTGTGGGTCTAACTCCAAGAAGTTCTGGAAAACGGTTAAAGACCTGGAGAATAAACCCTCCTCCTCACAGCTGCCCATGTCCCTTAAAGTTGATGATGTGGTTGTTACTGACAAGAAGCACATGGCTGAGCTTTTTAATCACCACTTCATTAAGTCAGGATTCCTATTTGACTCAGCCATGCCTCCTTGCCCGTCCAACATTTCCTCATCTCCCACCCCTTCTAACGCAACTAGATCCGATGCTCCTCCCTCTTTTTTCCCTGCCCCGCTACAAAGTTTCTCACTGCAGGCAGTCATTGAGTCCGAGGTGCTAAAGGAGCTCCTTAAACTTAGATCCTTTCTTCTTTAAAGTTGCTGCCCCTATAATCGCCAAGCCTATCTCTGACCTTTTTTAACCTGTATCTCCTCTTTGGGGAGGTTCCCATTGCTTGGAAGGCAGCCACGGTTCATCCTTTATTTAAAGAGGGAGATCAAGTTGATCCTAACTGTTATAGGCCAATTTCTCGTTTGTCCTGTTTATCAAAAGTGTTGGAAAAACTTGTCAATAATCAACTGACTGGCTTTCTTCATGTCTATAGTATTCGCTCCGGTATGCAATCTGGTTTCTGCAGAGATCATGGATGTGTCACTGCAACCTTGAAGGTCCTAAATGATGTCACCATTGCCCTTGATTCTAAGCAAAGTTGTGATGCTATTTTAATTGACTTGGCCAAAGTTTTTGATACGGTATGTCACGCCCTGGCCTTAGTTATCTTTGTTTTCTGTATTATTTTAGTTAGGTCAGGGTGTGACATGGGGGATGTTTGTGTGTATTTGTCTCGTCTTGGGTGGTTGTATTGTATAGGGGGTTTTGTAGAGTGTATGGGGTTGTGTTCAGTGATGGTGTTTAGGAAAGTCTATGGTTGCCTGGTTTGGTTCTCAATCAGAGACAGCTGTTTATTGTTGTCTCTGATTGGGAGCCATATTTAAGGCAGCCATAGGCATTAGGCTGTTGTGGGTAATTGTCTATGTCTAAACGTTAGTAGCGGGTGTGTGCACTTTCATTTTGTAGCTTCACGGTCGTTTGTTAGTTTGTAAAGTGTTTCGTTTCGTGTTCATCTTCTTCGTAAATAAAAAGAGGATGTATTTATATCACGCTGCGCCTTGGTCCTCTCTTCCACATCAAGACGATCGTGACAGAATTACCCACCATAACGGGACCAAGCAGCGTGATAAGCGGCAGCAGGAGCAGCGCAAGGGGGAATGGCAATGGGAGCAAAATCTGGACTACACTACGTGGGAGGAGATCGACAGGTGGGCGATCGACCCAGGGAGAATGCCGGAGCCCGCCTGGGATTCTCTGGCGCAGTGTGAGGAGGGATACCGGCAAATGGAGGCAGCACGACTACGCGATAGGAAGCCTGTGAGTCAGCCCAAAAAATTTCTTGAGGGGGGCTACAACGGAGTGTGGCGAAGTCAGGTAGGAGACCTGCGCCAACTCTCCGTGCTTACCGTGGGAAGCGAGAGTACGGGCAGACACCGTGTTATGCGGTAGAGTGCATGGTGTCTCCTGTACGTGTGCATAGCCCGGTGCGGGTTATTCCACCTCCCCGCACTGGCAGGGCTAGATTGAGCATTGAGCCAGGTGCCATGAAGCCGGCTCAACGCGTCTGGTCACCAGTGCGTCTCCTCGGGCCGGCATACATGGCACCAGCCTTACGCATGGTGTCCCCGGTTTGCCAACACAGCCCAGTGCGGGTTATTCCACCTCCCCGCACTGGTCGGGCTACGGGGAGCATTCAACCAGGTAAGGTTGGGCAGGCTCAGTGCTCAAGGGAGCCAGTACGCCTGCACGGTCCGGTATATCCGGCGCCACCTCACCGCCCCAGCCCAGTACCACCAGTGCCAACACCACGCACCAGGCTTCCAGTGTGTCTCCAGAGTCCTGTTGCTGCTCCCCGCACTAGCCTTGAGGTGCGTGTCCTTAGCCCGGTACCTCCAGTTCCGGTACCACGCACCAGGCCTACTGTGCGCCTCAGCCGGCCAGAGTCTGCCGTCTGCCCAGCGCCATCTGAGCTGCCCGCCTGCCCAGAGCCGTCTGCGCTGTCCGTCTGCCCAGCGTCGCCTGCACTGCCCGCCTGCCCAATGCCGTCTGAGCTGTCCGTCTGCCAAGCGCCGCCTGCGCCGCCCGTCTGCCCAGAGCCGCCTGAGCCGCCCGTCTGCCCAGAGCCGCCTGAGCCGCCCGTCTGCCCAGAGCCGCCTGAGCCGCCCGTCTGCCCAGAGCCGCCAGAGCCGCCCGTCTGTCCTGAGCCGCCAGAGCCGCCCGTCTGTCCTGAGCCGCCAGAGCCGGCCGTCTGTCAGGAGCAGCCAGAGCCGTCCGCCAGACAGGAGCAGCCAGAGCCGTCCGCCAGACAGGAGCAGCCAGAGCCGCCCGCCAGACAGGAGCAGCCAGAGCCGCCCGCCAGACAGGAACAGCCAGAGCCGCCCGCCAGACAGGAGCAGCCAGAGCCGCCCGCATGACAGGAGCAGCCAGAGCCGCCCGCCAGACAGGAGCAGCCAGAGCCGCCCGCCAGACAGGATCTGCCAGGGCCGCCAGTCAGCCAGGATCTGCCAGAGCCGCCAGTCAGCCAGGATCTGCCAGAGCCACCAAAGCGGGTATTGACTATGGTGGAGTGGGGGCCACGTCCCGCACCCGAGCCGCCGCCGTAGGAAGGCCCACCCGGACCCTCCCCTTCTGTGTCAGGTTTTGCGGCCGGAGTCCGCACCTTTGGGGGGGGGGGGTACTGTCACGCCCTGGCCTTAGTTATCTTTGTTTTCTGTATTATTTTAGTTAGGTCAGGGTGTGACATGGGGGATGTTTGTGTGTATTTGTCTCGTCTTGGGTGGTTGTATTGTATAGGGGGTTGTGTAGAGTGTATGGGGTTGTGTTCAGTGATGGTGTTTAGGAAAGTCTATGGTTGCCTGGTTTGGTTCTCAATCAGAGACAGCTGTTATTGTTGTCTCTGATTGGGAGCCATATTTAAGGCAGCCATAGGCATTAGGCTGCTGTGGGTAATTGTCTATGTCTAAACGTTAGTAGCGGGTGTGTGCACTTTCATTTTGTAGCTTCACGGTCGTTTGTTAGTTTGTAAAGTGTTTCGTTTCGTGTTCATCTTCTTCGTAAATAAAAAGAGGATGTATTTATATCACGCTGCGCCTTGGTCCTCTCTTCCACATCAAGACGATCGTGACACGGTAGACCATTTTATTCTTTTGGGCCGGCTAAGGAGTATTGGTGTCTCTGAGGGGTCTTTGGCCTGGTTTGCTAACTATCTCTCTCTCAAAGAGTGCAGTGTATAAAGTCAGAACATCTGCTGTCTCAGCCACTGCCTGTCACCAAGGGAGTACCCCAAAGCTCAATCCTAGGCCCCACGTTCTTCTCAATTTACATCAACAACATAGCTCAGGCAGTCATCCATTTATATGCAGATGATACAGTCTTATACTCAGATGGCCCCTCCCCAGATTTTGTGTTTAACGATCTACAACAAAGCTTTCTTAGTGTCCAACAAACTTTCTCTGCCCTTAACCATGTTCTGAACAGCTTCAAAACAAAGGTAATGTGGTTTGGTAAGAAGAATGCCCCTCTCCGCACAGGTGTGATTACTACCGCTGAGGGTTTAGAGCTTGAGGTAGTCACCTCATACAAGTACTTGGGAGTATGGCTAGACGGTACACTGTCCTTCTCTCAGCACATATCAAAGCTGCAGGCTAAGGTTAAATCTAGACTTGGTTTCCTCTATCGTAATCGCTTCTCTTTCACCCCAGCTGTCAAACTAACCCTGATTCAGATTACCATCCTACCCATGCTAGATTACGGAGACATAAATGTATAGATTGGCAGGTAAGGGTGCTCTCGAGCGGCTAGATGTTCTTTACCATTCGGCCATCAGATTTGCCACCAATGCTCCTTATAGGACACATCACTGCACTCTATTCTCCTCTGTAAACTGGTCATCTCTGTATACTTGTCGCAAGACCCACTGGTTGATGATTCTTTGTAAAACCCTCTTAGGCCTCACTCCCCCCTATCTGAGATGCCTACTGCAGCCCTCATCCTCCACATACAACACCCGTTCTGCCAGTCACATTCTGTTAAAGGTTCCCAATGCACACACATCCCTAGGTCGCTCCTCTTTTCAGTTTGCTGCAGCTAGCGACTGGAACGAGCTGCAACAAACACTCAAACTGGACAGTTTTATCTCAATCAAATCAAATCAAGTTTATTTTATATAGCCCTTCGTACATCAGCTAATATCTCGAAGTGCTGTACAGAAACCCAGCCTAAAACCCCAAACAGCAAGCAATGCAGGTGTAGAAGCACGGTGGCTAGGAAAAACTCCCTAGAAAGGCCAAAACCTAGGAAGAAACCTAGAGAGGAACCAGGCTATCTCCATCTCTTTATTCAAAGACTCAATCATGGACACTCTTACTGACAGTTGTGGCTGCTTCGCATAATGTATTGTTGTCTCTACCTTTTTGCCCTTTGTGCTGTTGATTGTTCCCAATAATGTTAGCGCCATGTTTTGTGCTGCTACCATGGTGTACTACTGCCATGTTTTGTTGCTACCGTGTTGTTGTCATGTTGTGTTGCTACCATGCTGTGTTGTCATGTGTTGCTGCCATTCCATGTTGTTGTCTTAGGTCTCTCTTTATGTATTGTTGTGGTGTCTCTCTTGTCTTGATTTTGTCCTATATTTTAAAAAATGTATCCCAGCCCCGGCCCCCACAGGAGGCCTTTTGGTAGGCTGTCATTGTAAATAAGAATGTGTTCTTAACTGACTTGCCTAGTTAAATTAATGTTAAATTAAAACAATTCAAATAAAATAAAGTATAGCTTTACTCTGTGAACAGACAACACTGACCTTTTCCTGTATGGGCTACCCGGTGGTAATACGTAGTGACTGGATTGAGTGACTTCACTCCTGGAGCCTGCTGAATAGCATGTGTGACAGACAGACAGGAAATGATTTAATAGCTACAGTAACATAGTCATTTATGTGAAACATGTACCAATTCTGTTTAGCCTGAGAAAAAAACAGGGGCAGGCCCAGGCCTTTTTTTCAATTAATTTGCGTTACCTAGTCCCGTGTACAGAACATCAATAGTTTCTCGCATCCCAAACAATCACACACCTTCACTGATTGAAGTGCACTAAAGACTTAAAGTTAATAAAGTTAAGTTGTTGGTGTACTGTATTTAATGGGAATATTTAGGATGTACAGTATATGTTTAGCATATTATATATTTTCCCTTTCTGTAATTTACATGATTTCCAGTGTTCTGTTTTTAACACTCGATTCGATGGTCACTAGACCATATGCTATATGGTATGAATTAAACTCATATCTGTTTATACTAGTTATTTATGCCAAACTGGATGCAGAAAAACCCAGGACACACTGATTATTATTGTATTCTGTGTAACACTGTGTGATTCTGTAGCAGCTGACAAAGTCACTGCCTTTTGTTTTGACTTCCTACAGCTTTTTGGCTGGTGATTACAGTATACTGTATACTTTGTGCTGTCTGATTAGGATATAACGGGCCTGTCTCCAAGGGGCCTGTTAGACATTTTCTCTGCTTCTGTGCTAGAAGTTATTGCTGGAGGTGTCTCCCTGTTGCAACTTGTAATTAATCTGATTGATTTATGATTGACTTTATCTGCGACTGCTCTTCTATTTTGTTCACCTGGAAATGGCTATTACAGGGTATAATTAACTAATGTTACTTTGAAACTAACTAAATTCTGCACTTTTTACTATTTGGTGAATTTGGTGAAGACTAATGTTCTGAATGGACAACAGTAGTATCGAAAACTGGAACAAAAAGGACATTGTCTGAAATTGGAGTGGATGCATTTGTTGAGAAAGGATGCATATGTGGGAAACCCATTTGAGGTGTCAAAAATGGTGAAGTATGAGCTTGGAAAAGTGGAGTCTGTCGAGTGACAAGTAATGGTCTTATTTTGATTAATTGTATTTCTGAAGAAGAGAGGAAGATCGCAGTGAGCCTCAAAAGAATCCAGACAACAGTAGTTTTCTGTTTTGAACTTTGGAGTAGAGCACCCATCAAAGGAGTCATCTCAGGGGTGACGACAGATGTTCAGGTTGAATACCTGAAGAAAATTCCTGGTGTGGTGGTGCCCGGTGTCTGACCCGCTCGGTGAATGGAGAAATGCCACTTTTAAAAACTGTACAGCACTAGCTCTGGCTGCGGCAGAAAACTTTTTGGGACTCAAGTATTTTACATCTGAAGACATGCAAAGGGTCCTGGCCCAGAAGACCCTCCCTCCCAGGCTCCCCTTGAGCCTGTGTAGGGATCAGATCTGTAACATGTTTTTACAGAAAAGTAGCTTGATTTAGCTTATTTTATTTCTCGATTTTTGGGCTCTTCTTTTGGTAGTTTATTTCGTTTTTTGGGGAATCCTGTTTCCATCCTGCATAGTAGGTGGCGGGATGCACATTAAATTGTGTGATCGCCAATATACCATAGAGGAAGAAGATTAGAATTACTTTCGTTGTGACGTATGTACGTACGCACGTTGGTTGAAGCGGAAATGAACTGAGGCTAAGCATTGGAGAGCATCAAAATATTGAAATCCTTTCGTTTTCAAATCGTACAGTAACCGTGCAATATAAGAACACATATCAGATATTCAGTTACACAGACTACCGATTTCGTTAACGATTGGGTACTTAAATTGCGTCGATCAAGATGGAGGTAAGTTTGGTCCAACGACAAGGAAGTGATTGTAGCATGTCTGGCTAGCTGGCATAGCTAACACTAGTGATGAGAACTTAATCTTCATTGTAATTAACTATATGCGATACTACTGCCTACAGAGCTGCTAACAATACTTTTTAGTTCTCATACATCTTGCAAATTACTGGTGTAGTTAGCTAGCTATTAAGGTACTGTAACGTTAGCCATTGACAGCTAGCTAGTTGTTTCCTTATCCAGAGGTGTTCACATGCTTCCATATCACCAGGCAAAGAAATCTAGCTAACGTTAGATGAGTTTAGTTACGTGATACCTACTCGTCGCTTCTTTTAGTGTTTGCCTAAGCTGAAAAGGTGAGATTGGTGCATAAGGAATTGTGTGTGTGTGTGTGTGTGTGTGTGTGTGTGTGTGTGTGTGTGTGTGTGTGTGTGTGTGTGTGTGTGTGTGGGAGGGTGGGTGGGTGGGTGGGTGGGTGCATTGTTCGAGAGCAGTGTCAAATCCGTGATGCATTGTAGTTCAATTATAACTGACTGATCTAGATAATAATAATGAGTAGCTAGTAATGTATGATCAAATGTGATATGTAGATCATTCAGTTAGTTGGCAGTTGTATGGTGTGTGTATGTGTCATACCAGTATCCTGTTTTATGTACTATTTTTTTCTCTACGACAGCAGGACACCAGCCCAGAGTCTGTGGCCTCACCTCCTCCAGGTGCCGCCGCTAAGTCAAAGGTGCAGCACATAATGCTTTCTATGTCTTACTGTTACCTCTTTGTCTTACTGGTACCTCTTTGTCTTACTGGAACCTCTTTGTCTTACTGGTACCTCTTTGTCTTACTGGAACCTCTTTGTCTTACTGGTACCTCTTTGTCTTACTGGTACCTCTTTGAAGTTGGATACATTGTCCAAAGATGACCTCATCAAGTTTGCCAAGAAGCAGATGGCTGCCATACAGAAGATGAAGTCCAAATGTGCAGGTACATGATGCATCTGTCATACATTGTTTAAATCAAATCACATTTTATTGGTCACATAGACATATTTAGCAGATGTTATTACGGGTGTAGCAAAATGCTTGTGTTCCTAGCTCCAACAGTGCAGTAGAATCTAACAATTCACGACTATACACAAATCTAAAAGTAAAAGAATGGAATAAAGAAATGTATAAATATTAGGACGAGCAATGTCGGAGTGGCATTGACTAAAATACAGTAGAATAGAGTACAGTATATACAGTTGTCGGAAGTTTACATACACCTTAGCCAAATACATTTAAACTCAGTTTTTCACAATTCCCGACATTTAATCCTAGTAAAAAATTCCCTGTCTTAGGTCAGTTAGGATCACCACTTCATTTTCAGAATGTGAAATGTCAGAATAATAGTAGAGAGAATGATTTATTTCAGATTTTATTTCTTTCATCACATTCCCAGTGGGTCAGAAGTTTGCATACACTCAATTAGTATTTGGTAGCATTGCCTTTAAATTGTTTAACTTGGGTCAAATGTTTCGGGTAGCCTTCCACAAGCTTCCCACAATAAGTTGGGTGAATTTTGGCGCATTCCTCCTAACAGAGCTGGTGTAACTGAGTCAGGTTTGTAGGCCTCCTTGCTCGCACACGCTTTTTCAGTTCTGCCCACAAATGTTCTATAGAATTGAGGTCAGGGCTTTGTGATGGCCACTCCAATACCTTGACTTTGTTGTCCTTAAGCCATTTTGCCACAACTTTGGAAGTATGCTTGGGGTCATTGTCCATTTGGAAGACCAATTTGCGACCAAGCTTTAACTTCCTGACTGATGTCTTGAGATGTTGCTTCAATATATCCGCATAATTTTCCTTTTTCATGATGCCATCTATTTTGTGACGTGCACTAGTCCCTCCTGCAGCAAAGCACCCCCACAACATGATGCTGCCACCCCCGTGCTTCACGGTTGGGATGGAGGTCTTTGGCTTGCAAGCCCCCCCCCTTTTTCCTCCAAACATAACGATGGTCATTATGGCCAAACGGTTCTATTTTTGTTTCATCAGACCAGAGGACATTTCTTCAAAAAGTACGATCTTTGTTCCCATGTGCAGTTGCAAGCCGTAGTATGGCTTTTTTTTATGGCGGTTTTGGAGCAGTGGCTTCTTCCTTGCTGAGTGGCCTTTCAGGTTATGTCGATATAGGACTCGTTTTACTGTGGATGTAGATACTTTTGTACCTGTTTCCTCCAGCATCTTTAGAAGGTCCTTTGCTGTTGTTTTGGGATTGATTTGCACTTTTCGCACCAAAGTACGTTCATTTCTAGGAGACAGAACGCGACTCCTTCCTGAGCGGTATGATGGCTGCGTGGTCCCATGGTGTTTATACTTGCGTACTATTGTTTGTACAGATGAACATGGTACCTTCAGGTGTTTGGAAATTGCTCCCAATGATGAACCAGACTTTTTTTCTGAGGTCTTGGCTGATTTCTTTTGTTTATACCATGATGTCAAGCAAAGACGCACTGAGTTTGAAGTTAGGCCTTGAAATACATCCACAGGTACACCTCCAACTGACTCAAATGATGTCAATTAGCCTGTCAGAAGCTTCTAAAGCCATGACATCATTTTCTGGAATTTTCAAAGTTGTTTAAAGGCACAGTCAACTTAGTGTATGTAAACTTCTGACCCACTGGAATTGCGATACAGTGAATTATAAGTGAAATAATCTGTCTGTAAACAATTGTTGGAAAAATTACTTGTGTCATGCACAAAGTAGATGTCCTAACCGACTTGCCAAAACTATAGTTTGTTAACAAAAAATTTGTGGAGTGGTTGAAAAACGAGTTTTAATGACTCCAACCTAAGTGTATGTAAACTTCCAACTTCAACTGTACATATAAGATGAGTTAAGCAGTATGTAAACATTATTAAAGTGACTACTGTTCCATTATTAAAGTGGCCGGGGATTCCATATCTATGTACAGCACCAGTCAAAAGTTTGGACACACCTACTCATTCAAGGGTTTTTCTTTATTTGTACTATTTTCTACATTGTAGAATAATAGTGAAGACATCGAAACTATGAAATAACACATGGAATCATGTAGTAACCAAAAGGTGTTAAATGAATCAAAATATGTTTTATATTTGAGGTTCTTCAAAGTAGCCACCCTTTGCCTTGATGACAGCTTTGCACACTCTGTGACAAGGTAAGGGTGGTATACAGAAGATATTTGGTAAAAAAAAAAAAAACATGTCCATATTATGGCAAGAATAGCTCAAATAAGCAAAGAGAAACAACAGTCCATCATTACTTTAAGACATAAAGGTCAGTCAATACGGAAAATGTCAAGAACTTTGAAAGTTTCTTAAAGTGCAGTCGCAAAATCCATCAAGCGCTATGATGAAACTGGCTCTCGTGAGGACCGCCACAGGAATGGAAGACCCAGAGTTTCCTGTGCTGCAGAGGATAAGTTCAGTAGAGTTAACTGCACCTCAGATTGCAGCCCAAATAAATGCTTCACAGAGTTCAAGTGACAGATATATCTAAACAACAACTGTTCAGAGGAGACTGCGTGAATCAGGCCTTAATGGTCGAATTGCTGCAAAGAAACCAATTCTAAAGGACACCAATGATAAGAAGAGACTTGCTTGGGCCAAGAAACACGAGCATTGGACATTAGACTGGTGGAAATCTGCCCTTTGTTCTTACGAGTCCAAATGTGAGATTTTTGGTTCTAACCGCCGTGTCTTTGTGAGATGCAGAGTAGGTGAACGGATGATCTCCTGATGTGTGGTTCCCACCGTGAAACATGGAGGAGGAGGTGTGATGGTGTGGGGGTGCTTTGCTGGTGACACTGTGATTTATTTAGAATTCTAGGCACACTTAACCAGCATGGCTACCACAGCATTCTGCAGCGATACGCCATCCCATCTGTTTTGGGCTTAGTGGGACTATCATTTGTTTTTCAATAGGACAATGACCCAAAACACACGTCCAGGCTGTCTAAGGGCTATTTGACCAAGAAGGAGAGTGATGGAGTGCTGCATCAGATGACTTGGCCTCCACAATCACCCAACCTCAACCCAATTGAGATGGTTTGGGATGAGTTGGACCGCAGAGTGAAGGAAAAGCAGCCAACAAGTGCTCAGCATATGTGGGAACTCCTTCAAGACTGTTGGAAAAGCATTCCAGGTGAAGCTGGTTGAGAGAATGACAAGCGTGTGCAAAGCTGTCAAGGCAAAGTGTGGCTACTTTGAAGAATATGAAATTCTAAATACATTTGATTTGTTTAACACTTTTTTTTGGTTACTACATTATTCCATATGTGTTATTTCATAGTTTGGATGTCTTCACTATTATTCTACAATTTAGATAATAGTAAAAAATAAAGAAAAGCCCTTGAATGAGTAGGTGTGTCCAAACTTTTGACTGGTACTGTATATAGGGCAGCAGCCTCCAAGGTGCAGGGTTGAGCAACCGGGTGGTAGCTGGCTAGTGATGGTTATTTAACAGTCGGATAGCCTTGAGATAGATATTTTTCAGTCTCTTTGTCTGAGCTTTGATGCACCTATACTGACTTCGCCTTCAAATCAAATTTTATTTGTCACATACACATGGTTAGCAGATGTTAATGCGAGTGTAGCGAAATGCTTGTGCTTCTAGTTCCGACAATGCAGTAATAACCAACAAGTAATCTAACCTAACAATTCCACAACTACTACCTTATACACACAAGTGTAAAGGATAAAGAATATGTACATAAAGATATATGAATGAGTGATGGTACAGAACGGCATAGGCAAGATGCAGTAGATGGTATAGAGTACAGTCTATACATATGAGATGAGTAATGTAGGGTATAT
Organism: Salvelinus namaycush; assembly: GCF_016432855.1. Taxonomy (NCBI): domain Eukaryota; kingdom Metazoa; phylum Chordata; class Actinopteri; order Salmoniformes; family Salmonidae; genus Salvelinus; species Salvelinus namaycush. The sequence continues at coordinate 28,762,800 of NC_052319.1, forward strand.
AAACATAAAGTGGCATAGTTTAAAGTGGCTAGTGATACATGTATTACATAAAGATGGCAAGATGCAGTAGATGATATAGAGTACAGTATATACATATACATATGAGATGAGTAATGTAGGGTATGTAAACATTATATTAAGTGGCATTGTTTAAAGTGGCTAGTGATACATTTTTACATAATTTCCATCAATTCCCATTATTAAAGTGGCTGGAGTTGAGTCAGTATGTTGGCAGCGGCCACTAAATGTTAGTGGTGGCTGTTTTACAGTCTGACGGCCTTGAGATAGAAGCTGTTTTTCAGTCTCTCGGTCCCTGCTTTGATGCACCTGTACTGACCTCGCCTTCTGGATGATAGCGGGGTGAACAGGCAGTGGCTCGGGTGGTTGTTGTCCTTGATGATCTTTATGGCCTTCCTGTGACATCGGGTGGTGTAGGTGTCCTGGAGGGCAGGTAGTTTGCCCCCGGTGATGCGTTGTGCAGACCTCACTACCCTTTGGAGAGCCTTACGGTTGTGGGCGGAGCAGTTGCCGTACCAGGCGGTGATACAGCCCGACAGGATGCTCTCGATTGTGCATCTGTAGAAGTTTGTGTGCTTTTGGTGACAAGCCGAATTTCTTCAGCCTCCTGAGGTTGAAGAGGCGCTGCTGCGCCTTCTTCACAACGCTGTCTGTGTGGGTGGACCAATTCAGTTTGTCCGTGATGTGTACACCGAGGAACTTAAAACTTTCCACCTTCTCCACTACTGTCCCGTCGATGTGGATAGGGGGGTGCTCCCTCTGCTGTTTCCTGAAGTCCACAATCATCTCCTTTGTTTTGTTGACGTTGAGTGTGAGGTTATTTTCCTGAAACCACACTCCGAGGGCCCTCACCTCCTCCCTGTAGGCCGTCTCGTCGTTGTTGGTAATCAAGCCTACCACTGTCGTGTCGTCTGCAAACTTGATGATTGAGTTGGAGGCGTGCATGGCCACGCAGTCGTGGGTGAACAGGGAGTACAGGAGAGGGCTCAGAACGCACCCTTGTGGGGCCCCAGTGTTGAGGATCAGCGGGGTGGAGATGTTGTTACCTACCCTCACCACCTGGGGGCGGCCCGTCAGGAAGTCCAGGACCCAGTTGCACAGGGCGGGGTCGAGACCCAGGGTCTCGAGCTTGATGACGAGTTTGGAGGGTCTATGGTGTTAAATGCTGAGCTGTAGTCGATGAACAGCATTCTTACATAGGTATTCCTCTTGTCCAGATGGGTTAGGGCAGTGTGCAGTGTGGTTGCGATTGCGTCGTCTGTGGACCTATTGGGTCGGTAAGCAAATTGGAGTGGGTCTAGGGTGTCAGGTAGGGTGGAGGTGATATGGTCCTTGACTAGTCTCTCAAAGCACTTCATGATGACGGAAGTGAGTGCTACGGGGCGGTAGTCGTTTAGCTCAGTTACCTTAGCTTTCTTGGGAACAGGAACAATGGTGGCCCTCTTGAAGCATGTGGGAACAGCAGACTGGGATAAGGATTGATGGAATATGTCCTTAAACACACCAGCCAGCTGGTCTGCGCATGCTCTGAGGACGCGGCTGGGAATGCCGTCTGGGCCTGCAGCCTTGCGAGGGTTAACACGTTTAAATGTTTTACTCACCTCGGCTGCAGTGAAGGAGAGCCCGCAGGTTTTGGTAGCGGGCCGTGGCACTGTATTGTCCTCAAAGCGAGCAAAAAAGTTATTTAGTCTGTCTGGGAGCAAGCCTTCTGGATGATAGTGGGTGAACGGGCTGTGGTTCGTGTGGTTGATGTCCTTGATTATGTTTTTGTCCTTCCTGTGACATCGGGTGCTGTAGGTGTCCTGGAGGGCAGGCAGTGTGCCCCCAGTGATGCGTTGGGCAGACCGTACCACCCTCTGGAGAGCCCTGCGGTTGCGGGCGGGGAAGTTGCTGTACCTGGCGGTGATACAGCCTGACAGGATGCTCTCAATTGTGCATCTGTAAAGGTTTCTGAGGGTCTTAGGTGCCAAGCTGAATTTCTTCAGCCTCCTGAGGTTGAAGAGGCGCTGTTGCGCCTTCTTCACCACACTGTCTGTGTGGGTAGACCATTTCAGATCGTCAGTGACGTGTACGACCAGGAACTTGAAGCTTTCCACCTTCTCTATTGCGGTCCCGTCGATGTGGATAGGGGCGTGCTCCTCCCTCTGCTGTTTCCTGAAGTCCAAATTCAGCTCCTTCGTTTTGTTGAGGGAGAGTTTATTTTCCTTGCACGACTCTGCCAGTGCCCTCACCTCCTCCCTGTAGGCTGTCTCCTCATTGTTGGTAATCAGACCTACTACTGTTGTGTCGTCTGCAAACTTGATGATTGAGTTGGAGATGTGCTTGGCCATGCAGTCATGGGTGAACATGGAGTACAGGAGGGGGCTGAGCACTCACCGTTGTGGTGCCCCTGTGTTGAGGATCAGCGAAGTGGAGGTATTGTTTCCTACCTTCACCACCTGGGGGTGGCCCGTCAGGAAGTCCAGGACCCAGTTGCACAGGGCGGGGTTCAGACCCAGGGCCCCCGAGCTTAATGATGAGCTTGGAGGGAACTATGGTGTTGAAGGCTGAACTATAGTCAATGAACAGCATTCTGACGTAGGTATTCTTCATGTCTAGATGCGATAGGGCAGTACGATGGCGATTGCATCGTCTGTGGATCTATTGGGGCGGTAAGCAAATTGAAGTGGATCTTGGGTGTCAGGTAAGGTGGAGGTGATATGATCCTTAACTAGCCTCTCAAAGCACTTCAAATCAAATCAAAGTTTATTTGTCACGTGCGCTGAAGTGAAATGCTTACTTACAGACTCTAACCAATAGTGCAAAAAGGGTATTAAGTGAACAATAGGTAGGTAAAGAAATAAAACAACAGTAAAAAGACAGGCTATATACAGTAGCGAGGCTATAAAAGTAGCGAGGCTACATACAGACACCGGTTAGTCAGGCTGATTGAGGTAGTATGTACATGTAGATATGGTTAAAGTGACTATGCATATATGATGAACAGAGAGTAGCAGTAGCGTAAAAGAGGGGGTGGTGGGTGGGACACAATGCAGATAGCCCGGTTAGCCAATGTGCGGGAGCACTGGTTGGTCGGCCCAATTGAGGTAGTATGTACATGAATGTATAGTTGAAGTGACTATGCATATATGATAAACAGAGAGTAGCAGCAGCGTAAAAAGAGGGGTTGGGGGGGTGATGATGACAAGTGCTACGGGGCGATAGTCATTTAGTTCAGTAACCTTTGCTTTCTTGGGTACAGGAACAGTGGTGGACATCCTGAAACAAGTGGGGACAGTTGTAAAAACACTCCAGCCAGCTGGTCTGCACATGCTCTCAGGATGTGGCTAGGGATGCCGTCTGGGCCGGCAGCCTTGCTAGTGTTAACATGCTTAAATTTCTTACTCACATCGGCCACGGAGTACGAGAGCCCCCACAGTCCTTGGGGGCGTGTCGCGTCGGTGGCACTGTGTTGTTCTCAAAACAGGCGAAGAAGGTGTTTAGCTTGTCTGGCAGCAAGACGTTGGTGTCCACAACGTGGCTGGTTTTCCCTTTGTAGTCCGTGATTGTAGACCCTGCCACATATGTCTTGTGTCTGAGCCGTTGAATTGCGACTCCACTTTCTCTCTGTACTGACGTTTTGCCTGTTTGATTGCCTTATGGAGGGAATAAATACATTGTTAGCATTCAACCATTTTCCCAGTCACCATACCATGGGTAAATGCGGTGGTTTGCGCTTTCAGTTTTGTGCGAATGCTGCCATCTCTCCACGGTTTACCATTCAATGTTGTTATCGTTGATAATATTAATACAGCAGCTGGTTGGATTTCCTTTTTTAATAATTGTTGTCCTTTCTGTTTCTCAATATTTTTTTTACAGATTTGGAAAAGGAGGTCGATAACCTAAAATCTCAGCCAAAAGGCAATTCAGGTGACTCCATCATACAGGTTTGTGGTCTTAAAATCTTACATGAGAAAATGTATAATCTCATGCTGCTGAAGTGCTTTGGAAGTGTAAAGGTGTTCTGTTCATTTCTATTTTATTCATGAGTGTTTGTCAGTAATGTGTTTTCCATTCTGTTCTACTAGGAGCTGACCGAGAGGATGAGTGCCTTGCTGCTGGAAAAGGCTGAGACCCAGCAGAGTGCGGTGTTGCTGCGGAAGGAGAATGAGAAGGTCAAGCAGCGGGAACAGGTGAACTATAGTAGACCATGTCATCTGTCTGTGTAGGCCAGACCAGTAGTCACCTACCCTGGCCCTTGATAACTACAGGGTGTTTAGCCTTTTGTTCCAGTCCAGTTCTAACTTGATGTTTTCTGTTGAATATGACCAGGATGCAGTAGGGAAACTGGCCACCCTGCTGGGAGAGTTGGACCAGACCAAGGAAGACCACCAGAAGAAAATTGCAGCCTTGGAGAAGAGCCTAGACTCATCCCAAGCCAAACACAAAGAAGAAGTCGAATTCTTCCAGAGGCTTCTGAGGAAGAAAGAAGAGAATGACAGAGAGAAAGAGAGCGAAAGAGAGCAAGAAAAGCAGAGAGAAAAGGAACACTCAAACGAGAGTGTAGAAGCCATTAGCCGCAGCCTGGAGTCACAGATCCTGAGTCTGCAGACGGAGCTAGCTGCAGCCTTGGAGCGAAGCGCCCAGGTGGCTTCAGCGATGCAAGAAGACCACCAGAGGGCGCTGACAGAGGTTAGTTCAAAGGTAGTGTATGAAAAATGTCACAAAAGAAAAACCGTTACAGTGTTGTAAGCTGATAGTTGATGAAGACCACCTGCTTTAAATGTTGCAATAAAGTGTGTGTGTTTATTTTCCTTTCCTTTCAGGCCCAGCAGGAAGTAGAGAACCTGAGAGAGGAGTTGGCTCAGCATAGTGTGCAACATGAAGAGGAGCTGAGAGCTCTGGAAGAGGACTTTGAGATGGAGAGAGAGAGACTGCTACTCCTCCAAGAGGAGCTCAGTGAGCAGCTGGCTCTCAAAGACAGGTGGGGCCTAGTGCTACACATTGGTGATGGACGAGCTAAGTCATACAATGTACAGTAAAACGCTTTGAGCAGCTAGAAAAAGTGCTTTATTAATCCAATCTTCTTCCTCTTGTTATGACAGCTTCCTGCAGGATGTGCAGGAAGAAGAGGAGGAGCCTAGCGGCCGCAGCTCAGGGATAGCCAGGATGTTGGAGCTGTCTGGTGTAAGTCAGATTAATGCCAGTGATGGAGAGACAGAGAGCGGACAGCTACGATCCGCCCTGGAGGACCAGCAATCCCAGAATACCATGCTGCAAGACGAGCTGACCTTCCTGGGCAATGTGAAGACTGAACTGGAGGCGGAGCTTGAGAGGGTGAGGGAGGAGTTTCAGACAGAGAAGGAGGAACTACAGTTTAAAATCGAAGAGTTGCTGATGACCCGGGAGGTTGCGACCCCTAACCGTGACCTTCAGGAGGCTCAAGCTTTCACTCAGCTCCAGCAGAGCGGCCCTCAGAGAGATTCAGTGGACGGCCTACCTGCCAGCCCTGCTAGCCCCTCCAGCCCCAGACAGAGCCTGTCCAGCCCTGTCCCTGGTGCAGCCCACCAGAGCCTGACCCTGCAAGAAAAGCAGGGTCAGGCTCAGGAGCTGAGGTCCCAGTGTGAGTCCCTAGACAGGAGCCAGGCGGTGGCTGAGTACGAACACACCAGAGACATCCTGAGAGGCCTGGAGACTGAGCTAGGTCAGAGGACCGGGGACTTCACCAGACAGTATGAAGCTATGAAGGAACAGGCGGCTTCTGCAGTCCAGGAGCTACAGGAGAGCGTCAGAGGGCTTACTGAGGAGCGAGATGGTCTGGTGGAGAGGGTGAAAGGGTTGGATGAAGACAGAGAAAGCCTGTTGGAAAAGGTCCAGGGCCTGGAGAAGAGGCTGGAGAGCTTCCTGGAGCAGACACAGGCAGCCAAGGGGCTGAAGAAGCAGCTGCAGATGTCTATGGAGGAGAAGACTGCGTTAGCCCTCAAGCTAAAGGACTCAGTAGAGGCGCAGACAGTGTTCGCCTCTGAGCTAAAGGCATCTCTTGAGGTGCAGACAGTGTTAGCTGTAGAGCTAAGGGCTTCAGTGGAGGATCTGAGCAAGCAGAACGGGGAGATCCTCTCTCAGCTACAGATGAAGGAGAGTGCTGTTCAGGAGTTAGAGGAGACAGTCAATGTGGTGAGCACAGCGAGAGACAGAACACTGTCAGCACTGCAGGACAGAGAGATGGAGGTGATGAGGCTGTGGGAGGAAAGAGAGAGGGAGGTGGAGGAGAGTCAAGGCCAAAGAGGGGAGGTGGCTGAGCTACAGGCTCGTATAGAGGAGTTAGAGAAGGAGAGGAGCCTGCTGAAGAGTAATCTAGAGGAGGTGCAGAGGGAGAGGTCTGAGAATGTGCAGGGGAGCCCAGGGGAAGAGTTGGAGGAGCTGCAGGCTCGTATAGAGGAGCTGGAGAAGGAGAGGAGCCTGCTGAAGAGTAATCTGGGGGAGGTGGTGGGAGATACTGAAGCTCTACAGAAAGACCTGAGGGAGATGAAACTGGCCAATGAGAAGATGAGAACAGAGAACCAAGAACTACTGACACAGGTCAGCCAGGCTACAGAGACACTGTCAGACAGAGAGAGGGAGGAAAAGGAGGGAAGAGAGACGGAGAGAGAGGAGGAGGAAGAACAGGCGGAGAAGGAGAGGAGAGAGCTACAACAGCAGCTAACAGAGAAGGACACAGTGATATCTCAGCTGAGAAGTGAGATGGCTGGCTTACAGGTAAGTACTTCTTCTGGCGTCTTTCCTTCAAAACATCTACACACCATCTAAAGGACATAAAGGGATTGCTTTTTTGCCCACCGCTTTTTTCCCAAGCCATGGTTTGTCAAAGTGACTGCTGTGGTATTTTTCATTAGTTCTACAGATTGACTTTCCCCCTCCCTCTCTCCCTCCCTCCCTCCCTCCCTCTTTCCCCCCACCAGTCTACAGCCCCCTCTCTTGTCTCAGAGGAGAACACAGCCAATGAGTTCACTGAGAAAATCGGTACGTTCCTAATTACTACTGTCCAATGTATAACAGGAAACTCTGTGTAATAATACTATGACAGATGAGCAATACAACACATGTAATTATTGTTTGTTTTGAGATGATCTTCCTAGATGTTTATTAAGCTCATTTAAGAATGACAGATACAAAGTGCCAATCATTGAGGGATACTGATTCCTCCAATGATCTGTGTGTGATGATGTCTCATCCCTCCATCTCAGCCCTGCTGGAGAAGGAAAGCAAAGGGAAGGATGAGAGGATGAATAAGATCAAGGCGGTGGCTGTGAAAGCCAGGAAGGAGCTGGACACCAGCAGGAAAGAGGCTGTGTCTCTGAAGGAGGAAGTGGAGGTGTTGAAGGCTGAGAGAGAGAGAGTGACCAGCTCAATGAAAGACATCATCCATGGAGCAGAGGGATACAAGGTACTACTCACCCCTGGCCCCTAGCCCTGACCCCTCACTACATCCCTTCCTTATACAGAATGAACAACACAGAAATCAATAGTGAATTGCTTATTTAACCGGTGGTACAAATCTGTTTTATTGCAAAAAACACTTAAAGAGATGATGCGGAAAATAACAGTGGCTTTTCCCCCAATGCTCTAGCTTTCTGGCCATAGCTACTAAGTGTGTCTGTTCAGCAGAGAACTTTCTGTTTGAGTTTCAGTTAGTATAATGCACAACAGCCACATTAAATGGGATCAGACGGTTGTCTTTATGAATTGGCTCTGGAAGCCATTAGAGATCAAATCACTCTGCTGTGTTTAATGGGAGTTTTGTTCTAGACCTGAATGGATGACCGAAAATAACTTCTGGACATCAGAACAGCGATTACTCACCGCGGACTGGAAGAAACTTTTTCCTTTAATGAGTCCGACGAGAAGGATATCCTGCTTTCACTGGATCGGGCCCAGATCCCTGCCTTTTGCGTCAAGAAAAGACGCAGGAAAAGGGGCCGCAGATTGGGCAGCCTTCTGAGAATCCGTAGGCGAGCGAGTAAACTCCCACTGCCATCCGTTCTTCTTGCTAACGTGCAATCATTGGAAAATAAAATTGATGACCTACGATTAAGATTATCCTACCAACGGGACAAAAACTGTAACATCTTGTGTTTCACCGAGACGTGGCTGAACGACGATACGGACAATATAGAGCTAGCGTGATTTTCCATGCACCGGCAGAACAGAGACGCTACCTCTGGTAAGACGAGGGGTGGAGGTGTGTGTCTATTTGTCAATAACAGCTGGTGCGCGATGTCTAATATTAAAGAAGTCTCGAGGTATTGCTCGCCTGAGGTAGAGTACCTTATGATAAGCTGTAGACCACACTATCTACCAAGAGAGTTCTCATCTATATTATTCGTAGCCGTCTATTTACTACCACGAAGCTGGCACTAAGACCGCTCTCAACCATCTCTATAAGGCCATAAGCAAAGAAGAAACTGCTCACTCAGAAGCGGCGCTCCTAGTGGCCGGGGACTTTAATGCGGGCCAACTTAAATCGGTTTTACCACATTTTTACCAGCATGTCACATGTGCAACCAGAGAAGAAAAAATCCTAGACCACCTTTACTCCACACACAGCGATGCATACAAAGCTCTCCCCCGCCCTCCATTTGGCAAATCTAACCATAATTATATCCTCCTGCTTACAAGCTAAAACTATAGCAGGAAGTACCAGCGACTCGCTCAATACGGAAGTGGTCAGATGACGCGGATGCTACACTACAGGACTGTTTTGCTAGCACAGACTGGAATATGTTCCGGGTTTCATCCAATGGCATTGAGGAGTATACCATCTCAGTCATTGGCTTCATCAATAAGTCCATTGACGACGTCGTCCTCACAGTGACTGTACGTACATATCCCAACCAGAAGCCATGGCTTACAGACAACATCCGCATCGAGCTAAAGGCTAGAGCCGACGCTTTCAAGGAGCGGGAGACTAATCCGGACGCTTATAAGAAATCCCGCTATGCCCTCAGATGAACCATTAAACAAGCAAAGTGTCAATACAGGATCAATATTGAATCCTACTACACCGGCTCTGACGCTCATCGGATGTGGCAGGGCTTGAAAACTATTACGGACTACAAAGGGAAACCCAGACTCGAGCTGCCCAGTGACGCGAGCCTACCAGATGAGCTAAATGCCTTTTATGCTCGCTTCGAGGCAAGCAACACTGAAGCATGCACGAGAGCACCAGCTGTTCTGGATGACTGTGTGATAACGCTCTCGGTAGCCAATGTGAACAAAAACCTTTAAACAGGTCAACATTCACAAAGCCGCTGGGCCAGACGGATTACCAGGACGTGTACTCAAAGCATGCGCGGACCAACTATCAAGTGTCTTCACTGACATCTTCAACCTCTCCCTGACCGAGTCTGTAATGCCTACATGTTTCAAGCAGACCACCATAGCCCCTGTGCCCAAGAAAACGAAGGTAACCTGCCTAAATGATTACCGCCCTGTGGCACTCACGTCGGTAGCCATGAAGTGTTTTGAAAGGCTGGTCATTTCTCACATCAACAGCATCCTCCCGGATACCCTAGACCCACTCCAATTCGCATACCGTCCCAACAGATCCACAGATGACGCAATCTCAATCTCACTCCACACTGCCCTTTCTCACCTGGAGAAAAGGAACACCTACGTGAGAATGCTGTTCATTGACTACAGCTCAGCGTTCAACATCATAGTGCCCACGAAGCTCATCACTAAGTTAAGGACTCTGGGACTAAACACCTCCCTCTGCAACTGGATCCTGGACTTCCTGACGGGCCGCCCCCCCACGTGGTAAGAGTAGGCAACAACACGTCTGTCACGCTGATCCTTAACACTGGGGTCCCTCAGGGGTGTGTACTTAGTCCCCTCCTGTACTCCCCGTTCACCCACGACTTTGTGGCCAAACATGACTCCAACACCATCATTAAGTTTGCTGACGACACAACAGTGGTAGGCCTGATCACTGACAACGATGAGACGGCCTATAGGAGGATTAAGCCATTAGAGATCCTCAATGTGCGCAAGACAAAGGAGCTGATCGTGGACTACAGGAAAAGGCGGGCCGAACAGGCCCCCATTAACATCGACGGGGCTGTAGTTGAGCGGGTCGAGAGTTTCAAGTTCCTTGGTGTCCACATCACCAATGAACTATTATGGTCCAAACATACCAAAACAGTCGAAGAGGGCACAACAAAACTTTTTCCCCCTCAGGAGACCGAAGAGATTTGGCATGGGTCCCCAGATCCTCAAAAGGTTCTACAGCTGCACCATTGAGAGCATCCTTACCAGTTGCATCACCGCCTAGTATGGCAACTGCTCGGCATCTGACCGTAAGGTGCTACAGAGGGTAGTACGAACAGCCCAGTACATCACTGGGGCCGAACTTCCTGACATCCCAGGACCTATATACTAGGCGGTGTCAGAGTAAAGCCCATAAAATTGTCGGAAACTCCAGTCATCCAAGTTATAGACTGTTTTCTCTGCTACCGCACGGCAAGCGGTACCGGAGCGCCAAGTCTAGGATCAAAAGGCTCCTCAACAGCTTCTACCCTCAAGCCATAAGACTGCTGAACAGTTAATACAATTGCCACTGGACAATTTGCATTGACCCCCCCCCTCCCTCCCTTTTGTACACTGCTGCTACTCGCTGTTTATTATCTATGCATAGTCACTTCACCCCCACCTACATGTACACATTACCTCAACTAGCCTGTACCCCCGCACACTGACTCGGTACCGGTGCCCCCTGTATATAGCCTCGTTATTCTTATTGTGTTACTCTTTATTATTACTTTTTACTTTAGTCTACCTGGTAAATATCTTCTTAACTCTTCTTGAACTGCACTGTTGGTTAAGGGCTCGTAAGTAAGCATTTCACGGTAGTCTGCACTTGTTGTGTTCGGCGCATGTGACAAATAAAGTTTGAATATCCTGTCACTGTAGAACAGGCAGCTTGATATATGCGCTGGTGTTAATCTGCATTATAGACTGGGTGGTTCGAGCCCTGAATGCTGATTTGGCTGCATGCCGTGGTATATCAGACCCTATATATAGAGAAAACATGTATTTTTAATGTTCTAATTACGTTGTTAACCAGTTTATAATAGCAATAAGGCACCTCGGGGGTTTGTGGTAGATGGCCAATATACCACGGCTAAGGGCTGTATCTAGGCACTCCGTGTTGCATCGTGCGAAAAAACATACCACACCACCTCGTGCCTTATTGCTTAATTAAACTGCACAACGCCTATTCAATAGTGAATGTGTTTAATACTAAGTGTGTGTGTTACAGAACTTGCAGCTGGACTACGACAGGCAGACAGAGCAGCTGGATAAGGAGAGAGAGACGGTGGAGGGAGCTGAGAAACAGATCTCCGAGCTGACCAAACGACTAAACACCGCAGTACAACAGGTAACACAGACACACTCACTACAGTCTCACACACAAACCATGCTCAGATGTCATCCAGCATGCTCAACCAAACTGACTATTTCCCCCTCAGTCCAAATACAAACTGTCCATTAGTTCATTATCTTCATTCCTCCTCTTCTTATGATTACATTTTTCTCTTCCTAATTGTCTGTTTCTTGTGAAGTAACGGAGTGTGTGTAAATTAACCAGTGGCTGGTTCCATCTGCTGTTGTGGCGTTGTCAGTCTACTGAGACAGATGCTGGTCTTGGCTGTGTGAGCTGAAAGCTCCCCTGGGAAAATACAGACTGGAAATACAGACAGAGAAACTCATAACAGTGTCTGAGACATCCCTGGATGTCTTTATGTTAGATATGTTTACCTGATGTGATGTTATTGTTGAAGTGTATTCTGTATCCCTGGCTATTTATATGGCCAAGAGGACTGGTGTTTGCCAAGAACTCATGAGTGAAGTTTGATTGTGTGTGTGTTCTGTGTCCAGCATGAACAGCTGTGGTCGGAGAGAGAGGACCTGATGACCGAGTTGGAGACTCTGAGGAGCACGGTGAGACAGATGGAAGGACAGACAGCAGAACTACACAGACAGACAGACACCCTGAACAGAGACCTGCAGGCTGAGAGACTACTGAAGGAACAAAAGACAAAAGTGTGTGTGAGAGAGAACTATTTTTGTTCAATGCACTGATTGTAAGTCGCTCTGGATAAGAGCGTCTGCTAAATTACCTAAATGTGTGTACACGTTTTACTATTCTTCTGAGTACTAGAAGTCCTCACAAGAATTGTAAAGTAACAAAAATTCAGAGAAGTGAGGACATTTTTTCCAGTCATCGCTTCTAAACAGGCTATTTTAGACTTAAGGGTTATGTTTAAGGTTAGGGAAAATAAGATTTGGAATCAGTTGTTGGTCCCCAAAAATTCCTCACAAGTATAATCGTGTTTTGTGTCTCCAGGAGCTGTCGTCGTTGCAGAAGGAGGTAGAGGAGTTGACAGTTCAGCTCCGCAGACAGAAGCAGCAGTCTCAGCAGACAACACAGGAGCTAGAGCAGCTACGCAAGGTACACAATACCACACATGCATGCATACACACGCACAAACATGGCAAGGCCACTTAAATAAAGAGGTGGTAAAGCCCTTACTTTTAACCTTCACTGGGAGTTGTGTGTCGTGATGTGTGTCGTGTTGCCTCTAGTCCTAAAAAACAACACTCAGAATCTAGCAGGATGTCAAAGTAACATTTTACCCTCAAGCGCTGGAAGCTGCTTTTCCATTACTCATACTAAGATATGTGTAGAAATGGGATTCAGTGTGTTTATATGTTACGATGCAGACAGTGTGTATCTGTTGTGAATGTGTGTGTTTTATTCTTCCAGGAGGCCCAGCAAAGCTCGTTGTTGGACATGGAGATGGCAGACTATGAACGCCTGGTCAAAGAACTCAACACCAAACTGTCAGAGAAGGACGTGTGTGTGGAGGAGCTGAAAACACAGATACACACACACACACAGGAAGAAGAGGCACTCAACCAGGAGATCGGTAACCACAAATACTGATCCCTACCATTTGCCCCTCTGACATACTTTCCTTACAGCCAACCCACTAACGAAAGCACTAAATCTTTTTAAAATGTTGTACCTTTTTATTTAACTAGGCAAGTCAGTTAAGAACAAATTATTATTTACAATGCCAGCCAAACCCTCCCCTAACCCAGATGACGCTGGGCCAATTGTACGCCGCCCTATGGGACTCCCGATCACGGCCAGTTGTGATACAGCCTGGGATCGAACCCGGGTCTGTAGTGACGCCTCTAGCACTGCGATGCAGTGCCTTAGGCCGCTGCGCCACTCAAGGAACCTCTAACAATCTAAGTTTACTGCAAATCAAAAGTGTATACGTCTCTATAATGTGTTTCATTCATTATAACAATGGCCTTTCTACTGTTATCCATTCTTCTAACCTGTTTCTGTGTGTTCTCCCAGAGGTTCTGAAGTCCCAGCTGGACCAGGGGGAGGATAAGAGCTCCAAGATGAAACAGCTGCTGGTGAAAACCAAGAAAGACCTGGCTGATGCCAAGAGACAGGTCAGACCCGAGGGACCTGATTACCTGGAGTACAGAGAGGTTCCCAGTGGACCTCTTCCTACATCACTACTTTAGTCAAATGAGTGTTTGCAGTGTTCTGTAATACATTGGAGTTGGGGTTTCCTTGAATGTGTAGTGTCTGTGAAGGTAAGTAGTGTATTAATAAGTGTGTGTGTGTGCGCAGGAAGCCATTCAGATGATGACGCTGGCCTCTCTGAAGGGAGAGCTGGAGGCACATCAACAGCAACTAGAGAACAACAAGGTAAGATGGCAGCCCCTGAACCCATTCAGACAGACTTAATGTGTTGTGAAATCTGTTGTGAATCTATTGTAATGTTTTTAAAATTGTATAATTGCCTTAATTTTACTGGACCCCAGGAAGAGTAGCTGCTGCCTTGGCAGCATCTAATGGGGATCTATAATAAATACAAATAGACATCTGAGCCTGCAACATGACTGTACTTTCAATGTAACGCCCTCTGTCTGAAAGGGGTAATGGACGAGTACATACTGTGTCACAATGTTATCTGTCCCTAAATGTTCTATCAGTTATCAGTGGCTCTTGTGTTCTTGTATAGATCCAGTGCTGTGACCTGACTGCGGAGCGCCACAGACTGCATGAGCAGCTGAGGACACTGACTGAACAACAGCAGAGAACAAGCAGCTCCCTGCAACAGAGACTGACCACACTACAGCAGGAGGCTAACACTGCCAAGGTAGGTACACGCACACACATCATCCAGTTCTCTCCTCCCTCTCTCATCTTATTTTCTCTCTCTGCCTTCCCTTTATCTCTCTTCTCCGTTCCTCTACCCTAAACCCCATCTCTCTCTCTCTGATTCTCCCTCACCTTCTCTCTCTCCTCTCCCAACCTGTCTGAACCTTTCTCTCTCTCCTTCTCCCTCTCCTTTCCCCTTTCCCCTCTCCCTCTCCCAACCTGTCTGAACCTTTCTCTCTCTCATTCTCTCTCTCATTCTCTCTCTCCTTCTCTCTCTCCTTCTCCCTCTCCTTCGCACTCCCTCTCCTCTCCTTTCTCCTCTCCCTCTTCCAACCTCTGTCTGAACCTCTCTCTCTCCATCCCCTCTCTCAGCTCAGGCAGTAGAAATATCGCTATGGATATCTCATCAGTTAAGTGTTAGTGTGCAGCTTTGCTAAATGGTTGAAACCAAACATTTTATTATGGGGGTGTCCCCCTGGGGTCTAGTGGGTGATGATGAATGGTACGGTCTGGCTCCACGTTAGAGGAAGTGCTGCTGGGTTTCCTACCTCAGGGACATACACACTAACACTGTACTATTCATTACAATACCGATACACTGGCACACAATACACCATCATATTAATTTACTGCTGGTCTGCAGAAACACAACCACATGCGGTTCAGGGTGAAAATAGAGATGTAATATGAAAACCGCTACCGCCTAATATGTGCTTCTAATATGTGTGCTTACAAACAGTTTGTTTGGCTTTTAATTAAGTGAAACATTAATTATTGTGTGATGTGAATGTTATTTCAAAGGCTGAGCTGTCATCTGTCACTGCTGAGTTTGACAGCTATAAGGTCAGAGTTCACAACGTCCTCAAACAACAGAAGAACAAAACCTCAGCACAGAGCGATGGAGACGCCACTAAACAGGAGAGGTATATCTACAGATACTGTGTGTGTGTGTGTGTGTGTGTGTGTGTGTGTGTGTGTGTGTGTGTGTGTGTGTGTGTGTGTGTGTGTGTGTGTGTGTGTGTGTGTGTGTGTGTGTGTGTGTGTGTGTGTGTGTGTGTGTGTGTCATATGATGATAATGTGTGTGTGACAGAGAGCAGATGGAGTCCATGGTGGACCAGTATAAAGCCAAGCTGCAGGACAGTCAGCAGAGTCTGGCGGTGAGCACTGCAGAGTTCCAACAGCTCCAGATGGAACACGACACACTGCTGGAACGACACAACAAGATACTGCAGGAGACCGTCGCTAAAGAGGCCGAACTCAGAGAGAGGTACGGGCTTATGTGTGCCTGAATACTTGTATTACCTCTCAGAGCTAATAGGTTTTATCTCAGTCTGTTAACATTCAAGTCCATAGTAACAGCCTTAATCTGTTTCCCCCTCTCTCCTTTATTTCATACTCCCTCCCTCCCCTTCCCCCCCAGACTCATGTCTCTCCAGGCTGAGATTATGTCACTGCGGACAGAGCATGCTCAGACGGTGGGTCAGCTAACCTCGCAGGCCGTGGCCCAGCGCTCAGGGTTCAGGGAGCAGATCCGCCACCTTCAGGATGAACACAGAACTACAGTAGAGACCCTGCAGAACCAGATGACCAGGCTGGAGAACCAACTGTTTACACTGCAGAAACAGACCAGTAAGACGGGAGGGAGAGGAGAGTAGAGAGAGAACAGGATTGGGTTGAGAGATGGAAAGAGGAGAGTGGGGTTTTGGAAAGGAGAGGAGGGGGGTGAGTGTTGGGTTAAAGAGGGAGAGTGGGAGATGGATGGAGGCCAGGGGAAAGGTAGAGCGGTGGTTGTGAGTAGGGCTGTGGCAGTCATGCAGAAGACTGCCGGTCTCAAGGTAATTGACCGTTAATTAACATAAACACGTTTGGCACTCCAGACCTCCATACATACAAGCTGCTGAGGTGTGCCTTTGGAACAAATCCATTTAATATACACCATCACAATTAATCCATTATTTATTTTAGTCAGGTCTAAAGAAAAATGATATGAAGAAAATGTATTTCAAAACAACAGAATATGAGTTGGCCTACTGTATGTTATCTGGCTATGCTCCATGCCATAGGCTGTAGGATTGTACATTAAGCTGACAAGACATGCTTATAAGTCCCGTGCCATTATTTTATATTATGATTTTATAGTAAGAAGAGTATAATTGAACTTGCGCATATGACGTGGCTATATTGAGATTAAAAGTGATCACTTGAAACAGGTCCTATACGCTAGATTTAGAGTTATTTGGCAACTTTAGTTGTTAATGATACAAACCTTAGAATGTCTTAGAAATCCAAACATATGGGCTGCATGGTGCGACTATATGCTATTGATGATTTGAGAAAGTAGAAGAAAAAAAACTTCCGACTCTGTTCCTTTCCTCAGACTGCACAGCTGTTCTCTCAAGTGATTTTTACCCATCAGACTATTCTCAATGTAATATTATCTTTACTAATATGTCAAATTTGTTTTGATTTAGAATGGCCCATTATTAAATGGTCAGGAACAGGGGCCGAGAAAAAATACATGTCATCTGTATGCACTGGAATAGAGAATGGAGGCAGCACGCTTTCCCGCCGTCTGTTTTGTAGGCTACTTGGGTTTTATAGCTGCTCATGTGCTTAATATGAGCAGCTGAGAAATAAATACAACGACACTTACTTCACTCCACACATGAACCACTGTTTGAGGAGTAGGAGTATGCTCTCACTGCTATTCCACGCAAACTCTGTACGCAATGGGCTAACTTTGGGAAACCAAGTGAAATCTGTTCAGGAACATCGATAGTAACATGTTTTTGCAACTAAACACACTTCACTAAACAGTTGACAGCCCCTCTGCATGTTGGAGAAAGGAATAAAGGAGAGGAGGAGAAGGAAACGCATGGTGGTGAGATATTCTGTATAGCTAAAGATAATGTTGTTACCCAATTAATTATGAAAATATCAAATAAATCCCTATTACTCGACTTTTCAAAAACAAATTGACTAATTGTAGGCTAACTGTAGGCCGCCCTGCACAATGAATCAACAGCAACCCCTAGGGTTATATGTTCTCTCCCAGAGTCATGCGTAGACATTTTGGAGCGTAGCATAAAGTAACCAGTCCATCCAATATGCAAAATTATACAGTCCACACTCAAAGGCTAGACCAATTATGTATCAAAGACATCTTAAATCATTTTAGTTTTATGTTTTTCTGCCATGTGTAATATGTGTTAGGCTATGTATTGTATAATGGTTATTATAAAGGTGTGTGTTTATGGTGAAAATTGTCTTCCCCAAACTTGAAACTCACCTGCAGCCTATGTATGCCAGTTAAGCTCTACACCATTATAAATCAGATTAATGTCCTTAATTTTAAGAAGGCCACTTTAGTTGTGATACAAACCTGATCAGAACATATACTGTAGGTCTATGGGCTAGGCTACATGAGGTGTGCGACTATGATTTGAAAAAGTCGCCAAAAAAAGGCATGCGCTGTTTTTTGCCTTACTGCACAAGCTGGGCATCATTCACAAGTGATAATACATAATTCACTCATATTGTCACCCATCAGACTATTCTTCAGTTAATGTTGTCTTTACATATACTAAATAATATATGTGTGGAATTTGTTTTCATTTAGAATGGACCATTCTTTTTTATTTTTTTTAACAAAAAATAAAATGTCGTCTGTGCACTTAAATAGCAACTGGAGGACGCTTTAATCGTGGTTCATTTTCATGCCAGCCAGGTGGGCTATACTCCTGTTGTAAAGTGAAGCATTGTGCTTAATATTGGGAAAGTTGATAAATAAATATCGTAAGCTGATGGGATGCTCCTCTTTTTAATAGAGGCCATCAAAAAGTTTTTTATCAAGCAAATGCATAGCCTATAGAAATGTTGCGCAATATGAGCTCATGGGCTCTCATGAAGTGTTTAGATTTTAAAATACATTTAGAGTGCCTATTACCAGGCAGTTAGCAAGTTTGGTAGGCTTCTAATGACCATCAGAAGCATCAGAGCTTGTAGAAGCGTAATTACCATGACTAAACGGTCACGTAGAATTTGACTGCCGTTATGATTCGTGACCGCCGGTGTGGCGCTAATACTGTCACTGTAACAGCCCTAGTTGTGAGTTGAGTATGAGAGAGCAGAGCTGATAGCGATAATATATCACCTCCCATACACCTGCTCTCTGGAGCCACTTGGAGTAAACACACACACTCTTTTTGTCTCGCTCTCTCCCCCTCCCTCCCTCGGTCGCTGTCTTTTCATCTTACTCGTCCAGTGTTGTAGTGCAGCTGTGTAAAGATGGGACACACTTCATCTCAGCAGCCTAGCCAGGTGTTAGTTAGTGTGAAGGGTACAGAGAGCCCATCCAGCCTTAACCAGCTCTGCTCTGCCCGCCCCTCTGGGTGGCACTAGCACACTGGCATCTGGAGAACCTGGTCATTAGTGCCACCCTAACACACAGAGTTGGGCCAAGCAGTACTTCTGGAGACAGCAGGGCTGGATCCCTTCCTATAGTCATAAAAAGCTTCCTCTCCTTGTCTCCCTTCCTTCATCTGAACTGTAAAATGTTCTAGATTTGATTGAATCTCAGTGCAAATTATAGTCAAAAGGTTCCAGAGACTGTGTGTGTGTGGACACATTTTACTATACTTGTGAGTACCAGAAGTTCTCACCAGAAAAGTAAACCAACTAAAATTAAAAGAAGTGAGGACATTTTGCCAGTCCTGACTTGTAAAAAGGCTATTTTAGGTTTAGGGAAAATAGGATTTTTAATGGGTATCAATTGTTGGTCCCCAAAAAGTCCTAACAAGTATAGTAAGACAAAGCTGTGTGTGTGTTCTCTAGGGTGTGAAGGGCAAGGTAGGCTGCAGGTGGTTGTACCCACAGGTTTCTCATGCTCTATCCATCAATCAGACACCGTCTGCCCACCGGCACCTGCCATTTCTCTGCCTCTGTCTCTCTCTCACACACTCAAACACACCTACCTGTGAAATCTGCTCTTTTTCAGCACCGTTTAAAAAAAAAGTTTTGTCTGTTTATAAATGTATCCCCCGGTCTTCTACGCTTCTGGATTTCACACTTGTGAAATCGGGAATGACATTGTTGCTCTCTGCCCAGCATGACTGTATGATATGTGTTGTCTCCCTCCAGGTCCAGCTCCAGTCCAGACCAGTCGTAAGTCAGCGGTGGACCGCCGGCCCGTGGACCAGGGGGGAATGGGGGGGCTGGGCCTCGGTGATCTCCAGTCCATGGCTAGAGAGGAGGGGGAGGGCATGGAGACCTCCGAGACAGAGTCCCTGTCATCCACATACCTACCCTCACTGGAGCAACTACTCACCTCCCCAGACCCCAAACAGGGTACATGTGTATACATGCATGTCTCCAAAGGCTACGGAGTTGTTGGATTGATTCCCACAAGGGATACTTTTTTTTACATACTGTGAACTGTGTCTTCGAATACAACTGTCTGCTAAAGGACCATTTTGTTTGTGTGATTGGTTGCAGAGCCGTTTGTGTGGCAGGTGGAGCCGACTAAAGAGGAGTTGAATCAGAAGTTGACCACAGCTACACGCAGTATGGAACACATGAACAGTCTACTGCATGAGACCGAGGCTACCAATGCTGTTCTGATGGAACAGGTCAATGTACGTACACACACACAGTACTGATGAAACAGATATGCTCTCTTTCAGACTCTCTCCCACTTACAGACAGTGGCGATTTTAACATGTAAATCTTGGTGGGACAAAAGATAAATAATGTGGGATGCATGCAAGCAAAGCCACTACACAACACTAAACAATAGATGAATTGCACTATAACGGTGACAAACGGTGCACACAAACTGTTTGGGCCTACATAAAGCTGTCCCAACAGCAGTCCCAACATCTTACTACTGCTCTACCTGGCTATCAGCGGAGTCTTGTCGGTCAGCGAAACAGTTCATTCAGCTCATTTACTGCTTTAAAAAAACATAGCTGATATGGCTGACTTGCTGAAACAAATGTGGTTTCTGCTGACAATTGAGATGTACAAACTATGGCATAAGGGGACGACAAGCGGATAAAAAGCAATCCATCATTTGGATTAAGACATTAATGAGTGAGCTAGGATGGACGTAGTCAATATAACTATTTGTTCACCACTTTTGAAATGTACGGCAACATAAAGGGGGCATATAAGCAGACAATGAAAGCTCTTAAAATATTCAATGATTACATTTCTCAAAAACAGGTTATAGGCTACATGTGCACCACCAAGTCAGAACAGTAGGTTAAATTAAGAGGTGAAAATAGAGCAAATTATTAGGGTGAGGCACATGGGCTACTAACAGCTTACTACACAACATACACTTAGTATTACTTTCTTAGCTAGAGTATACATATCATTTATGCAGCAGCATACAATACTTTTTTGGACTCACCTTGTTGTGCTCACTTGAACAGGAAGGTGGCGCGGCGGGCCTTCGTGGGCAAATTTTGTCATCAAACTTGTCATCAAAGTCAGGCATTCTCTGTATTTATGGTGACAACTGGGGGGGGGGGGGGGGAGAATCATGATGACGTCCATGATCTTCAGGTCGTAGCTCTAGAAAGAGGCCCACGTTCCGAATTTACAATTCCGAGTTGGATGAAAGTTCAAAACGTATTTTCCCAGTCGTAGCTCATTTTTCCCGAGTTCCCAGTTGTCTTGAACTCAGATTTTGCAGTTCTGTGTTAACAGTTGCTTTGAGCGCGGCACATCATGCTTCATTGACAGCATGGCCAAAAATACCCTTAATCTTATACTTTGGACCACACAGCCACTCCACTGAATAGCAGGCTAATGGTTGATTTGCAATGCTTGCAGTTAGCCTCACTGATTCCTTCCAAACCATTGTTGAGTTTGCGATTTCCAACTTGTTGTGTAATTTTATGTCCAATGGCCGATGAGCACTGATACATTTTATCTAAAATGTATCTTCATATGACAAGGATTAAAAAGGATTTGCCAGTAGATTGTCGACTTGATTCATGATGATGACTGCTAGCTAAGATTTTGAAAGTATGATGTTGACATGATCAGGGCAATCAACGCTACTGTAGATATAATGTGATTTGACGTCATTTTATTTGTGGCCAATGACCTTGATCCTTCTCGGATGGACACTTCTAATGTAACTCTGACAGCACCCAATTTTCTAGTTCTACTTGAGTGACAGAACACTGAGCCAATCACTGCTCAAATACGGCTCAATCCGTATTTTCTGCTGGCTTGCACCACTGCCACAGAAAGCACTGAGCTAGGCTGAAGCACCTGTATTTGGAGCTGCTTTACTCAAAACAAAAAAGAGACCATGTTTGTATGCGGCTTTATTAACTCAAAGATAAATATATATTTTTTTTTACATTGTTTGGAAACTGATATGTGACACATATTAATGCCAAAATAACATGCAAAACATTGTTGCTAAAAATGTGGGGCTCAGAGCCCCACCTGCCCTGAATGACGGGTCGCCACTGCTTACATATACAGTGCTCACACATTCATACTTGTTTCTTTGTGTACCTGTTCGTTCTTCTCTAGCTGTTGAAGTCTGAAGTGCGTCGTCTGGAACGTAACCATGAGAGAGAGAAGAGTGTGGCCAACCTGGAGTATCTGAAGAATGTCCTTTTACAGTTCATCTTCCTGCAGTCAGGCAGCGAGAGACAGGCTCTACTCCCCGTCATACACACCATGTTACAACTCAGCCCTGAGGAGAAGAATAAACTGGCTGCTATCGCAATGGGTGGGTACACACACTGTAAACAAACAAACACACATATATATACACACACACACACACATACCCATTGATTTCTCAGTGTGAGTAGTAAGGTCAGTGAAATTGCAGAGATATCGTCAACATTCTATGTAGGTCAACACTGGAATGTATAGTTGAAATCGGAAGTTTACATACACTTAGGTTGGAGTCATTAACTTGTTTTTCAACCACTCCACACATTTCTTGTTAACAAACTATAGTTTTGGCAAGTCGGTTAGGACATCTACTTTGTGCATGACACAAGTCATTTTTCCAACAAATGATTTATAGACAGATTATTTCACTTATTCACTGTATTACAATTCCAGTGGGTTAGAAGTTTACATACGCTAAGTTGACTGTGCCTTTAAACAGCGTGGAAAATTCCAGAAAATGATGTCATGGCTTTAGAAGCTTCTGATAGGCTAATTGACATAATTTGAGTCAATTGGAGGTGTACCTGTGGATGTATTTAAAGGCCTACCTTCAAACTCAGTGCCTCTTTGCTTGACATCATGGGAAAATCAAAAGAAATCAGCCAAGACCTCCCAAAAAAATTGTAGACAAGTCTGGTTCATCTTTGGGAGCAAACGCCTGAAAGTACCACGTTCATCTGTACAAACAATAGTACGCAAGTATAAACACCATGAGACCACGCAGCCGCCATACCGCTCAGGAAGCAGACGCGTTCTGTCTCCTAGAGATTAACGTACTTTGATGCACAAAGTGCAAATCAATCCCAGAACAACAGCAAAGGACCTTCTGAAGATGCTGGAGGAAACAGGTACAAAAGTATCTATCCACTGTAAAACGAGTCCTATATCGACATAACCTGAAAGGCCGCTCAGCAAGGAAGAAGCCACTGCTCCAAAACCGCCATAAAAAAGCCAGACTACGGTTTGCAACTGCACATGGGGACAAAGATCATAATTTTTGGAGAAATGTCCTCTGGTCTGATGAAACAAGAAATAGAACCGTTTGGCCATAATGACCATTGTTATGTTTGGAGGAAAAAGGGAGAGGTTTGCAAGCCGAAGAACACCATCCCAACCGTGAAGCACGGGGGTGGCAGCATCATGTTGTGGGGGTGCTTTGCTGCAGGAGGGACTGGTGCACTTCACAAAATCCACTTCACAAAATCCATCCAAAATCCACCATTAGGTAGGAGGATGAAAGAAAATTAGGTGGATATATTGAAGCAACATCTCAAGACATCAGTCAGGAAGTTAAAGCTTGGTTGCAAATGGGTCTTCCAAATGGACAATGACCCCAAGCATACTTCCAAAGTTGTGGCAAATGGATTAAGGACAACAAAGTCAAGGTATTGGAGTGGCCATCACAAAGCCCTGACCTCAATCCTATAGAATATTTGTGGGCAGAACTGAAAAAGCGTGTGCGAGCAAGGAGGCCTACACACCTGACTCAGTTACACCTGCTCTGTCAGGAGGAATGGGCCAAAATTCACCCAACTTATTGTGGGAAGCTTGTGGAAGGCTACCCGAAACGTTTGACCCAAGTAAAACAATTTGAAGGCAATGCTACCAAATACTAATTGAGTGTATGTAAACTTCTGACCCACTGGGAATGTCATGAAAGAAATAAAAGCTGAAATAAATCATTCTCTGCTATTATTATTATTATTTCACATTCTTAAAATAAAGTGGTGATCCTAACTGACCTAAGACAGGGCATTTTTACTAGGATTAAATGTCAGGAATTGTGAAAAACTGAGTTCAAATGTATTTGGCTAAGGTGTATGTAAACTTCCGACTTCAACTGTATACTAAGTACTGTGTTGATACTGCAGTGTCTTCCCTGCATTTCTAACCCGTTCTCTTTCTGCTGCAGGTGAGGAGGAGGTGGGAGGAGCTAGAGGCTCAGGATGGACCTCCTACCTACACAGTTGGTCAGGCATCAGATGAACACACACACATCAACCAATGTCCTCTTTCTATCTGCCTTCACTTTCATCTGGTCCATATGTCTGATCAACTGAGTAATTAAAAAGTCTTAATATATTGATGATCATCCATCTACTTGAAAAAAAGCCAGTAGTCAGCAATGTAAGCCAGTACTCTTTTTTTTAGCTGATGGTACGTTACTGAACCATTTATGGTGGGTTAATTCACCAATACCTCAGTCATTACTGGGATTATTTTTATACCATAGATTTTGTTGCTTGTAACAATCAATTCCAAGCAACACTTAAGTTTTACAACAATTCATGAAGTGAACTATGACTGTTACAGATTTGACCATCTGTTTTCATTGCTCACTCATTATAGGTCTGATACAGGGCAGCAGGTAGCCTAGCAGTTAAAAGGCACTGTATGGTCAATCTGACATCTACATTTGCCCTGCAGCATTTATGGTGATATGGCCTCTGCAGAAGTCAGGTATTCATACTTCTTGCGCTTCGCAGAGCTGTTGTGAAGGAAGTTGTCAATTAAGTGAGTTTGTGTTTATACAGGACCTCCCGCCCCCACCTACCGTCAACCAATCATGTCAATGCGGAGCTATACGGAGCCCTCCACATTGTTAATACATTTGGGAGGCGCACGGAAATGTGGTACGGAGCTCAGTTTGGCCTTTTCATGCCTCCGGAGGTTCCGCAATTGCGTCACATCCTACATAGGGAGCCTTTGGATCAAGCATAAATTTGCTTTAAGAGTGTTGTGCCAGTAACCAAAAGGTTGGTGGTTCGAATCCCCGAGCCGACTAGGTGAAAAATCTATTGATGAGCCCTTGAGCAAGGCACTTAATTCGAATTGCTCCTGTAAGTCGCTCTGGATATGAGTGTCTGCTAAATGATAAATACATATGTGATGAATTGACAATATTCACATGTTCAAATTCACACCTATTTCATTTATTTTGATGTATCACTATTACATACCAAAGGATTCTCTGGTAATATGTAGGTACATAATCTGTAATTGGGAACAACTTAAATATATGTAAATATACACTGAGTGTACAAAACATTAAGAACACCTTCCTAATATTGAGTTGCACCATTGTTTACCCTTAGAACAGCCTCAATTCGTAGTGGCATGGACTCTACAAGGGATGCTGGTCCATGTTGACTCCAATGCTTCATACAGTTGTGTCAAGTTGGCTGGATGTCCTTTGGGTAGTGGACCATTCTTGATACACATGGCAAACTTGAGTGTGAAAAATAACAGCAGCGTTGCAGTTCTTGACACACTCAAACCGGTGCGCCTGGCACCTACTACAATAACCCGTTCAAAAGCTCTTAAATATTTTGTCTTACCCATTCACCCTCTGAATGGCACACATACACAATCCATGTCTCAAGGCTTAAAAATCCATCTTTAACCTGTCTCCTCCCCTTCATCTATACTGATTGAAGTGGATTTAACAAGTGACATCAATAAGAGATCATAGCTTTCACCTAGTTTCACCTGGTCAGTCTGTCATGGAAAGAGCAGGTTTTCCCAGTGTTTTGTACTCTGTATATAGTAATTACTATGTATTTACTGTGTAATTACCATGTTTTTACAATGTGGGGCTGCATCTTTTCTAACTTAACCAAACATGCAGAAATGGTTCTGGATATCAGTGGTTGGGTAAAACACCAGTCTCTGCTTTGCTCTGTAGTCATATGGGAGTGCTTTATATCTGAAATTGCACCCTATTTCCCATATATTGGGAATAAGGGGGCAAATCTGAACTGGCACATCTCTTACCCAGGGTTATATGCTAATATCATTGTTCTGTATCATTCCTAAGGCAGCTGCTTCTGCTTCTTATTAACGAATGAGGGAAGATTGGGGGGACCAGTAATACATGGGAATAACTGAATGTACTTTTAATGAATCGTTAGGGAAAGTATTGCGTTAATGATGGAACATTTTATTTTAAGAGATTTATTAGGCTATAGCCTAAGATTAAAAATGGTTACTGATTTTTGTAGTACACTGGTGAGGGTTTCCAGTCCTCACAGTTTGGTTGAAGTTGATGTCTTGTAGTATTCTGGGTAAGAAGTGTTTTACAAAAGGACAAATAAGTCCAAATATAAGCTTACGTTTTAGACCTACCATTTTATGAAGAGGAGACCTGCAATAAGGAGCCTAACCACAATCCTTATTATTTAACTGTGAATACACAAGTCAAATAAAATAAATATTTACTGTGTTAAAGATTTTAGTTCATTAAATAAAGTGATCTGGAGTGAAAATGTCTATTATAACACACACTCATTATGTATCCTTTGTATTTCTAAGGGATAGCCTAGAGAAAGACCTTCCAGATGTTTTTCTCATTCGGGAAATACTTCCTTTTAAGGAAATATATTCCCAATTACATGACGTAAGCACAATGAGCACTAGTAGGCTATGTATTTCAAAGTTATAGGCTACATTAGTGTCTATTTTATGGTTGAATTTCATGTTTTCTTAATTTGATCGAACGCTTATTAAAACATAAAATAGGCTACACTTTCGAGGAGCGCCCAACTGAGCCCCCAATGGCACACAGGAATGATAACTTTAGAGCTCAAATTCCTGTGAAATAGTTTGCCAAATATAATGTATTGTTTTACTGAAGGTGCTTCTGTGGAAAACCGGTGCTGCTCGGGAAGATTTCATCGCGCCATGTTTAGCGGGAAAATATTTTGGAAATGGACCTAAACAGCGCAATGAAATAAGAACAGTTAGTGCACGAGGGTTGACGGTTTCCAGTAAATGTATTTCTAGGTAGGATATTAACCCCCTGATATGCATCTGTCTCGTCGGTATTTACAGTAAAGGCTAGCCTACTGTGGTCCCAACATGGATGACTTGACTAAAATGTGAAGTTCCCGAGAGGGCGGGTCTAGTCCTGTTAAATTACATTTTAGCGCAGTAGCCAGACTACACTGATAGAGAAACAGGCGAGGCTCATTCGCCATTACAAAGAAAGTGTCTCTTGTTAACAGTAGTCTATCTAAAATACATCCCATCGAGACGCAAACATCTGGGGGGGAAAGGCTGGTGGAGACGAAACTCCTGCAGTACAGAAGATGTTGGGGGTGGTAGAAGAAATGACCAACGGCAACGGGTGAGCACTGGACAGAAAATAACTGTATGATGAACCAAATCTGCTTCTATAAAGAGGTTGTAGAGTATTATTCGACGTCTGACTCTTGACAAACGAAAATGCAGCCTGTTGCATTCAATGACCTGGATCAGCGCTGTCTGCGAGTCGGGCACAGAAGAGTTGATGCAGTGTAGGGTGTGGCCACTGGTGAAGTAATGTAACAATCACAACGCGGCCTACTTTCGTTTATAGAGTTTATAGGATAGCCTACTGAACAACATGGAGTAATCATGATCAATCTGGTTAGGCCTATTCACAATGAGATATATGAACAAACGTATTTTATTTGCTGCTCTGCAGGGGGGCTACTTTGCTGACATTTAAAGCCTGAATTAGATTGTGCAGTTGTACTTTACAGTTGTAGACCTACTTGTTGCAAACTTCGGATGATATGTTACGAATTGCAACAATTTGTGGATGTCCATCATCCATTTTGTATGATATGTTACGAATTGCAATTCATACAATATGTTAATTGCAATTAGTACAATATTTTAGGGAATTTGCTAAACGTAGGATATGTTACGAATTCCAATTTGTTGTCACGAACTTTAGCTAGGAGGCTAATGTTAGCTAGGGTAGGGGTTAAGGTTAGGCGTTAGGTTGAAGGCTTAGCTAACATGCAAAGTAGCAAAAAAAATTAAGTAGTTGCTAATTAGCAAAATTTTACAGTGATGACATTCGAACACGCAACCTTTGGGTTGCTAGACGTTCACGTTATACGCCCACCCAGACCAACCACCATACTTTCATTTTTGCCATAAGTAACCTGTTTTATGTAACCATACCAAATGTGACATATCATACTAATTTGAGTGTCCCGGATTTACATTTACTATCTTACGTCTAGTATATGAGACTAGACTGAAGTAGCCTAGGCCTGGGACCATTTGACACCTTGTTGTGGTCATTAGGACAACAGTGTTTAGGCTGTGTTTACACAGGCAGCCCAATTCTGATCTTTTTTCACTAATAGTTTTTTTTGTCAATCAGATCTGATGTGAAAAGAGCTGATGTGATTGGTCAAAAGAACAATTAGTGGGAAAATGTAAATGCAGCCATAAAGGTCCAGACCTAAGTCCATAGTATACTTACATACAGTACAGGGCAGGAGCTGCATATCCATACTGTCCAGGTTTGTCTCAGTGAATATGATGATGCTATCTCCCACCATCCAGTTGTTAGTGGTTACTGTACTTCCATTCTGCCCCATGAGACACGTTCGTTTCAGCAGACCCACTTCCTGGCTTGTTAATTACCACCCCACCCCCGTGTGTGTGTGTTACTTTATTTAGATCCGGGATCTCTGCTCCTATCAGGAAGGACAACGTTTTATCCTGTACTCATTCACCGGGCCACATTCACCCAACATACGTACAACAGGCTCTGTGATGCATTTTGTCTCCCCTGCACTGTCTGCCCCCACAAACAAACATTCACACTCACACTCCGTATATAACTTCCTGTCCTGAGCTGCTGTTGGGGAGGGAGGGAGGGGGAGAGAGAGGAGAGGTCATGATGTGGAGAGCGGATGTCTCTCTAGTCTCCTGAGTCTCTCTGTCTTTCAGTGCTCCATCCTGACTAGGAATGAGCTCTGTGGGAACATTGGACATCAGAGCTACTGTCAGTCAGATAGCTTCTCTAGCTGTCACACATATTTGTACATTTACACATTTGGTATACCTTGTTTTTTTCCTGGAATTGTTCATATTTGTACTTTCCCTGCCCAATTTATTAGCAGTTTTGACCTTTTTAATATAGTAGAATTTCTGGCCAGAGCCTGAATAAACTAGTGCCATAGTAGTATGGCAAGTCTTATCCGATTCTGGATTTAGACTGAATCATGTCTGTTTACACAATCAAGGCTTACCAGGCAGGTTCCCAGTCTCTGTCTTGCATTGGAATGGCATATAACATTATTAGTCATAAGTTTCTAGCATGACATTGAGACAATTGTATGAAATATTTCTGGAGCTAATGTAACTATTTAGGTCTCAGGCAAGGTTACTCATCACATTAACGATGGTTTACCAAACCGTTACATTTGCACTTACTTGGCTAACTCCCACATTTTAGTCTCCTATTCAGTCTGTGTGGGTTCATGTGTATATCGCCCTCCGGTGGTCACAGTAGACAACAGCATTGGTGAAATGAGTTGAGAGGAGCAGTGGCTCTGCTTCCCAAATGTCTGTGTGGTCTCAGTGTGGTATTGTGAGTGATCCAACACAAACCTATTCCTGGTATCTTCCTGTGACACACACAATAAACAAAGACAATATTTTGTAATGCACACAGCCCACTCCCTCCCTAGCCCTGACCCTACTCTAGCCCTGACTATGGCTGCAGTGATACATACAGCCAGCTCTCTCCACCCTTATCCCTGTCCTCAATCACTGAACAGACTGCACCCTATGAGTCAGTCAGCCACTGTCGTGGAGAATCAATTCAAATATAACTCTTACAAGAACTTTGTGAATTCAAATATGCTTTTAATACAATTGTATAGCCAGCTGGAATGTCCCGCGGAACACACCCCTCTCCCAGACCTCCCGTTCCTATACTTATACACACATAGTATTATGTCCATCCCTTATGCAAATGAAGTTTCCTTTCTGAAGTCATTCACCACCATCTGCTTTCAATTAGTTTATAATGGTGGCCGGACCCTCTATCCCAGTGTGTCCAATTACTTTAGGCGCCCATGTGTCTGGTATGTATGTACTTAATGGAATGGTCAGACTATATGTCTAGTGTCCAATTGCCTTAGGCGCCTATGTGTCTGGTCAGTTGCACTTAATGGAATCAGCAGACTATGTGTTTATGTGCTGTCCTATACGTATATATGTATCTCATGTACTTCTACAAATCCCTCCTCTGAGGCTAAATAGCCACATAAATTATGCAAATATGACTTTGGAATGGGAAATGAGAATACATATGATGGACAATAAAATAAACAAACAAAGTAAAGCATATAAACCAACTAAACCAAACATCTCCAATGTGAAAATAGGAGTAAAAGATCCAATCAGAAACATTAAAGAAAACCTAACTAGACCAAACATCTCTAGTTTTCATAAGAGTAAAAGATCTAATTTAGTATAAAATTAAAAAAATTAATATATTACATTTTTGAAAAAACATGAGCATGTAGGTACCTAGCCTTGCCTGAGGTTATCTCAGTTATGTGAAAATTAAAAAATTAAAATAAAATACAATGAGTATAATACTAAATTGAATATGAGAAAATCAAAGACCTACATGCAGTTACAAAAGAAAATTGACACAACATCATTCTAAATTTAAGCATTTCAACATGATCCTCCCTCGCAGACACCTCTCTAATAAAGTGATATCAATGATACCAACCTTTGTTAAGAAGATTAAGGACATGGTCCATAGACACTTGTAACCGGAATACCCTCTGTTACCTAACATGTTTTTGAAAGTAACCTAGTTTTTTAGAAGGCATAACTAGCTTTAATTAAAGGAAACCAGATATATTCATTGATATACATATCTAAAAATTCAACCAAACATACAAAAACACAAGGCCTTAAACAAAAATAGATATACTAAAATCCTTACATAGGAGCACAGTCCTCATCCTTACAGATTCTACAATCTCCTTTTTGACATTTCGCGCAAAACATGGGGTCTCCATGATGATCATGGCCTTCCACATTAAATTTTGTGCACCACTTGCACTTACGGCGCAAATGACACTTTTTGTGGACATGTACAAGTAGACATTCGCCTGAATTTGGGAATACAGCATATACAGGTAGACCATCCTTACGAAAATCATGGCAAGCATAACCACCTCCAGGAACTACTCTATATAGACAGTTTGGATTCCCAAAGGGGCAGTCCAAAGGTCCACCGACCGCATTACAAGGCTTTCCATACTTATTAGTATACTTGCCTGGGCTACCCGGTACAGGATCAATCACCACAGGAGGGTCATCTCTCCTTACAGACATCTATTTAACTGTTGTCTGAACCACAATTGACTTTACCAGGGGTATAACACAACAAAATGCAATACCCAAAGCCAACAACCCTCCTCCCAACATGATGGCCATCCTAGCAAACATGGCTCCCCACTTTCCTAACGCTAGGTCCAACCAAACGCATACATGAGAGTCTAAAACAGCATTAGCCTTTACTTCTGCTCGTAATCCTTTGACTTTGGCCATAGCAATATTGGGAATAAAGGTGCAACAGTCATCCCCAAACATGACACAAACTCCACCCTTCTCCGCTAAGAGCCAATTGAGATCCTGTCTATTTTGCCAAGTCATTTTACTGGTAGCCTGTACCTGTTCCCCCAACGCCGTCAGATCCGAGTCAGTATAGTTAATGAATCTCTGTTGGTTGTAGTATATATAATTAATCCACTCTAAGTTTTTATTTGGTCTTATCCACAAAAATATAGATTCAAATCCTGATTTAACCTCATCTCTGGCCTTGAAATCCCTAGGTACACCTCTAAGCAGTCCAATTGCATTAAGGTATACCTCAGGATCCTTCTCATAAGCCCTTTTAACTCTAGGTTTAACATAGTCATCATGGGGTGATTTAATAATAGTAACCTATTTAATTGCTCTAACTAAGGCACAAAGACCAATCCATCCATCAGATAATACATTCAACAGTTAGTTTCTGGATGTGTGGAAAGAACAATCAGCAATACCTCTGTCTTGATTTTTCAACATAGTAAGAGATGGCGCAACCTGAGTTATTTTACCACACAACCCTTCTCTATTCATTATCAACCCTTTATCATTATTTCTACGTACTCCCACATTCTCTAACACCCAAATAGTATCACATTCTACAGTGGTGTTTCCTACATCCATTCCTTCGGTGTGGTGTCTGTAAAAACATTCATATTTTCCTTTAACCACGGTACTTCTGTCTAATTGAGGTCCATTTGATTCAGTTCTAATGTTATAGGCAGCACAATCATTATCTCCCAGCATGGTCTCATTAAACATAGTTTTACCCCTAGTGCTTACCCAGAGCAATCCTACATTCTATGTCACACAAGGGAATAGAATACTTTCTATTGTTACAATGGTCATTTTTCCAACTTACACAGTTTTTAAATGATGCTGGTTCAGAGACTATTAAAAGATCAGACAAAGTTGATTTTCTACACAAAATACAATTGTCCATTTTGTGTTTGTTTGCCATATACTTAGCTCATTCGTATCACTCCTTCTTCACTACTTCTTCTCGTGTGGTGTCCTTGAGTGGTTCTAATATATCTAATTCTGTCGCTTTTTCAATGTTCTTATCTTGAGGTAGATCATTAGAGTTTATCAGAAAGTTCCAAATGTCAGTAAAAAACTCTCCTGACTCTGATGTCTCAGGTTGCTTTGTGGATACGGTGGTCTGCTTGGTAAGGGCAGTCGATGTCATCTTAGTGGTAGCTACTGTGGTCGTCACAGCAGCCGCCACCCTTGTTGTTGTCACAGGTTCTTCCTGTTCAGGTGCAGGGGTAGGATCAATCTTAATGACCGTGGTGCTACTCCCTTCGGTCACTGTTGTTCTTGTTATTTCAACTATTAATTCTTCACCTTCAACTGGTTCAATCTGATTCATGATGAGCACCCTCTCGTCCTTTTCTTTGATTAATGTCAGGTCACATCCTTTCGGATCCCAAACGACTTGTCCCTTTGTTTGGTGATGTGTCCATCCACAGAGTGCCATCTCCGGTAAGGGTTTGATCCTTATGATTGAGATAGACTTCAGTTCTCCTGCTTCTGTTATAAGTTGAGGTGGAACAGAGATTCTAACCTTGTCAGTCTTTTTGGATTGTTCAGCTGATTCCTTTCTTCTCTTCCTGCTTCCACCATACATCTTGATTGTGCGTGAGTCTGTTGTTTCTGTACTAATGTTCACGGTTACTTTTGTTTATGTCAATGTCATTATTCTTTTGTTGTTCTACCTTCAATTGTCTGTAAAGGAGGCCATTCAAAAGTTTAAAAGTCAATTGTGAGGAAATCCCCATTTTCTTCAGCTCGCGGGACTTTTCCTCCTCTTTCTTCACCTGAGGCTCCCTCCTCAGGCCGGACTTAGCTTCCATCTGGAAGGGTTTCAATTTTAGGGAAGAAATGTTCTCATTCTGTTCCTTGTGAGGCCTCTCCTCCTCTTCTGGGTGCATTAGTCGGTGCACCTGTCACATTTTGGCTTTCACTTGATTTGCTGTTTTCTTGGCTCCTCCCTGGCGTCTCAATCGTTTCCGCTGCTCCTGCTCCCTCCGGGCTCCCTCCTGGTGAATCAGCATCCTCTGTGTCCTCATCTCTATGTGGTTGTATCCTTCTCTCTGTTGGGACTCAGCTGCAGTGGTTCAGATGGTACCACGTCTGGCTTCTTTTCATTTGGACGGCCGTTCTTGTTGCTTTGGCCACCTCATAGGGTCCTTCTCTCCTCGGTAGATCCCACTTCCTCCGGAACACTCGAACGTGGACTAGATCTCCTGGTATCACTGGGAGAGGTCCTTCTGGTCCCCTTGGATCATCAGACGCAGAACCTCTCGTCCTGGTTCAGGTTTCTGCCTACTTTCTGTGAGGCATTCATACTTAGAGACTTATGGCCTCTATTCTATGATTGCACCATACATCCTCTTACTTCCATCACTCATCACACAACAAACTGACATTCCAGCTGAAGCTGGCGAACCCCTCTCCTTCTGGTTTCCTAAACATAAGACTTGGAAAACAACAGACAAAACATAACAGCATTGACAATGTTATGTGTTATGCATAAACATATTCATGAAAACTGAAATCTGAGACCATGACAATTCCCACTCTCTCTTCACCTGACTCTATGCCTCCAGGATACTTTTCTGCTGGACTCCACAAAAATAAAAGCCCTAAAAAGCTTCCTCATGCTTCCACCCAGTCTTCCCCTTTTGGCCCCAGGTTCTGAGAGGTGTTCCCAAATCATGTCATTTTTTACTTAGTTTCCCATCTGCTCCATTTTAACTGATAATCATGTGCATAACCTTAATCAACATTATCTCTTCTTGACGTAATTCAACACTATATATGCTTTCACATCAATTCCTTTAACATGTTTGTTTAGAGTATAATATCCTATCATCTATTCTTTTTCACATGATGCATTAAAAAATGAAACAAGTAGCCCCCAAACTCAACCCAGTATGTCTATAGTGGAATCTAGTCTCTCTCTCTCTCTCTCTCTGATTCCACGTCCTCTGTCATGGTGTTTTCAAGCTCACCCCTTATTCAGCTGGACCTCACTTCTCGTGAGACTTATGTACCCACCAAAGAGAGACATGAAGAACTTTACCACTGCAGTGTTGTAAGAAGTATACCACCAGCCTGGTGTATCTTGATGTACACTCAGTCTCCAGAATGCAGCCCAAGCCCTTCCATTTCTGGCTGTTTTTTCCTGAGGACATACACACTAACACATGGGTTATTCCCTGACAGACTTTCTTCTTATAGCAAGATCACTAAATCTTAATTTTTAATAACAGCCCTATGTAACCATTCTGCCTCAAATACCTGGCCTCCTGCCACAGAAATATTCATAATGATAGTCAAATGATGGTCCCTACAGCAACTGCTGTAAAATAACATATAATCAGTCAAGTGTCTTCCAGTTGGATTAATATCCAATCCTAACAAAACTAAGTCATAAGTTTCTTAAACTTTTGCTCTAATGTTCAAAATGCCACCACTTATTCTTTTTACCATATCTTTAGATATGTGAATTGTTCTATTTACTTTAGAATTGTCCCTATATGTTACACAGCCAGCTGTCTTTCCTTTTCTGTGAATTATCTCTATTATTATACATAGTTTCTAGAAATAACACCCCTTCACTACCATTACCTTCATTTATGAGTCCCCTAACCCATAACAGCCATTGTTTGATACATACTTAAAACATCCTTAAGTCAATTTATATATCATTTATATCAGTATCAGTCCCTCCTCAGGAACATATACACAACCTTATGTTCCTCAAAACAAAAATAAATTGACCAAACGAGAAAGAGAGAAAAAAAAAAAAAAAAAAATTATAATAATTACACATTTGCAATAAATTACCACTATTTGTAATGTAATTAAACCTGGAGAAAACGTCCATCTGTTTCATTCTATGCCCATGTTATTATTGGTCTCTTTCTTCTTCATTCTTGGGTATCATCGCACAACAGACTACCTTTTTATTCAATTAAACATTACATTTTATCATTACAATTCCAATGACATTATAAAACAAAAGAAACAAAAAACCTTATCTAAAATTCTGTAAGTTTTGTCAACCTCCTTGTCTCAGGATTAGTTTCCAGAGCTTCCCTAGGCCTATTAAATTTAAACAGTTCTATATCTAAATAACTAAACAGTTATTTTTTTTTTAAATACATTTTCCAACCCAATATTCAGGATAACAGTCCGTAGTGTTTACTTTAACTCAAATTTGACCTTATCTATTCAATACACATCATCCCTTTAATAATTAACATTTATACTAAACACTTTTATTACCAGTATTATCTATTTTCCCAATAGCCCTTCCATCTCAGTTTTTCTCTCATGAGTGGCCTGGTAATAAAAGATCAGTACCCCAATTCCTTTAAGTCATTATTCTCCCTGGCCCATATCATTTCAGCATGTGTTTTTTTTATTTTATTTTTTTATTTTTTTTAGATACAGTTCACAGGTCATCAGACACAGTTGTCCCTCACCATTCAGTCGGTTAGGGTGGGTTTGAGCTCCACACCCACTTGTAGTGATATTCTCTCCCATGCCTTAAAGCATTCTGACGTCACCTTTTATGATAACTCCCTTATTCTACTGGTGATCTCTCAGATGAATTACAGATGAGGTATTAATCAACAAAACCCTCACAGAAACCCACACTCCAATAAACCCTTTGGAATAACTTTCAACACTTTTTATATGCAGAATGAACAAAGCACATTTGTGTATTTTACCCAAAGACCATGACCCCAAGAAACTGATAATTTTTACCTATGAACTCATGTTATATCAAAATTAAAATTAAAATACAACCTATTTGAATAAGTTATTCAATTTAAGGGTACAACTCTTCATAATTTTCCCAGGGACATAACAGATTTTCAAAGTAATTATACAGTTTGAATAGAGTCTGGTGTCTTTTAATCATTTTATAAGTAAATCCCACCTGTTCCAACAATTTCTAGTAAAAGGTGATCAGTCTTTCACAGGAAATTCTTAGGATTCAGGGCATTTTGACACCATTAATATGTTTCCACTCCCCCTTTCTTTAGGAACAACTTAAATACATTTTTCAAAAACATTTCCAACCTTTTGCATACCCAATTTGAAACTGAATTGGAAAAAACCCTTCCAATAAATCTACTAATGCATATTCATTCCCAGTACATGGTGTACTTACTAGTGAACCATAAGCCAATAACGCAAAGGGACTGGACTCACTCATCCAGAACTCCATTTTTTAGCCTTATCCAGATATTTTTATTTTTAAAGCAACTGACTTTAATTAACTGCTTTCCACAGTAATGCAGTCCCCAATGATATTTTGACCAGAGAAGATTAAACCCTTTTTTTCTGGAAAAGAAAGTTATACATATCGTTAATATTCACAATGTTACCTTTTAATCAGCAAATAGTTTTTATTCCATAAACGTCTTAACAGTTTTCAGAGAATGACGGTATAGAATGCCTAACAATTAAAATTCCATCTGTACTCTACTAGATGTCAAGTCAAACGTGATCTAATACTTCTTCTTGACCACATATAAACTGTAATCTCTATGAAACACTCATTGTTCGCTCAGAGACTACACACCGCCAAGTAAAAAATTCCATTCTCACTAACCTCAAACCAATTAGTTGTTTGTTATTTTGACAAGGATATAAACTCTTGTATAGCGGCATTTCCTGCTACCGCACTAAGTTCTAGTGTCACATTACACTAATTTTCCCCATACCCGCTATACCCATATTCAAAACAGAGAGCTATTTTCTTATTCGTTCTTAAATATTGTCAATAGTTCTGCTAATCACCCGCACGTCTGCGAGGACTAGAGGAACCACATTTGTACCTCATCGCAATGTATTTTCTGATGATAGAATGTTGACATCAGAACGCCTGCAAATCGAGCTTCACATTTTGGTCCCATGCGACTGTGCCTCCCTTATTCTATTCATCCTGTTTATCAGGTAATAGTGTCCTGGATTCCACTATTTATCTTAACTAACCTAGATTCGTTTTTAACTTTATAGTATAATTTCAATTTATCGGCGATTCTGTTTTCTCTTTTGTTACCCACTGTTCTATCCGTATTTATACTATTCGGTTAACGCCTTTTTAAGTATTTTTATTTATTATTTGTTTTGACACCTTTTTGTTATTTTTACCGCGGTCTCTTACCACTTTATCACATCAGTGTTTTTATCCTTGATTACAACTTATTTTACTTCGATGTTTCTTAATTCCGTTCCATCTGCCTAATAGCAGTTAACTGCACCCTTCCTCAACCTTCTACTCTGTCACAGGAAGGCTGCGCGCTCCCTCTTCTGGACGTTCTGCCTACACACACACAACCTGTCCTATCTTTCTTCCTAATGTTCTATCTTTACACAGATCCACTCATTTCTTACAACATTTTCATTCATCCTTTTTATTTTTCATCTGTTCATTCAATCCCTTTGTTTTTACCTCAAAACAACTTAGTCTTTCTTTATTGACTTAATTCACTTCCTCCTACATAAGCCTAGACTGCTAAGATTTCTACAATATGACGAGACTACTGTCTAATCGGATCAGCTTGTCTTCATATCCTATTCACCCCCCCAATACTGATCTTTTCTTCTATTATTAGAGTAGTATTGTGGCGTGACCTACTGAATTACAAAACCCTGTTAGCTAGACAGAGCGGTTTTTTATTCGCAGGATTTCTTTTGCATTTGAACGCCGCACAATCGGGCCAACGTTTTTCCTGCAACCTAACTATTTCACCCGTACAGTCCTCCTTTCAGAGCGGTAACTATGAATATTTATTTAACTACTGATTTATGTTTTGACCGTATAAGTTACTTTTGCAGTTGAACGCCGCACAATCGGGCCAACGTTTTCCTGCAACCTAATATTTCACCCGTACAGTCCTCCTTTCAGAGCGGTAACCATGAAATATTTATTTAACTACTGATTTATGCTTTGACCGTATAAGCTACTTTTGCAGTTGAACGCCGCACAATCGGGCTAACGTTCTTTCTGCCTTCTAAATATTCATCCGTTCAGTCCCCCATTCTGGGGCGGTAGCCATGAAATATTTATTTAACTACTAAATATTCACCAACAGACCCTTCTGCCGTGAATATCCCACCCAAGCAGACCTCTTTAAAAATGTTCCTTTTTTAAAGAGCGGTATCGTGGCTTCCTAACTACTTATTTATGCAGTTCTCTGTTATCTTTAGAGCCGTTATTCATAAGTAACCTGTCCAAGCATTCCTTCTACTAATTTTATTGAAGAGGTATCACAGGATTTTCTACCTACATTATCTGTCCCTTATTATAGCCAGCCATCTCAGCCAGATTCGCAAACAACCGCATCATTTAAGCTACACATTCGAACGGTCTGATCAGAACGAGCGCATGCTCCGCTAAACACCTAACACAAGCAAAGTTCACAGCGCCTATTCACTCAGTCTCTATACTACATGCACATACATTTATATTTAATACTATTCCCCAAATTACACATACATGCAAATTCATTGAATTCAAAAGTTCTTTAGTATTTACTGGTTTCTTTTTAGGAAATTTGAAAGAGAGACTTACATGGCGCCCCTCTCGCTGAGACAGGATCTCTGAAGCAATCCATACAAACATTTCAACTATGTAAGAACAAGCTTACCTTTTTCATAGTTGTGGCCATAGTGTTTGCAAGATTGTCCAAAGAAACTATCTCCAGCCCTGAACGCCATTCCTCAGTCCCTGTCCCTCCTGGCAAGCTCGCCAAATTCTGTCGTGGAGAATCAATTCAAATATAACTCTTACAAGAACTTTGTGAATTCAAATATGCTTTTAATACAATTGTATAGCCAGCTGGAATGTCCCGCGGAACACACCCCTCTCCCAGACCTCCCGTTCCTATACTTATACACACATAGTATTATGTCCATCCCTTATGCAAATGAAGTTTCCTTTCTGAAGTCATTCACCACCATCTGCTTTCAATTAGTTTATAATGGTGGCCGGACCCTCTATCCCAGTG
This sequence comes from Salvelinus namaycush, assembly GCF_016432855.1. Taxonomy (NCBI): domain Eukaryota; kingdom Metazoa; phylum Chordata; class Actinopteri; order Salmoniformes; family Salmonidae; genus Salvelinus; species Salvelinus namaycush. Next base: position 28,802,194 of record NC_052319.1, read on the forward strand.
TGTCCAATTACTTTAGGCGCCCATGTGTCTGGTATGTATGTACTTAATGGAATGGTCAGACTATATGTCTAGTGTCCAATTGCCTTAGGCGCCTATGTGTCTGGTCAGTTGCACTTAATGGAATCAGCAGACTATGTGTTTATGTGCTGTCCTATACGTATATATGTATCTCATGTACTTCTACACCACCAACACTCAGCCACACACACATGCATGTACACACACAAACACACACGCTCCATCATCACGCCAACCACAGGCAGGCCTTCCAGGCAGCCAAATAGGAAGTGATGTGGGTGAGCAGAGGCAGAGATAGCAACAGACACAGTAAAAGAAGACACAGTAGGGACACAGCAGTGACAACAACAACAGCAGCAACCTCACAGCAGCCTAACAAAATACTTTGGTAAGACATTCATATTTTGTTATATTTTTCTGTTTCTTCTACATGCAACCTACACAATCTGCAGTATCAGATCTTCAGATCTTGATTGTTGAATAAAGTATTAGTGAGTTTGTAGCTCAGTAGCCCACTCTTCATCTTAGTTATGTTAATTCAATGTCTCTTTGAAAGAAATGTCAAAAAATATTTCCAACCAGATGGCTGGAAATCTGAGGGCAGCATTGGTCTATAAGACTGCAGTACCTGTGATATCCAGAAAGTGGCAGTATCTTCATGTTTTGGTGGATTTGGACATTCATTTACTTGGCTTTCCTCTGGCTGATACCACTCTTGTTTGTCTTGGGAAATCTATGCAGAAATCACGTGTTGTTCCATAGAAAGAATGAATTATATCAACCAAGTAAATCTCACGGACAGTTGATCACAGTACTCAAATGTGTCAGTGTTGCAGTCAGTCAGTTAGAAAGTGGCTGGCGGCCTACACCCCAGCTCTACCCTCTAAACTAGGACTGGAATGTAGTGGCTACAAAGGCAGCATTAAGAGGACCCTAATGGGAGGTGTGTGTGTGTAGTGTGTGTCTTTCAGCCAGTCATCACATTCCTGCTGAACATGCTTAATTTTCGTACTCAACTGATATCCTTATAGCCTCAGGCCTCTCAGGATACTAAAGAGACTCTCACTAACTGTGAATGTTATTTTGGGCATTAGCCTACTCGCTTTTATTATTCTGATCAAATTACAGCAATCATCACCACCATCACGTCTTCCCCCCACAGGTTAGATATTTTATAGTTGCAGCTAGTTTGTCATATAAATGTAATTTACATTTACATTTAAGTCATTTAGCAGACGCTCTTATCCAGAGCGACTTACAGTAATAGTTGCGTTCATGTGTGAATTTCATGTAATGAATGTTCTGTGTGTGTGTGTCTGCTGGGTGTGTTGTCTCTAGAGACACCCATGCCCTAAAGATAGTTCTATCTCTCTCTTTACACGCACGCATGCACACACTCACACACTTACCTCTCTCATTGTATTAGCCAATAACATTCTCTGAGCAAGAGGAACAATATCAAATTAAGGCATTTAGTCATAATGTGCTGAAGGCAGACTCACAAATCACATCAACACTGAGTAAAAGGCAAGTATACCACTCTATGGCATTTCAATATTCATTTTGGACAGTTGTGTTGTCCCTGTGTGGGTCATTGTTTAGTTGCTGGAGACCCATACCGTCAAATGTTTTAGCCTTTCTAGTAGTCTGCTACACCAGGACCTGCCTGTGTCTCTGGTCCTCTGTGTAGAACTCTCTTTGCTCCTCTCTCTGTCTGTGTGTTTATTTGTTTGTGACAACTCTTTATTTGCTGTGATGTTACAGGTCGTGTATGGCTCTCTTACCCTAATGCAAGTGTTTGATTGGGTTGTTCTCATGTTGGTGTAGAGATTGACACTGGTCTGATATGGGTGGGGTTAGGGACTGTGATATTGGCTGCAGTAACATGAATGGACACACACACTAAAGTCCCAAACAGGAAGAGGAAAAGGTGTTATTGTGGTGTCAGAGCAGCCATCACTCTGTCACACCATAGTGACCATGTAAACTCTGAACTCTTCGGGCAAGGCTCTGGCCCTGTGTGTGTGTGTGTTTGCCCTGTCTGAAGAGTTCAGTGTACAGTTTTACAAATGTGCTAAGGAGGGTGTGAATACATAGGAAACTGAATACACAGTACACACACAGGTTGGATTGGTTCATTACTTGGGGCTCCAATGGCACTGTTTGGTATCCTGAGGAAATCTGAGAGGATGAGGAGTTCTATTACGTAATAGTCCTTAGGAATACATCTATATTGTCAGTTTAGTTCACCTCTGCTGATATTTATTAGTATTTACTACAGATCCCAGGTCTGTGAAGGGGCCACTGACTGTTTATGCTTTTATCAATTAACTGAACAATGGGCAGGAAACACACTGCCCTCTTCTATCACAGAGACCTCTCTCTTAGGCAGACTGAGACAGAGAGAGACTGGGGACAGAGAGAGAGACTACAGGAAGATAGAGGCTGCACTGTAGACAACTTATCAACAACATATCAACATCAACTAACCGTCATGTTGGGTTGATCAATGGAAGGGATCTCTCACGAAAATTAGAGTTTCTATTGGACAAGTTCAGTTAGGTCCCGCCCCGTTTTGTTCCGTTTAGAAACGTTTTGCAACGGAATCGGCGTAATGAATACGCACCTGCCTTAAGGCTGAGAATTTGGGTGGAGTGAGGAGCTGATAGGTGTGTTGGATCAGAGCCACACCCCTGATAGGTCATTCCTCTAGATGTGTGCCTGAAGGTGTGTGTTTGTCAGAGATAGAGGGAGTGTGGAATGTAGTAGCCGGCTGTTCCAGGAGAGCGTGTGGACTGTTCTGCCAAGGGCTTCCCAGGTGTGAGCTGCTGTTCTGGGCTTGGAGAGGAGACTGGTGGGGGTCAGTGCTGGTTGTCGGCCTGTCGAGCTTTGGAACTTACTGATCACACACACGAGGAGGATTACTGACTGAGTTTGTATCCGTGTCCCGGTGGACGGACGGACGGAGGGAGGGAGGGAGGGAGGGAAGGAAGGAGGGATGAACTCTCTGCGGCTGAAGGAGTTGTCTAACTCAGACCTGTACAGACGCAGACAGGAGAGACCTGACAGCTATGAAAGCATAGCTAGTAACAGCCTCAGGTGAGACTCCTCTCTCTCGCTCTGATTTCTCTCTATTTGACCAGACTGCAGAGCAAACAGGCAGCAGGTCAGCAAAGTGTACTGTAGTGGGGGATGGTTAAGGTTAATACTTGATGAGTCACCATCTGTTGGTGTCCTTTGTGTTGTAGAGAGGCAGAGAACCTGGTCTGTGTGGCCTGTGAATATGACTGAGGTGAAGCCTGTGTATGTTAGCCTCAAAGATATCCGAGAGTGGAAGACTCCTCACTTGTCTCTAACATGTAGGCTCACTTTTTGTGAACAGTCCCATCGCTAGTCAGACTGTTGAATAAACTTCAAATTAACTTACTTTACCTGTTGTCTGCTGGTTTTGTCCATATGTACGAGGTACACAGACAAAATATCCACAGAGTAGTGTTTTTCACCTAACTTTCAGTACGCTGGTCTGTATGTCGGTTTGTATTTACAATGCTGACGTAATTCGCATGCGACTTGGACAATAAGTCAACAATGGCCGAGTTTAACCGAAGCACAGTCCAAAGGCTGTCCCACGCAATCAGCTGGCAAATTTCACAAGCACTTCCAGCTGATTGCGAGGGAACACGCTTTGGTCGACAACTTTTGATCACATTCGGCTATTGTTTACATATTGTTAATCATGTGAAATGCATCAGGAGATGAAGAAGAAAAAAAACAAGCAACAAAACTTACCGGCGCTGTAAAAAGTTGGGTAAACAACACTTTCCTGTGGTTACCCTATATCTTCACTTCCTACCGCCAGATCCCAGGCCTGTGAAGGGGCCACTCTCCATATACTGGCATATAGAGACTATTGCGTCTTTTTTACAGCGATTTATTTCAGACTGATATTCATGGAGTAACCATGGTAACAGTCTGTTTAGACAACGTGTATGTACATTTTGGTTATGGGTTGTGTGCGGATCCTGTCTGAGGGGGGTTTAGAACAGCAACACATTTTTCAGCGGAAACCGTTTACTCCAAACCTAAAACATTTGCAACGAAAACAAGAGTTTCTATTGGACAAATTCAGGTAGGTCCCTCCCCGTTTTGTTCTGTTTGCTATGTGCTTCTTTTTGGTTCCTGAAGTAAACGGTTTCCATTGCAAACCATTTTTCAACAGATAAAACGTTTTGCAATGGAATCAGACTAATGAATACACCCCTGTCCTCATTGTTCCAACAATACCAACCGATAGGCATGGGGAGGCATGTTGAAAGGGAAAAAGAGAGGCTGTTTTTAAAACAAGGTACCAATTTTGGAATAGAACATCCCCATTCTCTCTCAATCTCTTCCTGCTCTCTTTCTCTCTCTCTTTCTCTCCAGGCTTCTACCTTCCCATAGAGTGGCAGGTAGCCTAGAGGTTAGTGTTGGGCCAGTAACCAAAAGGTCGCCGGTTCAAATACTTGCGCCGACAATGTGAAAAATCTGTCGATCTGCCCTTGAGCAAGGCACTTAACCCTAATTTGGTCCAGCGGCACCATACTACTATGGCTGACCCTGTAAAAATACTAATTTCACTGCACCTATCCGGTGTATGTGACAATAACACTTTTTTCCCTCTCCTTCTGTCTCTCTACCCACCCTCCCCCTTTCTTTGCCCCTGATCCTGCTGTAATTAGAGGTCTGCATCTCTCCCAAGGGTCAGACATGTGTCATATCACAAACACACACACCAGCCTTCACTGCTAAACATGATGCACTGAAGTGCTTTGTCAGCAGAACTGAGCTAGTAACAGAACATGAGGTCACCTGGTCTCTCTGCTGTGACATCATTGGTTGTAGTGGTGTGTTCCTGCTATGTGTCCTTCACATATGACCCACAAACACACGGTTCACATCCCAGGCTGCCACACATCCTCCCAAACCCTCCTCCTTTCGCTCAGCCCTCAGCAGGAAATGGAAATCTGAAATTATGCCAGTAGGGCAGAGGGGCAGGGCTAAGGTTTTATGGACGTTGGGAACGAAAGCAAAACACGGAGGTTAATGTGTGAGATACAGTACACTTTGCACAAAAATAACTAACATGTCTAAAAAGATAGCCTACATTCTACTTTCTCCCACTTTTCTGTGCCGTTGGTTTGAGGTGCACAGCCACAGGCTTTCCCCTTGTTGTGTAGCATGTAATGCCAATACAGCCTTTACATTTCTCCATTAGGGGAGAGTGGGGTAAGTTGAGCCGCACTCGTTTCTAGGAAACCATCCACCAAATTAATAATTTGACCAAATATTTATAAAGAGGTCATCATTTCACGGACTAAGTTGAGCTTATGGCAAGTTGAGCAAATGTAAGTGTTTTCTTCACAGGTGTAATGCTAGGAATTATCGCTGAGATGAGGTAACAACAGGGCCTGGCCTATGTTAAAAGTGTTTCAAAAAGTACAAAGTGTTTGTTAGGCGTTAAGCCTGTGTTGCTTAAAATTATTAAAAGACAAAAAAGCGATTATGTTGAATTGTGTTTGGGAAATAAAGATAGAAAAAAAGTTAGTGGTAATATTTACAGTTGAAGTTTACATACACCTTAGCCAAATACATTTAAACTCAGTTTTTCACAATTCCTGACATTTAAATCTAGTAAAAAGTCCTTGTCTTAGGTCAGTTAGGATCACCACTTTATTTAAGAATGTGAAATGAGAGAATGATTTATTTCAGCTTTTATTTCTTTCATCACATTCCCAGTGGGTCAGAAGTTTACATACAATCAATTCGTTTTTGGTGGCATTGCCTTTAAATTGTTTAACTTGGGTAAAATGTTTCAAGTTCACGCGTCCCACAATAAGTTGGGTGAATTGTGGCCCATTACTCCTGACAGAGCTGGTGTAACTGAGTCAGGTGTGTAGGCCTCCTTGCTCGCACAAGCTTTTTCAGTTCTGCCGACAAATGTTCTATAGGATTGAGGTCAGGGCTTTGTGATGGCCACTCCAATACCTTGACTTTGTTGTCCTTAAGCCATTTTGCCACAACTTTGGAAGTATGCTTGGGGTCATTGTCCATTTGGAAGACCCATTTGCGACCAAGCTTTAACTTCCTTACTAATGTCTTGAGATGTTGCTTCAATATATCCACATAGTTTTCCATCCTCATGATAACATCTATTTTGTGAAGTGCACCAGACCCTCCTGCAGCAAAGCACCCCCACAACATGATGCTGCAACCCCTGTGCTTCACAGTTGGGATGGTGTTCTTTGGCTTGCAAGCCTCCCCTTTTTTCCTCCAAACATAACGGTGGTCATTATGGCCAAACAGTCCTATTTTTGTTTCGTCAGACCAGAGGACATTTCTCCAAAAAGTACGATCTTTGTCCCCATGTGCAGTTGCAAACCGTAGTCTGGCTTTTTTATGGCGGTTTTGGAGCAGTGGCTTCTTCCTTGCTGAGCGGCCTTTCAGGTTATGTTGATATAGGACTCGTTTTACTGTGGATATAGATACTTTTGTACCTGTTTCCTGCAGCATCTTCACAAGGTCCTTTACTGTTGTTCTGGGATTAATTTGCACTTTTTGCACCAAAGCGCGTTCATCTCTAGGAGACAGAACGCGTCTCCTTCCTGAGCGGTATGATGGCTGTGTGGTCCCATGGTGTTTAGACTTGCGTACTATTGTTTGTACAGATGAACGTGGTACCTTCAGGCGTTTGGAAATTGCTCCCAAGGATGAACCAGACTTGTGGAGGTCTTGGCTGATTTCTTTTGATTTTCCCATGATGTCAAGCAAAGAGGCACTGAGTTTGAAGGTAGGCCGTGAAATACATCCACAGGTACACCTCCAACTGACTCAAATGATGTAAATTAGCCTATCAGAAGCTTGTGAAGCCATGACATTTTCTGGAATTTTCCAAGCTGTTTAAAGGAACAGTCAATTTAGTGTATGTAAACTTCTGACCCACTGGGATTGTGATACAGTGAAATAATCTGTCTGTAAACAATTGTTGGAAAAATTACTTATGTCATGCACAAAGTAGATGTCCTTACCGACTTGCCAAATTAACAAGAAATCTGTGGAGTGGTTGAAAAACAAGTTTTAATGACTCTAAGTGTATGTAAACTTCCGACTTCAAACTGTAATTCAATACAGAAATATGTAGGTGGCTTAACTTACCCCATACCCGGGGTAAGTTGTGCCAGAGACCACTTTTTTTTGGACAAGCTATGTTTTTAGAACTGAAATGTTTACATGAATTCTGATTTATTTCCATGGATACACAACATCCTGAAATATATGTAGATATCTTTGTTAGAAAGAATACTATATTTCTCTTGATGAAGTGAAGCTGAATGTAAAAAATATTGCTCAACTTACCCCACTCTCCCCTACCATGGCTACTGTTGACACAGCCAGGGGAAGAGAGGGGTTTGTTTCGTTATCATTCTCCTTAGTGCTAGCAGCCTTATTAGCCTGTAGCTCCAGTCTCATCTGTGTACGGAGCCCTCGCTGAGACATAACCGCCTCAGTTTTGTCTAGGAAACATACCTGTCAAACTCAACGTTCGCCTCTGGCAGGGAGGGCAAAGTACACAGGTACAGTTGTGTTACTGTATGGCTATCACAACTAAACAATAACTTTGGTTTAAGAAATAATTAGCCTGGAAGATTCTTAGAGGATTCCTTGGGAGCCAGGGTTTGTAAGGTGGCCTGGGCCAACTGGGGAAAGATTTTGAGTTTATAGGGGGCCTTGGGAGATCTGTGGCTGGGGTAGTTTGGGATGGCCTGGCCTGGTGTTGCCAGGGAGTGTGTTTGACGGTATGGCATAACCCTGTCTCTGGCCCTGACCCAGGTGTGGCGTATTCTGGTTGAGCAATGAGACCTTGCAGCTGTGCTGTTGCACCAATTTCTCACCAGCAGGAAATACCATCACCATAGTGATTTATACTGCTATTCGGTGTGACTTCGTAATACAATGCCTGTCTGACAACACATCTGTAAAATAATGTAGGTCCTTTATTCATCCTACCAGTGCTGTGTGTGATCCTGTGTTGTGTTGGCAATCAGAGTATTTACTCTAGAACTTGACAAACTAACCACAGAGAGACTGTTTGTAATACTTTCCCCTTCAAAATACCTAACTAAGCCTATGTATAAACTGTTATTCATCATGTAGCCACAGCCTGGGTTAGTTTATATAGCCCAGAGGAGAAATGTTTATATTGGCTTTAAGATCAGACTGTCCCTATTCGGTCACAGCAAAGTCTTCCTTTGGCATTATCAGATGGTTGTATTATTGTATTATCTCTGTATTGATGTTAAACGCATCTAAAGCTGCTTTTCTCATCATCATCACCACAACAAGATGCATTTTCTCACAGTGCAGTCTAAACCCCTGCATCATGTAATGTTTCTTGTCACCTCTCTGTACTGCAGACCCCCAGGTGGCAGGGTTTCTCTCTGTACTGCAGACTCCCAGGTGGCAGGGTTTCTCTCTGTACTGCAGACCCCCAGGTGGCAGGGTTTCTCTCTGTACTGCAGACCCCCAGGTGGCAGGGTTTCTCTCTGTACCGCAGACTCCCAGGTGGCAGGGTTTCTCTCTGTACTGCAAACCCCCAGGTGGCAGGGTTTCTCTCTGTACTGCAGACCCCCAGGTGGCAGGGTTTCTCTCTGTACTGCAGACCCCCAGGTGGCAGGGTTTCTCTCTGTACTGCAGACCCCCAGGTGGCAGGGTTTCTCTCTGTACTGCAGACCCCCAGGTGGCAGGGTTTCTCTCTGTACTGCAGACCCCCAGGTGGCAGGGTTTCTCTCTGTACTGCAGACCCCCAGGTGGCAGGGTTTCTCTCTGTACTGCAGACCCCCAGGTGGCAGGGTTTCTCTCTGTACTGCAGACCCCCAGGTGGCAGGGTTTCTCTCTGTACTGCAGACCCCCAGGTGGCAGGGTTTCTCTCTGTACTGCAGACCCCCAGGTGGCAGGGTTTCTCTCAGATACTCAAGTAATGTGCATGGATCTCAGGTTAGGATTCAGGACATTTAGTTGGTTTGTTAGATGGTTAGACACTGTTCTTCAAGCATATTTGTTTTGTAAAATTTTCAGTGGACATTTTTGAAAGTAGTCCTGGTGCATAGAGTTGTATGTTTTTTAAAACTTTACAATCATTGGTTTTTGTTTGGAATACCTTTTAAAGTGAAGAATTGGAGTCTCATCATCATTCTGTTACCATGGCATCTCTTTAGAGTCCTGCAAAGCCATGTCCCAATGCAGAGAATGCACTCCAGAGCCACCCTGTCTGCTGGTGACAGTTGCTGAGGACATTTTTAGGCCCTAGCCCCTCTGGGTGGCCTACTTAATTAAAGGCTACTGGTGAGGCCACACACACACACACACACACACACACACACACACACACTGATATCAAGTGAACACACAGACATTTATACATTCGCACACATCTTGGCTCACTTACACATTAACACTCACACACACTCTCCCAGTCTGGATGTGTGTCAGTCAGATACTGTATTTGTTTACTCTCCCCTATTGCCTCAGAACAGGCTGTACTACAGGCCCTGCACGCGCACACCACAGGAGGTTGGTGGCACCTTAACTTCTTAGTGATCCCTTCGCGATTGATTTGACAACACCCAGTAAAATATCAGGGCGCCAAATTCAAAAACAGAAATACTCATAATAATAAATCATACATGTGTTATACACCGTTTTAAAGATGAACTTCTTGTTAATCCAGCCACTGTGTCCTATTTCAAAAAGGCTTTACGGCGAAAGCAAACCATGCTATTATCTGAGGACAGCACCCCATCAAACATACACATGAAAATCATAATTCAACCCGCCAGGTACAACACAAAAGTCAGAAATAACATATAATTTATGCCTTACCTTTGAAGATCTTTTTCTGTTGGCACTCCAATATGTCCATTAAACATCACAAATGGTCCTTTTGTTCGATTAATTCTGTCGTTATATCCCCAAAATGTCCATTTATTTGGCGTGTTTGATTCTGAAAATACACCGGTTCCAACTCGCGCAACATGACTACAAAGTATCTAATAAGTTACCTGTAAACTTGATCCAGACATTTCAAACAACTTTCCTAATACAACTTTAGGTATTTTTTAACGTAAATAATTGATCAAATTTAAGACGGAATAAACTGCGTTCAATAGCGGATAAAAACAAAGTGAAGCGTGCTTTCAGGTCACGCGCCTCTAACAAACAGTACACTTCACTCGACCCTCGTTCTGAACTGCCGTACTTCTTCATTTCTCAAAGGAAAAACATCAACCAATTTCTAAAGACTGACATCCAGTGGAAGCGATAGGAACTGCAAGCATGTGCCTTAGAAATCTAGATTCCCATTGAAAACCCATTGAAAAGAGAGTGAAAAACAAATCCTGGATGGTTTGTCCTTGGGGTTTCGCCTGCCAAATAAGTTCTGTTATACTCACAGACATCATTCAAACAGTTTTAGAAACCTCAGTGTTTTCTATCCAAATCTACTAATAATATGCATATCCTAGCTTCTGGGCCTGAGTAGCAGGCAGTTTAGTTTGGGCACACTTTTCATCCGGACGTGAAAATAGTGCCCCCTAGCCTTAAGAAGTTTTAATTGGGGAGGACGTGCTTGTGGTTATGACTGGAACGGAATTAGTGGAATGGTATCAATGGTTTCCATGTGTTTGATGCCATTCCATTCACTCTGTTCCAGACATAATGAGCCTTCTTCCTCTCAGCAGCCTCCACTGGCGCACACACACACTGATATACACAGGGAGAGATATCATGTAAATCTAAGCTCCAGTTCTGACAGGATCTACAGCCTGTGAACAGCTTTAGTAGAGTGGATCTGGCAGAATCTACGATCACAACCCCCATGCACCCCCGTGCAACTCATAACAACCTCTCTCTCTCTAATAATAAACCTCAATTTGGGCTCCCGGCTCCTCCATGTTGCTCATATGGGCTTCATGGGAAATGCAGTGATTTGGCCCGCTGGATGCTTTCTCTCTCTGTCCCTTTTCTTTCTCTCTCATTTTCCTCTCGCCATTTTTCTGTCTCCCTCTCTCAGAAAAAGTCAGCGAGCGAGACGCTTCACCTGTTGTTGTGGAATGTAAACTGTGTAGTCAGGAATAGGCTAGGGCCTGAACGACAGAGACATGGAAACACATGGAAACACTCCTCTCCTCAGTATAATCCGTATGCTGTAATCAGGGTGGCAGCTTAGTGTTTCCTGTTTTGGTCCCGCCCTCTGTCCCATTGTCCTGTCAGTCAACACCAGTAGTTCCCAGTCTGTTTCCTATGACCATTTTAATCCACTCTTTATCTGGATCAGTGGTGAGAATAGAAGGACCCATGTTGTGTATGAGTCTGAACCTGCTAGCAGTAAGTCACACACCAGCCGCTCTCACCAGGGACAGGAAGGAGGGTAAAGCTGGCCCCCCACATACACTGGGGCTTGCGTCGGCTGCCAGAACCTGGTTTGGAGATGAGACTTTCCCGGGCATCTATTTGTAGAATAATGGAAACACGCAGGAGATTGGAATAGCAGAGAGGAATGCCCCTGCCCTCCTGGTTTATGGTCTGACACTCTGTGGAGAGACACATGTCCACAGTGCTCCATGCTAGAGTGACACAGGCTTACTACACACAGCATTGAGATTTGGAGCTGGGACACTGCCTTGGTTTTAAAGTAATTGAAGAGGTTTTCAGCTGGACAAATAGTTTTTCTTACAGAGGATGAATAGTGTCTCCAGTAGATTTCTTCTCCTGACCATTTGGTGGTGTAGGAGTGTCATTCATTTAAGGAGGGGCAGTCAGAGCTGTAAGATGTGATGAATTTAGCCACATAAACAACTATTAATCACTCTGATGGCATAGAGCAGATAAAAATAACAATAATAATGATAATACTTTACATTTTTCTAAGTGTTTATTCACTAGATTAGAAATGGCAGAGATTACTTTTATCTGTTTATAATGTTTTCATATGGCAGAGCTCATTTTTCATTCCTTAATCTCCCTTGAGCAAAACACTGAGTTGCTGAACTCAGCCTGTAGCGTTTCTGACTCGGATCCATGTGGTGAGCCAAACCATCTGTATCTCTCCTGGAACTGTGAAATCACAATGTATCTCTATAGGTGACAATGTACAGAGAGAATGTGTGTGTTACGAACGGCCATTGCGTGAACCGTGTCAATGAAAGGAATTGCAGGACCACGTTGTCTCATGCGAACGTTGGGGGACATTTATTACAAATCCATGGCCCTCAGGCTGAAAATAACACACATTGTACTGGTGGCAATAAGTACTATGTGAACCCAGGAGACCTGAAGCCCCACCCCATAGCACCCAAATTTATATATATATATATATACACTTCCCCTCGGTCACAGGTTCAGCTCATCACCTGTGATCAGAGATCCAGGGAGGAAAGAGAGGGAACAGAGGAGAACAAATGAATACACAAGATAATAACATAACTCCCATTCATTCTTATTTAAGAAGAACAGATCAGGGTGTAATGATGAAAGTATGCATATAACTGTATGTTGATGAAATATGGATTATGATACCAATTTAGCTACTGACCAGTGGAATAAAGGATAAACACTTAATAATATGCATTCATACATCAACTCATACTCCTTTTAGATAGAGCTGACAGGCACCCCGTGAAGCCTCCCCTTCACTGTGTGTGGGTGTGTGTCCAGTCACATCTGTCTGCTCTAGTCCACTGGCTGGGTGGGCTCTTAGTTTGAAAGATACACCCCTTAACGGAGAGAGGAAGGGAGGGAGGAAGGGTGACACAGAGAGGTAGGGCAAGAGAGAGAGCGTCTAGAGACAGGGTGTGTGAGAGAGTTGAGGGAGGGTGAAAGGGAATGAGAGAGTGTGAGCAAGGGAGAGAAAAAGAGGGAGGTAGATCAGGGATCTGTGTGAAGTCAGGTCAGTCAGTCTCCTTCTCAGTCTGTGCTGCTCAGACCATCTCTCTGGATTAGTAATCCTGCCCTTTGGATTGGATTGTTCTGGGAGTGTTTGGGAAAGAGCCTGTATTTGAAGAATAGGCCTGGGGCAGGGTGTCTTGGACTGGGAGCGTGTACTGACTAGTATTTGGACTACCGAGTCGTGTCCTATGGAGGTTCAGGTCCAGAGTCGGCCGCTGCCACCCACCATCCCGGAGAATGGGGCGGCCCCTGACCCTGAACCCCACACTGTTAACGGTCATCGTCATGCCAACAGTGGGGAGGCAGAGCTGCCTGTCTCCAAGTCTCAGAGGAGACGAAGCGATGTCAAAGTCTACAAGGAGTTCTGTGACTTCTACGCACGCTTGTAAGTCCTGGAGCCAGGATACATGTTACACACTGGGGAGGAGGTGTGTGTAACATGATATAGTGGATCTCTGAAATCACCTAAGTGATTCAGTGATAACATCTGACTAGTATACATTATTTTGGGATTAAACCCACTCAGTTGATTTATGGTTTAAGGTTATCACAATTAACTGTCGTTGACCTTTGCTTGTAAAAGCGTATTGGAAATGTTAGGAATGAGAATAATTCTGGTATTAGGAACAGTTTGATTAGGAACAATTCTGGTATTAGGATGTGAATAATTCTGGTATTATAGCAGTCTAAGGAACAGTTGATGATCTGAATTCTCTAAAGTGTTATTTGACATGAACACACAGTTGTCCGGTTTCATGCTCCAGGTCATGGTACCATGGTGAGGTAGTAGACAGTGGCTCAGAGACCCTGTGCTATTTTAATGTTGGGGGAGTTTGTTATGCAAAGTGAAATATGCCGGCAGGCATGATAACTATGTGTCAGGGTGTGTGTGCATTCGTCTGTGTGTGTGAAAGGAAGAGATCTAGGGGATGAGGGCAGGCTAAATATATGTGAGCTTTTTTATGTTGTGCCTCTGTGAATAGTGAGAATGAGGGTTACTCAGATAATGTTGGCCATTGGGGGTAATGTTGTCAGCATTAAAAGTATATTATCAGTGAAAATGTTTCACATTTCAAACAAGATTAATAAGTCAGCGAATATGTCTGGAATGCTAATCATTAGCAAGTCTATAAGGAAGTGAGGGTTTCAGTTTGAAGCTTTGACTTATATGGGGAGGCTAAGTCCGATCCTTAGATGCCTCATACTCCAGCACAGACCATACAGTATCTTTCAACCATTGGGACAGAATAGCCATTAATACTCCAGTATGGTTAATAAAACAGAAGCTCTGACTTGTCACCCTCTGATGTGTGATGACAACCTGGTCATTTTATAAACATGAGCACTAGAGACAACGGGGAGTCATAAGATCAAAACCCAGTGAAACATCATGATACCGCTCTGTCTCCCTCTCTCTCTCCCTGTGACACAAACTCACTAAGTTAGTATCATGAAGTATTTACCAAGTAGTTCAGCACTGACTTAATAGTCGTTCTGTCTATGGGGGAAATGCTTGAGGCTTTTGTCACTTCCTTCCAGCAGGGCCAGAACAGGGCGTCTGTCCTTCCTTCTGTCTGATGTCACATCAGGGTCCTGACAATATGGCCCCCATACGTACATACATTACATCAGACAGTGTGATGAGAGCTGTAGAATAGCTTGACTGATCCTCTGCATTGATTCCACATCTTGTGACAATACGTTCTGTGTGCTCTGGAATGTAGTGAGTTACTGTAGTGTTGATCCTGCTGTAGGATATACAGTTCCTATATGATGAGAGCGGGAGGAAGAAAGACACGAGAGGGACAGAAGATTGAGAGAAAGAAGGTCAGGTGTCTCTCTGAGACGAGGGCAGTGCCATATACACTGAACAAAAATATAAATGCAACAATTTCATAGTTACAGCTCATATAAGGAAATCAGTCAATTGAAATTCATTAGGCCCTAATCTATGGATTTCACATGATTGGAAATACAGATATGCATCTGTTGGTCACAGATACCTTATAACAAATGTAGGGGCGTGGATCAGAAAACCAGTCAGTTTCTGTTGTGACCACCATTTGCCTCATGCAGTGTGACATATCTCCTTTGCATAGAGTTGATCAGGCCCACTTCTCTTCGATGGATGTGTGAAGTTGCTGGATATTGGCGTGAACCGGAACACGTTGTCGTACACGTCGATCCAGAGCATCCCAAACATGTTCAATGTGTGACATGTCTGGTGAGTATGCAGGCCATGGAAGAACTGGGGCATTTTCAGCTTCCAGGAATTGTGTACAGATCCTTGCGACATAGGGCCGTGCATTATCATGCTGAAACATGAGGTGATGGCGGCGGATGAATGGCACGACAATGGGCCTCGGGATCTCGTCACGGTATATCTGTGCATTCAAATTGCCATCGATAAAATGCAATTGTGTTTGTTGTCCGTAGTTTATGCCTGCCCATACTATAACCCCACCGCCACCATGGGGCACTCTGTTCACAACGTTGACATCAGCGAACCACTCGCCCACACAACGTCCTACATGCTGTCTGTCATCTGCCCGGTACTGTTGAAACCAGGATTCATCCATGAAGAGCACACTTCTCCAGCGTGCCAGTGGCCATCGAAGGTGAGTATTTGCCCACTGAAGTCGATTAAGACACGAACTGCAGTCACGTCAAGACCCTGGTGAGGACAACAAGCACGCAGATGCGCTTCCCTGAGACAGTTTCTGACAGTTTGTGCAGAAGCTGACCCGGTTGGCTGGTCTCAGACGATCCCGCAAGGTGAAGAAGCCGGAGGTGGAAGTCCTGGGCTGGCATGGTTACAGGTGGTCTGCGGTTGTGAGGCCGGTTGAACGTACTGCCAAATTCTCTGGAGTCGGCTTATGGTAGAGACATTTCTGGGATCTTTTTTTCAGCTCAAGAAACGTGATCACCACTTTACATGTTGCATTTATATCCACATACAAAAGTATGTGGACATCCTTTAAAATGAGTGGATTCTGCTATTTCAGCCACACCCGTTGTTGACCGGTGTATTGAAGAGCTCAGTGACTTTCAAAGTTCCTAACCTTTCTAACAACGTGGCAACCTTTCCGAAATGTCTGCTCTGGTAAAGCTGCCCCGGTCAACTGTAAGTGCTGTTATTGTGAAGAGGAAACATCTAGCTGCGAAGTAGGCCACACAAAGCTCACAGAACGGGACCGCCAAGTGCTAAATCGCGTAGCGCGTATAAATAGTCTGGCCTCGGTTGCAACACTCACTACCGAGTTCCAAACTGCCTCTGGAACTAGCACAATAACTGTTTGCTGGGAGCTTCATGAAATGGGTTTCCATGGCCCGAGAAGCCGCACACAAGCCTAAGATCACCATGCGCAATGCCAAGTGTCGGCTGGAGTGTTGTAAAGCTAGCCGCCATTGAACTCTGGAGCAGTGGAAACGTGTTCTCTGGAGTAATGAATCATGCTTCACCATGTCCCCATGTGCAGTTGCAAACCGTAGTCTGGCTTTTTTATGGCGGTTTTGGAGCAGGGGCTTCTTCCTTGCTGAGCGGCCTTTCAGGTTGTCGATATAGGACTCATTTTACTGTGGATATAGATACTTTTGTACCTGTTTCCTTCAGCATCTTCACAAGGTCCTTTACTTTTGTTCTGGGATTGATTTGCACTTTTCGCACCAAAGTACGTTCATCTCTAGGAGACAGAACGCGTCTCCTTCCTGAGCGGTATGACGGCTGCGTGGTCCCATGGTGTTTATACTTGCGTACTATTGTTTGTACAGATGCACGTGGTACCTTCAGGCATTTGTAAATTGCTCCCAAGGATGAACCAGACTTGTGGAGGTCTACATTTTTTTTTTTTTTAGGTCTTGGCTGATTTCTTTAGATTTTCCCATGATGTCAAGCAAAGAGCCACTGCGTTTGAAGGTAGGCCTTGAAATACATCCACAGGTACACCTCCAATTGACTCAAATTATGTCAATTAGCCTATCAGAAGCTTCTAAAGCCATGACATCATTTTCTGGAATTTTCCAAGTTGTTTAAAGGGACTGTCAACTTAGTGTACTTCTGACCCACTGGAATTGTGATACAGTGAATTATAAGTGAAATAATCTGTCTGTAAACAATAGTTGGAAAAATTACTTGTGTCATGCACAAAGTAGATGTCCAAGAAATTTGTGGAGTGGTTGAAAACGAGTTTTAATGACTCCAACCTAAGTGTATGTAAACTTCCGAATTCAACTGTAGTGG
Organism: Salvelinus namaycush; assembly: GCF_016432855.1. Classification (NCBI taxonomy): domain Eukaryota; kingdom Metazoa; phylum Chordata; class Actinopteri; order Salmoniformes; family Salmonidae; genus Salvelinus; species Salvelinus namaycush. The sequence goes on from NC_052319.1 coordinate 28,819,430, forward strand.
GAAGCCTTCCTTGAAGAGTGGAGGTTGTTATAGCAGGGGGGGGGGGGGCAACTCCATATTAATGCACATGATTTTGGAATGAGACGTTCGATGAGCAGGTGTCCACATAGTTTTGGTCATGTAGTGTGTGAGTTTGCGTTCGTGTGTGAGCATGAGCGTGTGTTTCTCCTGGACACACATTGGAATTCTGACCTTTTAAACAAAGCAACCCTCCCTCCCTCCCTCCTCCACCTCCTGCCTCTCTCTCCTTTCATTTCGTTAAGTCTGACTAATAACAACAGGCTGTTTGGAGAGACAACTCCCTGGCTGTCATTGAAAAACCCCTCTGTTACCCATTAAGTCTAGTGACATGAACGTGGGCTTGAGTTTGTGTCGGACCAGGAGTAACAGGCTGGCCTGTAGCTCTGAGATGGACAGAGATGCCCTTATTTGAACTAATTCTCTCCTCTCTCCTCCCTGCAGACACATACTGTACACAGAGTCTCTCACATACCCTTCACTATGGCTGCAAGTTCCAATTTAAACAGTTTTTGAACCTGGTGTTCCTTGGCAGGGTTTGTGCAATATTGGCTCTGATTGGGCTACTCACTCACTCACTCACTCACTCACTCACTCACTCACTCACTCACTCACTCAGTGCTGTGACTGTACAGCGTGCATCTCTGTTGATACAGTATGTGTTAATTCCGGACAGATGGGAGGGCGCTTCTCCCTGTTTCTCAAAACACAGCATCTAGATTGTCCTGCTTTTCCTTCTCTGCCTGAAGCGATGGTGTGCAGAGACGGACCAACAAACACCAGAGGTTACTGTGGGAACTGACCTGAGAATCCATATGTGTGTGTGAAGGAATGTGTGTGATCTCAGCTCACTCATTTCCCCCCACCCTGATATCCAAACCCTGAATACAGCCTCCAGCTGGGTGTGTTATGTCAGAGAGAAACTATTCTTTCTGTACGATGGGTGATGGATGTGCTTCAGCCGTGGTGTGGCTGCTGACAAAACCTTGCCAAGAGGGTTCTACATTGTGACGTTACTCAATTACCTGTTCTTTCCTTTTTTTAGAAAAGAGAAAAGGGATATTTCAAGATAACTCTCGCCCCCTTTCTCACCTTTCTCAGCAACATGGCCAATGCCCTGGCCAATGCGATGTGTGAGCGCTGTAAGAGTGGCTTTGCCCCGGCGGAGAAGATCGTCAACAGCAACGGGGAGCTGTACCATGAGGGGTGCTTCGTCTGTGCTCAGTGCTTCCAGCAGTTCCCCGAAGGTCTCTTCTATGAGGTGACATTCTCTTACGTTACCCCTGTCACCATCATACCCTCTCTCCCTTCTCTCCCTCTCACCATCATACCCTCTCTCCCTTCTCTCCCTCTCACCATTATACCCTCTCTCTCTTCTCTCCCTCTCACCATCATACCCTCTCTCCCTCTCACCATCATACCCTCTCTCCCTTCTCTCCCTCTCACCATCATACCCTCTCTCCCTTCTCTCCCTCTCACCATCATACCCTCTCTCCCTTCTCTCCCTCTCACCATCATACCCTCTCTCCCTTCTCTCCCTCTCATCATCATACCCTCTCTCTCTTCTCTCCCTCTCACCATCATACCCTCTCTCCCTTCTCTCCCTCTCACCATCATACCCTCCTCTCCCTCTCACCATTATACCCTCTCTCCCTTCTCTCCCTCTCACCATCATACCCTCTCTCCCTTCTCTCCCTCTCACCATCATACCCTCTCTCCCTCTCACCATCATACCCTCTCTCCCTTCTCTCCCTCTCACCATCATACCCTCTCTCTCTTCTCTCCCTCTCATCATCATACCCTCTCTCTCTTCTCTCCCTCTCATCATCATACCCTCTCTCTCTTCTCTCCCTCTCACCATCATTCCCTCTCACCATCATACTGTCTATGCCCTCTCACCATCAGCCCCTCTCTTCTGCTCTACCTCTCCCTCTCACCCATCTCATCCTATACATTGTCCAGCCTGAAATAAACCCTAAGCCCCTTGTCTTAGAGATAATTATTGCATTAGCCTCCCTCCTGTCACAAATTCAATATTAGGTATAGTGTATTAGCTGGATCGACTCCCAAACTCACAGCACTCCGCCCAATGCATTACTGGCCCAGCAGAATAGACAGGAGGCCAGACACATCCAGCTGACCCTAGGGATCACAGAGCTCTTCCCTGAAAGGGAGATCAAAGCCACAGACAGATCTGTAGAGGCACAGGTGTATCTATGACTACCGTATGTTCTAATCAATGACTGGTTCTGATGCTTATGTTCTGTATTGATTGATCCAGAAACACATAGACTGTGACTACTAAAATAAGATGATCATGTATTTTCTGGCTGTAAGACAACGGTTGCCTTCCCGGCAGCCCATCCAGACTACACCTAAACTATATTGAAACTAACTTTTTTTCCTGCAGTTTGAGGGCAGGAAGTACTGCGAGCACGACTTCCAGATGTTGTTTGCTCCCTGCTGCCACCAATGTGGTGAGTACAGGAGCTGCACCTACACAGCAGCATTAGATTAGAGTTTTATGTAGTCACATGCACAGGGTTGCAGATGTAGTTGCAGTGTACAGTGAAATTCTTAAGCTCCAACAGTGCAGGTGTGAATGAAACAAAATAATATATATACTACCGTTCAAAAGTTTGAGGTCACTTAGAAATGTCCTTGTTTTTGAAAGAAAAGCACATTTTTTTTGTCCTTTTAAATCACATCAAATTGATCGGAAATACAGTGTTGACATTGTTAATGTTGTAAATGACTATTGTAGCTGGAAACGGCAGATTTTTTATGGAATATCTACATGGGCGTACAGAGGTCCATTATCAGCAACCATCACTCCTGTGTTCCAATGGCACGTTGTGTTAGCTAATCCAAGTTTCTCATTTTAAAATGGTAATTGACCATTAGAAAACCCTTTTGCAATTATGTTAGCACAGCAGAAAACTGTTGTCCTGATTAAAGAAGCAATAAAACTGGCCTTTAGACTAGTTGAGGCACCGGTGCACAACTGAGCAAGAGGACAAGTACATTAGAGTGTCAAGTTTGAGAAACAGACACCTCACAAGTCCTCAACTGGCAGCCTCATTAAATAGTACCCGCAACACCAGTCTCAGCGTCAACAGTGAAGAGGCGACTCCGGGATGCTGGCCTTCTAGGCAGAGTTGCAAAGAAAAAGCCATATCTCAGACTGGCCAATAAAAATAAAAGATTAAGATGGGCAAAAGAACACAGACACTGGACAGAGGAACTCTGCCTAGAAGGAACTCTGCCTAGACTTTTTGAACGTGTATGTGTGTGTATGTATATATATATATATGTATATATATTACATTACACACATGTTTGTGTTGTGTGAAGGTCATGTTTGGTCTCCTTTTAACCCTGCTTCCTTCACCTTGAGCTCTAGACACAACTGTGTAGACTTCTACCGCCAATAGTTTTTTCTCTCTAAATTAACTAGGGCCGGGACGGTACCAGTATCGCAATATTTTTTTACTTGGCAAAAATGACAACACAAAGCAGACCAAACGTTTTGGTCATTTTAAAAGCCTGCTGTATGTAAAATGGTGTGTGTGCTTTAGCTTGGGGTAAAAATTATGTTTGTTTCCAACATTAGGGCTGTTTTCCAAAAGAAATGTTCCTTTCCACCATACTAACGTTTATTGCGATACTGGTATTGTCCCAGCCCTAACATTAACAGGTGGATATGTGAGTGCACGGGGGATGTTGTAGTCTTGCCAGTGTGTTGTCCCTGACTTCCTTCTTCTCCTCCTCCCAGGGGAGTTTATCATTGGTCGTGTGATCAAGGCGATGAACAACAGTTGGCACCCTGACTGTTTCTGCTGTGACCTCTGCCAGGCCGTACTGGCTGACGTGGGCTTCGTCAAGAACGCCGGCAGGTCAGTCCAGAGACTTGGGCTGGATCATTGATCAGCCATTACTGATCTAACACCAGGGGACAGCAACCTTTCCACTTCATAGCTTTTAGAAAGCAAGGAGAAATCCCACACACTGTTTACACCCCACAATAGTTTTAATGTAGCCAGTAGTGGTGCGTGGGTATAATCACTGGGGAAGCCAGAAGAAAAAGCCATATTAAAACCTGTGTGTTGTGACAATTGTGTTGTTTGCTCTATAACCTGTTAGTTCATATGCCTTGTGACTGTGATATATAGGTCTAAGGCCGAGACGATAAGAAGACACAATGGGAAAATGAATTCAACCATACCTTTGTTTTATCACAAAACTGGAAAGCAACCTCTGTCCAGTGAAGTCCACAAAGCATATTGTATGTAACAAACAGTTACATGACCTACAGCATGGTCAATTAAGTTAATGTTTCTGACATTTTCAGACCACTAAACGACTATTGATTTAGAACCACAGAGTTACCGCAAGTCGCAAAAAGAACTGGAGCTGCCTTCACTATTCCAGCACCTTTTTAACATCTTATAATCACCTAATGCTTAGTCTAATACCATGACAACTAAAATATACAAAAAAAGATTTAGCCCAATCAACGTAAGCTAAATATGATGCTGCAGACCATGGTTCTGATTTCTGTGTGTGTGTGCGCATTCGTGCAAGTAGAAAAAACATGTTGACTCACCTTACTTGTAGAGAAATGGCAAATGCCATCCTCCTTTCTTTCATGTTGAAGAAACGGTTTATCACTCTGTCATACAGTACACGGTTCATTTTTTTGTTTTCCTAGGCTACCTGGCTAAAGCATTGAATGCAAAGGAAGCCAGCGAGCATTTCAAATCAAATTGTATTTGTCACATGCGCCAAATACAACGTGAAATGCTTACTTAAAAGCCATTAACCAACAATGCAGTTCAAGAAATAGTTAAGAAAATATTTACTAAATAAACTAAAGTAAAAAAATATATATTATAAGTAAAACAAGAAATGACATATCAATAACGAAGCTATAAACAGGGGGTACCGGTATGGAGTCAATGTGCCGGAGAACAGGTTAGTCGAGGTAATTTGTAAAGTGACTATGCATAGATAATAAACAGCGAGTAGCAGCAGTGTAAAACGGCAGTTTGGATTTTGCTAAACTCCAGTCACATCGCATCGAAGGCATACGTCACTGACAGAAACTAGTTGTGCATCTCGTTGTGTTGTTGTGCTCCGGTGGCTAGTTAGCTAGCTAAAACTGTTTCCCATGAAAATAAGTTAGGCTGGCGAGCGCTCGCCAGTTAGCTAGTTAACATTAGCCTTCTACATCTAGCTACATATTGAACTTCCATCTTCTTTGGCCAGGGGCACAATGTTTGAATTTATGGTTGGATCAGAATTGATGTTATAATCATTGGCTAGTACAGAGAATTAAGTAAAGCCACAAGTCTAAATCCATATCTTCGTCCATGGCTAATTCGGGAAAGGGCCAATTTTAGCTAGCTAGCCACCGGAGGACAACAACACAACGAAATGGACAACAACACAACAAGATGCACAACAAGTTTCTGTCAGTGACGTATGCCTTCGATGCAATGTGACTGGAGTGCAGCCAAATCCAAACTGGGTTTTTACACTGCTGCTGCTCGCTGTTTATTATCTATGCATAGTCACTTTACAAATTACCTTGAATAACCTGTACCCGGCACATTGACTCGGTACCGTTACACCCTGTATATAGCGTCGTTATTGTGTTGCTTTTTTTTTGAATATGTGAATATTTTCTTAACTCTTTTTCTTGAACTGCATTGTTGGTTAAGGGCTTGTAAGTAAGCATTTCACGGTAAGGTGAATACCTGTTGTATTTGGCGCACGTGACATACAATTGGATTGGATTTGAAATGCTCGCTGGCTTCCCTTGCATTCAGTGCTTTGGGCGGCAACAATGTCATACTCTTTTGGACCAGACAGCATCAGATAGATGGCCTACACATACAGAAACAGATGGGCGCTGTTTCGCTCGCTCAGATGCCTTCTCTGGTCAGATATATTGTCTCTTGCGAATTGAAGGATAATTTTGAAACACAGAGACAAAAAAAACGTATTTTTTTTCTTGGTACATTTTGAGGAAGCCTGGGTTCCCTTGACATCAATGAATACACGCCACTGAATGTAGCAACATAATTTCAGCCTCGGTCAGGCTGATCTCATTCTTTATTAACATGTATCTCTCTCCCTCAGACACCTGTGTCGCCCGTGTCATAACCGTGAGAAGGCCCGTGGTCTGGGGAAGTACATCTGTCAGAAGTGCCACGCTATCATCGAGGAGCAGCCGCTGCTGTTCAAGAACGACCCCTACCACCCCGATCACTTCAACTGCAACAACTGCGGGTACACATGCAAACAATATAGAAACAACCAGTAGTGAAAACATTACCCAATTGTCATACTTGAGTAAAAGTAAAGATACCTTCGTAGAAAATTATTCAAGTAAAAGTGAAAGTCACCCAGTAAAATACTACTTGAGTAAAAGTCTAAAATTATTTGGTTTTAAATCTACTTAAGTATCAAAAGTAAATGTAATAGCTCAAATATACTTATAAATTATTTCAAATTCCTTTTATTAATCAAACCAAACAGCACAATTATTTTTTCTTTTTTAATTTACGGATAGCCAACGGCACACTCCAACACTCCGGCATCCATTTAGAGATGTTCTCTTGATAAGTGCGTGAATTGGACCATTTTCCTGTCATGCTAAGCATTCAAAATGTAACGAGTACTTTTGGGTGTCAGCAAAAATGTATGAAGTAAAAAGCACATTATTTTATTTAGGAATGTAGTAAAGTAATAGTTGTCAAAAATATATATCGTAAAGTACAGGTACCCCAAAAAACGACTTTAGTACTTTAAAGTATTTTTACTTAAGTACTTTACACCACTTGAAACAACTCCGCAAACTTTATATACAACCAAAACACCATATTTATACAACCTGCATACAAGCTAAATCACCACACAAACACTCACTACACAAACCTAGTGGTCTATATAACCACTAACATATCTTTACTCAACTGCTACACAACCTAGTATAAACACAACTTCTACACTAACGTCTATGCAACCTATACACGTACTGTAGCCTGTCAGTGGTAGAAACTCGAGCTGTTATAGACATGGTTTGTTCTCTGTAGCAGTGTGGGACTCCTCCGGGTTGGGTTCACTAGTGTTTACCCTTGTAAAGTCAGCCAAAGGAGAGACGAGAGGGAGGAGGAGCAGGGAGGGAGGAAGAGAGCAGAGGGAGTGAGTGACGATAGAAGAATGATTATCTGAGTAGCTCTTTTAGATGGCAGTTGAGAGGCACCTCCAGTCTAACCAAACCTTTCCTGTAAGACTGTCTGTTCTTAAACAAACCTACAGCTGTCAGCCTGTCCCATGCTTGAGGCAGAGGTTGTGATAATGAGTATTCAGTCAGGAAGTCAGTGCAGGCGACTCATTCCCCTATGCATCACTGCCACTGGGTTTGTGTTTTGAATACAGTGCACTTACTATCCCCTAGTAAAGTAGGACTCACCAAGACACAGGGGCACACTGTTGGCAGGATGCTAAACAAAACAAGCATAGTCAGCATCACACACAGACACGCATGCACAAACACACACCAGGGAACACCAGATTAGGCAAGGAGCTGACTCAGTGATGACTCATACTAACACATTGAATATCACAAATTGAGAAGAGAGGTGTGGTCAGCAGCATTCCACTGTTACAATTCTTCACTACTCCGTTACTCAGGGGCTGCAATATCTACTGGTTTTAGATTGTATCACTTGCTTTTAGTCTTAATTTGAGCTATTCTACCTGGGTAACCTGCTGTCTCAGGTCACTAACATTAATTGATTGATCACTGTCAGTATTCAAAACGGAACTAGCTAAAACAATATCTTTGTTCTCTAAAACGATGGAAAAGAGTGATGTAGTTAGTGATGATGTAATGGTCCCTCTCACCTATAGTAAGGAGCTGACTGCTGATGCCAGGGAGCTGAAGGGAGAGCTGTACTGCCTGCCCTGCCATGACAAGATGGGTGTTCCCATCTGTGGCGCTTGCAGGAGACCCATCGAGGGCCGCGTGGTCAATGCCATGGGCAAGCAGTGGCACGTCGAGGTATGATGACATCACTCCTACAATATGGACCAATTCAGTAGTGATGGGAAGTTCGGCTCTTTATACTGACTCATCTTTTCAACTTGTTATAAGATCAAATCTTTCGACTAATTTCATTAATTGGATTCAGTAATGCTCAGACCACGCAGGACCCCCTTACCGGCGAACAATGACCTGAAAAACTCAAATGAGAATCATGATTCTACAAGCCGCAACCGGACAATATTGTGAACAACACTTGGCGGAAGGCAATTACTTGAGTGCGCGAGGGAGATGGGCACAATATCATTCCCGTACTGCAGCAGCCCCTCGGAACGATTCATTCTTGAGTTTGGAAGGCTGTGCATGTTTACAAAGCTGTGTTCATCAAAACACTCAATAATCAATGTATTGCATTAATTCGTGCACAATGCGATCAATTATCAGTTCTACACATGCCTTCTTCTCTATGCTGCCTGCAACATTATCTATTTTCCTGCGCGCACATGATAGACAGTTGTAGTTTGGAGCACATCTCTGGAGCCGCAGGACCGGAGGTGTGTGTATCAATCCTGCTGTAGGAGTCATTGCGGCCAGAAGGTCAAACCAATGGCAAATGAACAAGTTACTCTGAAAAACGAATCATGGCTTTTGAGTCAGTAAAAAGAGTTAAAGAACTAATCGTTCACAAACTGCACATCACTACTGTTCTGAAGGTTGCAATGTTATGGAACAGAACATTTAGATAAAAATGTATTGTATATGATTATAGTATTTTGTAGCCATGATGTGATTATTACAAAGCAGAATACTTTATATTCTTCGGTATGCCCTGCTTTCTTTCATTGTCTCTGAATAACTATAATTCCTCAGAACATCAAAGTAGAAATGTATTCAAGGGAGTTTGTATGTGGAATAAATGTTATTCTAGCCTCCTCTGTGGTATTTCTACCCTGCTCTCATATCATCTCTGTGGTCATGTTTGGACTATCTCAGAATGGAGGACATCCTTCCTCTTTCTTTCCCTCTGCCACTCCTCTATTCATATCTCTGCTGCCTTCTTTCCTCTCTACTTTTCTCCTACTTGCTATCGCTCCTCCCTCCCTCCCTCCTGCAGCACCATGTGTGTGCTCTGTGTGAACGTCCGTTTCACGGCCACCCGTATTATGAGCGTGGGGACCACACCTACTGTGAAAAACACTTTAACATGGTGAGGGGTTAGTTAGGAGACCTGTTCTGGCTGCACCCTGTCCTGCTCTGTCTGTGTTCCATTCTGCACCCTGGTGGAACCCCCCTCACACACACAAGGCTCCTGTCTGTCTGTAGGGGTGAGTGCTTCACATGGGGGTGCTCCTGCCCTGCTGCTGCCCTCTGAACCCACTAATCTCAGACTAGACTGGTCTGGTCTGACTCTTAATAGGTCTGAACTGAGCTAGACGGAACTGGATTGAGCTGACCTGTGCTGGTCTGTCTGTACTAACCTGTTGTGTTGGGCCATGTTGTGTGTGTTTGCAGCATTTTGTGTGTGCTAAGTGTGAGAAACCCTTCCTGGGCCATCGCCACTACGAACGCAAAGGACTGGCCTACTGTGAGACTCACTACAACCAGGTAATGTAGGGGAAGGCTGCACACAGCCCAAGGAAAGAGAAGTCACACAATCACATCTCTACTCAGTAACTTTATCCAATCCAGGCACTGTATTCTATTTATCTTTGAACAAATCATTGAACATGAATATGAGCCTGAGGAGAATGATTGCATCTTGCTGTATGTAATGTGAATGAGACCTCCAGTCTTGTTTAGTTCTATGGGGCCATCTAGTGGTAGATGTATAAATGTACAGTATTTATCTCTATATTATTGGTACTGATGCATCAAAATACTGTAGACATTTAAGTAAATTGCATGGTTCTATTGAAAACACAGTAAAGAAATTGTCATTTGTAAACAAGTGATTTGTGAGGCCTTTGACTCCTCCCCTCCTCTTCTACAGCTCTTTGGAGATGTCTGCTACCACTGCAACCGTGTCATTGAGGGTGATGGTAGGATATTATATTTCATAATCTAATATTGTCATATTAAAAATATTGTATGTCATGTTAGTGTATGCATTACTTGTTATGAAGTGCGTGTTTGTGTTGTGTGTTCCAGTGGTGTCAGCCCTGAACAAGGCATGGTGTGTCAACTGCTTCGCCTGCTCCACCTGCAACACCAAGCTCACCCTAAAGTAAGTCAGGCTGACTGTGTTAACACATCAAAAACATCCTGTGATCCCACTGTTAGATTCTAAATAACATAGTAAATCTCAAACCAAGTTCATTCATCCACTGGGTCACACAGCTGCATAAGACAAATACATGTTTCCACCAGGACCAGCAAGTATATATACTCTCCTTCAGGCGGAGTCCCCTGCTTTTCTCTGAACACTACATCTTTGTTGCTAGGCAGGAAGTTAAGGGATGTGGGTAATAAACTGTTCCTTCTCCCTTCATATGACCTGACCTCGGCCCACCAGCTAATCCACAGCTACCCTTATTAGTGACCGCAACCATGTGATTGCCTTTTCCCTTACTTAGTAACGTTCCAGGCCCATGGCTCTTATCCAGCCTCCATTGACCCCACCATATACATTCCTCATACATGTAACCATTAACTTCTAGTATAGCAAGTATTTCAAACTAGAACCCAACACCACACAGTCTAAAACCATGTAAGACAATTTTTAGACTGTAGGGTTTCTGAAGCATTAGCACTGTCCTTTTCTGTCTCTCATCTGTCTCTACTATACCTGTTACACTGTACCTATAGCTTTTCCACCTACCTGTGTATTCCTATATTCTCTCTGTCCCTTTGTTTCACTTGTCCCTGTTTGTCTGTCCATGTCCTTCCTCCTCCTCCTCTCCTCCTCCCTCCTGGTCCTACCAGGGATAAGTTTGTAGAGGTGGATCTGAAGCCTGTGTGTAAACACTGCTACGAGCGCCTGCCAGACGACATGAAGCGCCGTCTTGCCAAACAAGAAAAAGAAAAGAAGAAGAAAATGCCCATGTGTCTGTAAACCCCTGTCCTTCCTTTCTCCTCACTTCCACTTTCCATTCATTGGTTAGTTTTCGTCTCCTTTCATTCTCTTTTTCATGTGTTGTGATTTTACTTTTTATGGTTTCATGTTTCCTATCTGTTTTTCATTCGTCCATTCTGACAAGTCAGTTGAAGGTTTTAGACACAGAGATCAAATATGTGTTAAACAATAACTTTGAATCGCATTTTTGATTACATCACTTTCACCATCACTGTAATTTATCATTTTTAGAGTAAGAACAATCAACAGAAGTAGAGATTAGCTACAGATCATAAATAATTACCGGTACAGGTTGGTAAAATCGCCTAAGCTGTTCTTTGCGTCAGTTCCGGTTTCCCGTGCAATGTTGACCATATTTAGAAACTCTGCAGGAAATGGTTATTCTATACGGCCAGACACACTCTTGGTTTAACGTAATGCTGTAATAATCCGACCAGAAGTTCTCTCTGATCAGCTGGTCGAGGCTAGAGGCATGTACAGTACGGTAGTGTGTATTTCCTCAGATCAGTGTAAAGATAAGGCTTTGTTCACCAGTTCCTGGTTTATGGTTAAAACACTAATCCTTTCCTGTCTCTGTGTACTGGATGTTTGACTTGCTGTCTGATTTTTTTCAGACGCCAATGTGTTTCACATGTGCTCTCCCTGCTAAAGCCTAAACACTGTAGAGTTGAATATGCTCAAAGGACATCTTTCCAGGAGCAAGAGGGAAAGGGGGAAAGAACATGAGGGTGTAGAAGTGGAAGAGAGGGAGCAGGAGAGAAAGTAGTGCTAGAGTGTAGGACTCTTTATTTCACCTTCACCTCTTGATATAGATCAATGAAAGTCAGAACCCTGCTCATACAGTATCTTTGTCTCTCCCTTACAGGAACAAGTTTGTGGAGTTTGACATGAAGCCGGTGTGTAAGAAGTGTTACGAGAAGTTTCCTCTGGAACTTAAGAAGAGGCTGAAGAAGCTGGCGGAGACAGTGGCCCGGAAGTAGACCGAGACAGACCCAGACAGACAGACAGACAGACCCAGACAGACAGACCCAGACAGACAGACAGACAGACAGACAGACCCAGACAGACAGACCCAGACAGACAGACCCAGACAGACAGACCCAGACAGACAGACCCAGACAGACAGACAGACAGACAGACCCAGACAGACAGACAGACAGACCCAGACAGACAGACAGACAGACAGACAGACCCAGACAGACAGACCCAGACAGACAGACCCAGACAGACAGACCCAGACAGACAGACCCAGACAGACAGACCCAGACAGACAGACCCAGACAGACAGACCCAGACAGACAGACCCAGACAGACAGACAGACAGACAGACAGACAGACAGACAGACAGACAGACAGACCCAGACCGACCCAGACAGACAGACAGACAGACACAGACAGACAGACAGACAGACAGACAGACAGACAGACAGACAGACAGACAGACAGACACAGACAGACAGACAGACAGACAGACAGACAGACAGACAGACAGACAGACCGACACAGACAGACCGACACAGACAGACAGACAGACAGACAGACCGACACAGACAGACAGACAGACCGACCCAGACAGACAGACAGACAGACCGACCCAGACAGACAGACCGACCCAGACAGACCGACCCAGACAGACAGACAGACCGACCCAGACAGACAGACCGACACAGACAGACCCAGACAGACAGACAGACAGACAGACAGAGACTGACCGAGACCGACAGACCGGAAGCCTATAGTCACTAGATGGCCATGCTAGAATGGACAAAAGTAATATCATCAGAATGTTTGAGCAACCACATGAGCTATTTGTTCTTGATGTAAGGTTAGGGATTAGGGTTAAGGTTATGTTGTTGATGAATCACATTTGCAGTTTCCTTCAATCTTTTCATGCTTGGCCAAATAGTGACAACCCATGAGCAGAGAGACCGACATTACACAAAGAAGAGTCCTCGCCAAATCAGTGCCTTTGTCTAAAGACATATTCATATTATATTCATATTTATCCTTGAGATGCTTATCTCATATATTTAATTTAAATTTAACTTCAAAACCCAACTTGTTTATTAAAGTATGCATCAGTGTCCTGGTATTTCATCATAAGAATAAAGAGTATTAATAAGGTTGTTACTGCCAGTGTGCTGGTCTGTTTCTGCCTTAGCCAACAACTTTATCATTGTCATGCCAAACAAGTAGAAACAGACAAGACACCTGGGCTATGTTACTGATGCTACTCAATCACATTACTGTGCAGCAGAACTGGGTTGAATATAAGAGTACCAGTCAAAAGTTTGGACACACCTACTCATTCCATGGTTTTTCTTTATTTGTACTATTTTCTACATTGTAGATTAATAGTAAAGTAATCAGCACTGAAATAATACATGGAATTATGTAGTAACCAAAAAAGTGTTAAACAAATCAAAATATATTTGAGATTCTTCAAAGTAGCCACCCTTTGCCTTAATGGCAGCTTTGCACACTCTTGACATTCTCTCAACCAGCTTCATGAGGAATGCTTTTCCAACAGTCTTAAAGGAGTTGCATGGTAAAACGGAATGATTGGAATTATGCCAAAATGTCAAACTCTTCCCACCCTGCATACCGGTAAGCTAAATCAAGAACATGCCAAGTATTTGAAAGTATCTAATGTATGTACAGTGCTTTTTGAGCCAGATCTGCTAGACAGCTTCTTGAGCAAGAGATTAGCCTCCATCCCAGCAGTTGAGGTCATATAGAGACAAGTCATATTCGTACCAGAGGTTTGTGTACATTTTTCAGGATGTATTGAAATATTATTCAAAGGTGTCACCTTATTCAGTACTATGTGTATGCATATCTCATATAGAGCTTTTTGTGTGTCCACAACATTGAGTGTGGTGTTATATTGTTCTATTCATATTATTTCACAATTGTCACATTTCCTTTGTGCTTTTATCACACAGACAGTAAAAATGTAAGACATTATGTCACTGAAGGGTGTTTTGTAAACTGTTGGATAACAGATGTTTGTACGTTTTTGACAGTATTTTCAGAATAAACATAACCCACTTTTATCAACAGTAATGGAATCAAATAATATCTGGAAATACTTTTCTCCATTCTTTACATGTCATGCATTACACTGTTTTTTTAAAGGTGGGGAAAAACATAGCAGATACAAACAATTCCATTGATTTAGGATCTGCTTGTAACTGCAATGTTAATTTTTCCTTTTACTTTAGATGAAAGTGCATGTATGAGAACTGTAAGATGTGTGAATGTGTGTTTTTCCTAGGTGTATAAGCTCAGCTATCCTCTTATGGCAGTGTGACTTCTATCTAGATGCTCATAGGAAGTAGAGAACTGCCAGTTAGAGAGAAAAGCATCATATCCTTGTTGAAAACATGAACTTTGTTGAAGTATAGGCTATTGTATTTGTATTCAATATACTGATCCAGCCTTCTGCTAGTACACGTTCATTTTTCAAATGTGATTGGCTAAGTCTCGACCAATCACAGCTCGTGGTTGGAATCTGCACCACGTGAGTACCGCTGCCATTTGACGTTCTCATGGCAAGAGTGGAGAATAGGATTCCTGCCGATTTTTGTCATTCTGTGCAATTCTAGTTTTGAAATAACAAGAAAATACGCTTTACACAGCCATGCGGCGAAGTAAGGCCGAAGTGGAACGCTATATTTATTCAGTACAGAGTTCCTCTCCTTCACTCAAAGAGGTGAGTCCAACCGGCTTCACTTCATCCTGCGTGTATTAGCTAGCTAAGCTAACGGCCATGATGGCCTTGTATGATAACTAGCAGTACTGCAAGCATTGAAAGTAACTAGCTAGCCACAGACTAAATCTGAAACAACAACAAGTAGCTAACAGATCCTTCATTTTGGATAGCTAACTAACGTTCGCTAACTACACTGGGAAATGTGACACTTCTCAAGTTCATCCATCGCAATGAAGAATAACGTGTGTGGAAAACGCGCGGGCAGCAGGGCTGGCTATATTTTGAAGCATCTCATGCCCTTTAGTTAGTTGTGTGTCACTCTTCCTATGAAGATAGCCATGATCGCCTTTTTTTTTTTTTTTTTTCTAGTTAGCAATTTTATATTTGAATGGATCCGACTAGCTAACTAGCTTGTGGAATTTCCAGGAAGCTGGTACGATTTTCGTATGTATTAGGCAACTAAGTTAGCTGGCTACCTAAGTTTTTAGTGTACTTTAAAATACAATAGGTAACCATGTCTGTCTTAAGTAGTTAGCTAACTAGCTGTTGTAACTATATATGAGTTTAACCTTATTTTAAACTAGGCCTTCATATGTTCTCTTTCCACAGAAACCAATTAAAGGACTTTTATTTGCTAAATTATACTTCGAGGCTAAGGAGTATGAACTTGCTAAAAGGTATGCCCTGAACATATTGACATATTGAAGTGGGTATCTACATCTGTTGTGTGTGTATTCAGAATGTCTGGTCCCCTCTTTTAGACATGTTTCGGAATATCTGACGGTGGCCGAGAGAGATCCCAAAGCACACAAGTTCCTGGGCCAGCTTTATGAGAGGGAAGGAGATATCAACAAGGCCGTAGGATGTTACAAGGCAAGCTGATATTCCTGCCAGTTGCTCAATTACTTAGTAATGTTATAGTATCCTATTAGTCTGTCCATTAGGCTTTATCAGTCATCCAGTTTTATATAATTTATTTGTTTGAAGAAACAGCTAAATAAATGGGGTGGTTGGAAATTATTACATTGATAGAAGTCATACTCTATCTGTAATATTAAAGCTGATCCCTAAAAAAAATCTGCTATGCCAATTGCAAACCTAACTATCTGACAGTGTAAAGATGCTTTCAAGTCTTTAATTGTGTGTCCAGCGGTCTGTGGACCTGAACCCAGCCCAGGGGGACCTGGTTTTGAAGGTGGCTGAGCTGCTGGTCAGTAAGACAGAGAGAGACAGCAGAGCAGAGTTCTGGGTGGAGAAAGCTGCCAAGTTGTTGCCTGCAAATCCTGCTGTCTTCAACCTCAAGGTAAGAACTATAACACAGTATTGATTTCCTGTATTAATAGCATTTTGGGCTTTTTTTTTTTTTTTTTTTTTAATGGTGTGGCTAACCTGAAATAGTGTGTCAAGGTTAAAGACTGCCTGCATTGTGACTGGAGGATTGTTTAGAAACTGACACAGGGTTGACATAAGATCACTACCTGCCTGTTGAGTTGGCAGCTGTTTGATGCATATGCCCTCCTCGCCCTCTCTCTCCCCTCAGGAACAGTTGTTGAGCAGCAGACTGGTCCCGGGGACTAGAAACGTCTGTTAAAAAAATTATCAGCTGTTAAAAAAAAATCTGCTCTTTAACAATCCTTGCCAACTCTCCTTCTACCCCATATAGGAGCGGCTACTGAATCGACAGGGCCAGCAGGGACGGAACCAGTTGTTTGACCTGCTGCAGGCAGAGCTGGCTATGAGACCTGGCGATGCCCATATCAACATAAAGCTGGTTCAGCTGTTCTCCTCTGATGGCAGGCTGGAGGAGGCTGTCAAACACTGTCTGGCTACAGAGAAGAGAGGCCTGCTTAGATCCAGTTTGGACTGGTACTCTACTGTGGTACACACTCTACAGGTCAGCAGGATGCTCACAAAATACAATATACACTTATGGAATTACATGTACAATGGTAAAGTGCTTAATTTGGTGTTTCTCAGGATTTCCTAGCCCAGCCCAGTGTTTCATCCAATGAGAAGATGAGTAGACATCTGCAGAGAGAGCTACTTTTGGCCCACTGCAGCCTGCTGAGACTGACCCTGTCGGGAAAAGGACTGCAGCCTAGCATCAAGGCCCTCGGGAGGTGTGTTTGTCAGAACCAGGCTAGGCAGGGAAACGTGACTGCTGGTACTTGGCTATAGTTAATCCATGCTTAGTCTACCAACAGAGTTGGTCACTCTGTAGAGTCCTACTAGATTAGTAGCAGTGTGTGCGTGTGTTGGTACCTTATTTAACACCTGTCTCGCTCTGTGTAGTTTTGACTGTGCGATGCAGGGCCTGAAGAAGACAGCGGGCAGTGTAACAGATGATCTGTCTGAGGTCTATGTGGAGATGAGGGGACATCTGTACCTGCATGCTGGCACTCTGCTGCTGAAGATGGCTCAGGAAAGAGAACAGCAGTGGAGGGCTGTCATTGACCTGGCTGCTCTCTGCTATTTACTGGCTTACCAGGTAATGCACACAAACTGGAAGCTTTGTATTTAGCAAATGACAGTGTCTTTCATGTTGTATCCAACTTCTTTTCATTCTTCCTATTTAGGTCCCGGGGCCGAAGAGCAAGGCGACTAAAGGGGACCAGTCTTCTCCTCAGCATCTGGAGCTGCTGGCCAGTGAAAGACAGAGCCAGGCTGGACACATGCTGCTTAACCTCAACCCTGACACTCATACCTTTGTCAGAGAGGTGGTGGAGGCGTTTGGTAACCGTAGTGGTCAGGGCTCTCTGTTTGAGCTTTTGTTTGGGCTTCAGGCTCCGGCCGGTACTTCCTTCATCGGCAACGACGACATCCGCTCCATCAACACACAGGCTCCAGCGATATCTGACCTCATCAAACGGGACAACGGTATGATGTGTGTGGGTCTACACAACAGGAGAAGAGCTGATCTCACAAGTTCCCTGTGTAACCCTGCTCCTCTCCTGTCTTCAGGCTCCATCCAGCTCAAAGGAGGGGACCTCCAGCAGCTGTGTTGGCTGGGTCTCCAGTGGTCTCTCATGGCCCAGAGGCCTGCTCTGAGGGACTGGCTCAAACAGCTGTTCCCCAGGCTCATCCTGGAGACCTCCAAACTGGACACCAACACACCTGAGTCCATCTGCCTGCTAGACCTGGAGGTGGGTGTGGCTGGGGTGGTTCTACAATATTTGTCTCTACAAGGCTCAACAGCCTTGTAACAATCTTCTAATACTGTCCTTCGAATGATATTGTTGATTGTTTTCTTTTGCTTAATTTTTCATTCATACAAAGACCTTGAACGCTCTTAAGACAGTGGTCACCAACCTTTTCTGAGTCAAGATCACTTTCTGAGTCAAAATGCATGCCGAGATCTACCGCTCTGATTTTTTTTTTTTTTATTAACATAGGAAAATGTAAGCCTATGCAACATTAACCAATTAAAAACAGTACTGTAGCAATGAGGTTTGTGGAGTAAGCTGTAGGCCCAATACATTTTCAATGCATATTGGCTTTGCTTGAATTTACCTGCCAATGCATTGTTGTTCGGGACATTTTTTTAACTCATATTTCAAAATTTGAGGTAGGCTATATGATCACACCAGTAATAGATCCATTGTTGTATTACTTGTGAGGCACAGCTGAGTGAGCATACATTTAAATCATTAGCTTTTTTATTTTACTGGGCTGATGGTGACTGCATCTGCTGGTCAGTCTTAGCGGAGGGAGAGAGCAGCAGACCTGTCAACATCCCTCCGCTGACACTGACCAAAAAGGGACACCGTCTTCCAGCTGATGGCGAAACTCGAGTCGCATCACATTATTTCTGCCACATGCACAAATTCATGTTGTTACTCCTATGAACAGAGAAAGTGAAATATTCCTCGATGTAAAAAAACTCAAGCCGCTAATAATAACGCAAGCTTATCGATACACTTTCCTACTCATTCATTACTGCTGCGCTGCTTGTTGTATCGCTGAGTGGAAAAAAGAACGCAAGTTTTATTGGTTATAAAAGGGTTGAATACAAAGTGTTGACAGTGCTGAGTAAGAACTTAAACAAGGACTCACTCATAAAACCAGCAGCTCTGCTGTATTCGTTGACAGTCTCTCTCTAGTCATGGTTTTAAACATTTTGAAATCTCAGTATCAATTTTGCCTGAGGATTTCTATTATGCCTGCTACGTTACTGCAGACTCGGTCATCTGAGCAATCTGATTGGCCAGCGTTGGCATAGTGCACTTGATTTCCTCTCCAGGCCCACCGGGAAGGCAGAGTTTGTACCTCCAGATACATGAAATGGCAACAGTTTGCCTACCCGGTGCGCAGGGCAGCTGAATTGGCTGCACCTACCACCAACAGCCCGAGACTAAAAAAAATAAAAATAGTAACACGAGGATTAATCGTTGGGTTTTTTACAGAAATGTTTGGCGATGGACTAGAAATGCGTTGGAGATCGACAAGTCGAACGCGATCGACTGGTTGGTGACCACTGCAGTAAGAACTAACGCAATAATGGGGTGATTCCCTCCTCTCTAGGTGTTCCTGTGTGGGGTGGTGTGGTGCAGTCACACCCAGCTCCAGGAGAGGGCCAGGATCACTTCTACTGGTCAACAGCAACTCCATGAGCCCCGCTGCCTGCCCCTGCCCCTCCTCCGCCTCCTCTCCACAGACAGACAGAGGGAATGGTGGGACGCCGTCTACAGCCTCATACACAAACAAGCTGCGTGAGTCACTACGGGTTCATCGCTATACTTATATGGTAGATGGCTGAAATCAAGCATTTTACTACCCAAGCTAGCTCTGTAAAAGTTACCCAGGCATCATTCCCTCCTCCCTCACTTGAACTGATCACAGATATTATATAAGTTGTGTTAAAATGTAAAGGCCCAGGATGGAGAAATCAAGCTGACTGATGGCTCTGTGGTTAACATGACTATGGTTCTGCTTTTGTCTGTAGTCCTAGTATGTATAATACTGTTATTTTTTTTAGGCCTGGCATGTCAGCCAAACTGAGGATGACCGTTCAACATGGACTAAGCACCCTTCGAGCTGGAGAGAAACATGGCCTTCAACCAGCCCTGCCCATACACTGGGCCCAGCACCTCAGTTCAACGGTATACACCTCGGCCAGACGGCAGACCTGCCTTTTTCTGTCACACACTACATAAGTTAACATGATATGCTAGGCGTCTGTCTGAAATGATTTCCTCCTCCATTTACTCAATAGTATTTATAACTTCCAATTAGTGTATGGTCATTATTTATAACTCTTGGTCTAGTCAGAATAGTACACATCAGCAATTTCCCTTTGGTACAGTAAATTGTCTGCTTTAAACTACTTCTGAGAATGCGACTCAGAACGATGAGTGCTTAGTTATAATGGATGATTTGAAGCAATGCCAATTCTGCATTTAGATTTAACACCTGCTGTGTTGTTCCCAGGGGGTTGGTGTGAACTCCTACTATGACCAGAAGGAGTACATAGGGCGTAGTGTCCACTACTGGAAGGTGGTGCTCCCCCTGCTGGACAAAATCAAGCAAAGACGCAGCATCCCTGAACCCCTGGACCCCCTCTTCATACACTTCCCCTCTAGAGACATACAGGTGAGTGACCAACACAGCTGCTTCTCTGACCGACTGGATTAGAACCTAGCTTTCCACAACACTTGTTAGTCTGCTGAGTTAAAGCATTGACACGTGTAGACTTTTCATATCACTGATGCCAATCGCGAAAGTTGACGAGTCCAGGCTTAATGTATGCATTGCTCTATTTTCATTGGTTAGTGAGGTTGCGTTTGCGTGTTTATCTCAGATCCCATCAGTGAAGGGCTTTGAGGAGGAGGCCATGATAGCGTTTGCAACCCTCTTGGACGTCGAGGGGAGGACAGAGGAGGCTATCACTACTCTGGAGACCATCAACAACATTTCATCTAACTGGCACCTAGCTAGGGTATGTAGTGAGGGGTTCACTGCTCTACCTTGCTCTGGTAGTCAATCCCCCTGCACTTTTCCCACTGCGCTTTAGTGCCATGCCTTCTAGTGCAGCTGCCAGTAAAGAAATTAATTGTGTGCAGGCAGCATTTGTATCTCTTTCTTTTTTAATGTCTTACCATAGAAAATGCATTTGTTATGAATTGTGCCTTTTGATATATCTCTGTGTGTAGATCTTCCAGCGTCTGTCTGAGGAGGCTGGTAGTGGGGTGGAGGAGACTCGGGACAGGTGCGTCATGTTCCTCGGGAAGTTCAGAACTTACCTGTCCAAGATCTACAATGCCAATGCTGACGACATGGACAAGGTTACACATTTCAATATACGGCATCTATACACATGACTATTTGCCAAAAACATGTAATTGAAGATTTAAGAGTTGGAAGCATGACATTCAATCATATTCACTGTGTGTTGTTCCAGCTGCCCGTTTCAATGGAAGAAGTTATGGATCTCCTGAACGATGTGAACCAGCAGCTAGGGGAGATTGGAGAAGCGATGGATGAAGAGGGCAGACCGGTCCACTTCAGCCCTCAGTTTACTGAGCCTGCTGCCTCAGTCTCTCACATCAAATTCACCCCGTTAACCCCTTCCCCCAGCAAGAGCTTTGTCCCTCCCTCCAAAAGACACATGGTATGATAAATGTTGACTTGTAAACATACACTGAGTGTACAAAACATTAGGAATACCTTCCTAACATTGAGTTGCACCCCGTTTTGTCTTTAGAACATCCTCAATTTGTCAGGACATGGACTCTACAAGGTTTCAAGTGTACCACAAGGATGCTGGCCCATGTTGACTCCAATGCTTTCCACAGACGCAAGTTGGCTGGATGTCCTTGGGTGGTGAACCATTTTTGATACAAACAGGGAAACTGTTGAATGTGAAAAACCCAGCAGCGTTGCAGTTCTGGACACACTCAAACCGGTGCACCTGGCTCTTACTACCATACCCCGTTCAAAGGCACTTAAAAATGTTCTTGCCCATTCACACACCATCTCAATTGTCTCAAGGCTTTAAAATCCTTCTTTAACCTCTCTCCTCCCCTTCATCTACACTGATTGAAGTGAATTTTAACAGGTGACATCAATAAGGTATCATAGCTTACACAAGGTCAGTGTGTCATGGAAAGGGCTGGTGTTCCTAATGTTTTGTACACTGAGACACTGATGCTCTTCCTATGGTTTTTAAACATGGACATTGATGTACTTCAGTTTTAGATTTACTGTACAGGTCTTTTCTCACCTAAATAATAGAAATACCTTGACATATAATATTTTCATTATTTTTCTTCTCCTCCGTTTCCTGATTTCCCCAAGACGCCACCTCATTGGGCAGAGCACCAGAAGTCCCTCCTGCAGATGCTCTGCCAGCAGGTGGAGGCCCTTAAGGTCAGCCCCTGGCTTCATTGTCTTTGAGGATATGGGAGATGTGGCCCATGTCAAGTGTGCCTATTAATTAAATTGTAGATGTCCATGCATGGTTTCTGTGTTAAGTGTTGTGTGGTTGGGTTGCAGAATGAGGTCCATGACCTGAGACATAACTCGTCAGACAGCATGGCGTCACCCCACCAAAGGATGTATGGAGATGGGTATGGGGCTGAGAGCATGCAGGAGGGCTACCCCCCAACACAGACCTTCCATGTAGCACCCCTCACCGGTAGGAACATAGTACACAACTGGGTTGTGTAGTTTCGGGCTGTATTATTAGGAATACTGAAATAGCAATGTTGCTAGGATATTAATTTATGGCCGTTGATTATAACCTTTTCTCTTTTTGTTTACAGTTGCCACCACACAGGCCCCATCTATGTATTTCAATCAATCCCCTGCTTATAACTCCGGACAGTATCTCCTTCGTCCTGCAGCCAATGTTACCCCAACAAAGGTAGGTGTTTATACCTTGATTTTTCTTTGAGCATTCAGAATGGTTTAGATACTTGAAGTGGGAGAGTATTTTCGGTGGCAAATATGAATTAGGTTTTAATTAATTTTCCCTTTGTCTCAGGCTCCTGTGTATGGAGTCAACCGCCTGCCACCCCAGCAGCACATGTATGCCTACCAGCAGCCCACTAACACTCCTCCCCTGCAGTCAACACCAGCCTGCATCTACCCTCCCCAAGACCAGGTTTTCGGCACCCCCCTCCACTTCGAGTCACCAGCAACCAGTCTACTCTCCCCATACAGCGAGGAATACTACGGCCATTCTCAGCCCACCACCAACCCTCCCCTCCCTGAGCCTGGCTACTTCACCAAGCCCTCAGTCGTATCTGTCCAACCACCAAAGAGCATTGAGGGGAAGCCTGTGGACTTTGGGAAGATCGCCTTTGGCCAGCAGGTCCCTGCTGAGCCTCTTAAGGTGCCTGGCTTTGGTGCTGGAGTCGTCGCCCAGTCCACTCCATCATCTGCTGCCTTTAAATTCAACTCCAACTTCAAATCCAACGATGGGGACTTCACCTTCAAAGCCAAAAACAGTGAGAACCTGTTGGGGCTTCTAACATCAGACATTTCCACCAAATCGGAGGGCCCCTCAGAGGTGGAGCCTCCTAGCCAGGGAGGGATATTTAGCTTTGGCACTAAAAGCGTGGCAGGCTTCTCCTTCACTGATGCAGCCCAGAGTCGGGACAGACCAAACCTTTTTGAAAAAATTGAACAGCCATTTAGTTTCGCTGATCAGACCAAGCCGGTATTTGGGCTGGAGAACACAGCGGTGGAGAAAGGACCGGAGAGCGATAACGACAGCACACATGTGGAGGAGGATGAGGATGGGCCTCACTTTGAGCCCATTGTGCCCCTCCCTGACAAAGTAGATGTGAAGACTGGAGAGGAGGAAGAAGAGGAGATGTTCTGTAACAGGTCCAAGCTGTTCAGATTTGACGCAGAGACAAAGGAGTGGAAAGAGAGGGGCATCGGCATAGTCAAAATCCTAAAGCACAATACATCAGGGAAAGTGCGTCTGCTGATGAGGAGGGAGCAGGTTCTGAAGATATGTGCTAACCACTACATCACGCCAGATATGCTCCTGAAACCAATTGCTGGCTCTGACAAGTCCTGGGTCTGGAATGCCATTGATTATGCAGATGAGGAACCAAGGCCTGAGCAACTGGCCATCCGGTATAAAACGGCAGACGAGGCATTGCTCTTCAAAACAAAGTTTGAAGAGGCTCAGAAGATAGTTCCCAAATCTCCAGAAAAGGGGCAAGATCAGCCAGATAAGAAAGCAACTTCTCCTAATTCATCTGCTCCTCAGGTGACAAACTTTGCTGCCCAGTTTGCAAAGAAGGACTGCGACGTGTGCTATGTAAGAAATGCTGCTACAATTATGCACTGTGTTGCCTGTCAGACTGCCAACCCTAATTCCCTGTCAGAGAAAGACGGCAAACTGGCTACTGAAACCAAAGGCTTTACTAGTGGGGGAGCTTCAGTGAGAGGATTTACTTTTGGATTTGGAACTGACTTGTCAAAAGACACCAGCAGCACAGGATCTATTGGAAAGGGATTTGGGGCTTTTGGAGCTCAGATACCCTCCTCCTTTACGTTTGGAACCAGTGGCTCCACTTCTATACCTGTTGCTGGTTTTGGAGCCCAGTTTGGTAAGAAGAAAGAAACCGCAGAAGTAGCAGCAGAATCAAAGCCCTCAACCATGCCATTTGGCTCTGGATTTGGTGCCCAGTTTGGCAAAAAGCCAGGGCAGTGGGACTGTGACATGTGTGCTGTAAGAAACCAGGCCTCCTCAAACAGTTGTGTTTCTTGTCAAACTCCAAACCATGCAGCCAAAACGGTTGTAGATGGAGCAGCAGCATCAAAGCCCTTAACCAATCCATTAGGTTCTGGATTTGGTGCCCAGTTTGGCAAAAAGCCAGGGCAGTGGGACTGTGACATGTGTGCTGTAAGAAACCAGGCCTCCTCAAACAGTTGTGTTTCTTGTCAAACTCCAAACCATGCAGCCAAAACGGTTGTAGATGGAGCAGCAGCATCAAAGCCCTTAACCAATCTATTAGGTTCTGGATTTGGTGCCCAGTTTGGCAAAAAGCCAGGGCAGTGGGACTGTGACATGTGTGCTGTAAGAAACCAGGCCTCCTCAAACAGTTGTGTTTCTTGTCAAACTCCAAACCATGCAGCCAAAACGGTTGTAGAT
Source organism: Salvelinus namaycush (assembly GCF_016432855.1). Taxonomy (NCBI): domain Eukaryota; kingdom Metazoa; phylum Chordata; class Actinopteri; order Salmoniformes; family Salmonidae; genus Salvelinus; species Salvelinus namaycush. Next base: position 28,844,400 of record NC_052319.1, read on the forward strand.
GGAGCAGCAGCATCAAAGCCCTTAACCAATCTATTAGGTTCTGGATTTGGTGCCCAGTTTGGCAAAAAGCCAGGGCAGTGGGACTGTGACATGTGTGCTGTAAGAAACCAGGCCTCCTCAAACAGTTGTGTTTCTTGTCAAACTCCAAACCATGCAGCCAAAACGGTTGTAGATGGAGCAGCAGCATCAAAGCCCTTAACCAATCTATTAGGTTCTGGATTTGGTGCCCAGTTTGGCAAAAAGCCAGGGCAGTGGGACTGTGACATGTGTGCTGTAAGAAACCAGGCCTCCTCAAACAGTTGTGTTTCTTGTCAAACTCCAAATCCCTCAGCAAAATCAACAGTTGAGGTAGCACCACCATCAAAGCCAACAGTGTCAGGCTTTGGTGATCTTTTTGCTAAGAGGGACAGACAATGGGACTGTGACACCTGCCTAGTGAGGAATGATGCATCAGTTTCTAAGTGTGTTTCCTGCCAGACACCCAATGCTAGCAGCACCCCCTCTCTTGAGGCCATGTTTGCCAAACAGGGGGGACAGTGGGACTGTGACACATGTCTAGTCAGAAACGACAGCTCTGCTAGTCAATGTGTCTCCTGTCAGACACCCAACGCTAAGAGCACAGCCACCCCCTCCAGCTCATCCTTCAGCTTTAGCTTTGGGAGTCAAAGTACATCTACTCAGTCCGTAGGCAATGTGTTTAAAGCAAACTTCAACAGTGACAGCTCTTTTCAGTTTGGCACAAGCAAAGTTGATAAAGGTTCCCCTGCATCCTTCAAGTTTGAGACCCCTCAGGCTGAAAGCAGTGGCTCCAGTGCTGCAGGCTTCTCTTTCAATATGCCCGTCCCAGCAGGTGGCTTTAAGTTTGGCACTCAAACGGCAAAGGAAACCCCACCAGATGAAACTCAGACTGCTGCTTCAGGGTCTGCGTCCATGTTCCTGAAGAATATCGCAGAGCAGCACAGAGAAAAAGAGAAGGAATCTGGTGTCGGTATATCTGCGTCAGTGCCTTCAGTGGACAACACCGATCAGGATGAGAATGGCAAACCCAATGACTTCAGTTTTGCAGATTTGGCTAAGATTTCACAAGGAGACTTCACCCATGGTGGCGAGCAGCTGTTCACATCCCTTCAGTCAAACCAGTGGGCAGACACTTCCGCTGACCAGGATGAAGAGGACATATACAAAACAGAAGAGAATGACGATATCCAATTTGAACCTGTGGTCCAGATGCCTGATAAAGTGGACCTGGTCACAGGAGAGGAGGATGAACAGGCCCTTTACTCACAGAGAGTAAAGCTCTTCAGGTTTGACGGAGACATTAGCCAGTGGAAGGAGAGGGGTGTTGGAGTCCTCAAGTTCCTGAAGAATGCCACCAACGGCAGGCTGAGGGTGCTGATGAGGAGAGAGCAGGTCCTGAAGGTGTGTGCCAACCACTGGATCACCACCACCATGAACTTGAAGCCCTTGGCTGGTTCCGACAAAGCTTGGATGTGGCTTGCTAATGACTTCTCAGAAGGAGATGCCAAACTGGAGCAACTCGCCGCCAAGTTTAAAACCCCAGAGCTGGCTGAGGAGTTCAAGCTTAAGTTTGAGGAGTGTCAGAGGCTCCTGTTGGACATCCCACTGCAGACTCCTCACAAGCTTGTCGACACAGGCAGAACTGCACATCTCATCCAGAAGGCAGAGGAGATGAAGTCCGGTCTGAAAGACCTTAAATCCTTCCTGACTGATGACAAAACAAAGATCAAGGAGGACGACAGCCAAGCTAACATCACAACAGCCAGTAACACCTCAGGTCTGATCATCAAGCCCCACGCGGAGAGCACTGGCCCTACCTTAGAATGGGACAACTATGACCTGAGAGAGGAGGCTCTGGATGACAGTGCTGACACATCTGTCTACGCCTCACCCCTAGCAAGCAGCCCAATCAGGAAGAACCTCTTCTGCTTTGGAGAATCCACAGCTGGCTTTAACTTCAGCTTCCAGCCTGTCGTCAGTCCTACCAAGTCTCCGGCCAAGCTGAACCAGAGCGGGGTGTCTGTGGACGAGGAGCAAGACGTGACCCAGGAGGAGGAGCGGGACGGCCTGTACTTTGAGCCTGTGGTTCCCCTGCCAGACCTGGTGGAGATCTCCACTGGAGAGGAGAATGAAAATGTGTGTTTCAGCCACAGAGCAAAGCTGTACCGCTATGACAAAGACCTGAACCAGTGGAAGGAGAGGGGCATTGGAGACCTTAAGATACTGCAGAACTACGACACCAAACGAGTCAGACTCCTCATGAGGCGGGACCAAGTCCTGAAGATCTGCGCAAACCACTGGGTCACGTCTTCTATGAAGTTGGAGCCCATGAAGGGTGCTGAGAAGGCCTGGGTCTGGAGTGCCATTGACTTTGCTGAGGTAGCTGAGGGAAATGTGGAGCAGTTAGCAGTGAGGTTTAAACTGCAGGATGTGGCCAACTCTTTCAGAGACGTCTTTGACGAGGCTAAAACCGCCCAAGAGAATGAGATTCTGGTTACTCCCATAGCCTCCTGTGAGACCCCTCAGGAGGTAGCAACAGCTCCAGGGATGACAGTGTGTGGACAGGCTGCTGTGGCCATCCTGGAGGAGACCACCAGAGAACGGACAGAGCTGTCTTCTGAGACTTTCCACACCCCTGACAGCAAGGCCTCCACTTCCACACCACACAGCCCTCTCAACCCCTCTAAGATGGTGATGTCTCCTCCCAAGTTCCTCTTCGGAACCGACTCTCTCCAGAAGATCTTTGGCAGCAGCCTCCCGTTGTCCAAGGAGGATGGTTCTTCAGAAAGCTCCAAGGCTAAAGACAGCGGTTGGACCTCCCAGCCCTCACCTGCATTCAAAATCCCTGAAAAAGGTAAGCCTTTTATTGTTATCCTTTCTTAGTTGATTTTGTTGATCTTGTGGTTCAGTGTGAACTGCTTGTTTTTGAATGGTGATTTTCCCCCCCCCCCCCCCCCCTCCCACAATGGAGTTATCACACAATTTGACCCCGTTGTGATTCCAGTCATGTCCCATTGGTTCATCTCATTGCTTCTTCCACCAGCCCACACTGTGTTAGCAGAACCGAACTTAACCCAGTCACTCCCACTAGACTAATTTACATGTACTTCCTCACCCTTGTAATTTAATGATATAGTTTAAATATGATAGCAGATGTAATCAATTATATAATCCAGTACACTTGTACTGTACACTTGCCTAATAATCAAATCCCCTAAGGATAATGCAGTCACTCCATTTTCAAAGAATTATAGCAGGCTACATCTTCATGAAGGCAGATGGAGACAGGACAGAATATAGAACGATTGTAGAATCCATTACACTTAGATAATGTAATGATGTTCAACTTGAATCTCACTGAAGACACACTTTAATACCTTAATCCAACCCCCCCCCCCCCCCCCCCCCCTCCCAATTTCAGCTTGTCTCACCTGCCAACCATTATTTTGTAGGATTGGATTTTAGGCTTTTCAAAGATAACCCAATGGCTTTTTGGACCAGCACCTCATCCACCCAATTTGAGCCCCCAGGTACTCTGTCACTGCACTGTGTGTGTGCTGTGACACGTCACCTACACAGTTGTCACCTGGCTGGGCCTGCTTTGTAGCCGGTCTTAACCCGCATGCAACTAGTGGAACATACAAACCTTTAATACAATAACCTAACGAGCTGCATGCCATCTGATACTCAAGAGTTACTGTTACTCTAAAGCAGGGGTATTCAACGCTTACCTTACAAGATCCAGAGACTGCTGTTTTTTTTTTTTCTTCTACCTGATAATTCATTGCATACACCTGGTGTCCCAGGTCTAAATCAGTCCCTGATTATAGAGGGGGACAATAAAAAAATGCAGTGGAACTGGCTTTGAGGTCCAGAGTTGAGTTTGAGGGCACTCCTTGACAAGTGTCACTAAAGCTACAAGAGGGTGGAACACATTTCAAACTTTGCTTGTTAGGCTTACTGCGAATAAAAGTTAGACAAGCTGTTTAGCTAATAGAAAGGTGAAAGGACTAAGTTCCTGGTAGCGGCCAGTGGAGTGTTGGCCATGATAGAGTTCTTCTCCCTCTGTTGAAAGGAGACACGGGGAGATTCCAGCCATGCTTCCTGACAGGAATGTACTGTCACACACACACTTCAACGTCACACACATTTTTAGTCCAGGATGGGTAGCAACAGTGTGAAAGGCAACACCTTGTCTGGTCCGGTTCGTTCCAGAGATTTCCAGTATGTCCAAGATTTCAAACCCAGGTAGAATGTGCTGCTGTATGTTACAAGCGTTTATTTTTCTACCACTGGATGGTCATCTATTAAGGTCATACCAAAGATTATTTTATTTTGAATTTTATGCACGCTTGAAGTATCAAAATATGAAACAATTTATCAAATTTGATTTGGCCTGCTATTAGCCCCATACAAACACACAGAATAACAGCTTTACTACATGGTACAATGTGTCTGTCCTATATCTGAGAGAGATAAGAAAGATCAGGAAACTTTTTTTTTTTTAAATGTAAAAAAAAGTACATCTATTTAACCCCTTATTTTTGGCACTAAACAGTGTCCATATACTAATATAAAATTTTTTCAACTGGTACCGGGGGACCTTCAGAGAAGTCTTGTAAGGGCTGTGGCCATCCTAGAGCAAAAAAAACGACATGTTCGTGTCTCACCTTTCCACAGAGGGGTTATATTAGTATGTAGCCCAAACTGTCCGGACGCTACAGACAGAAGTTGGCATATCGGCTGTACCGACTTCAGACGAGTCCCAAGATGCTTGTGGGGGTCGTAGAGCAAAACGGAGAACACCATCGTATTCATAAGAGTCAGCTTTGGTCTACAATAGTTTGTAGGCCAAACACCACTCTCTGTCACCTTTCACCGCAGATGCGGAACTGCAACATAAGTGGATGCAGTGGGTTGCAGATTGAGACGCATCAATGAAAGAAAACATACTTTTGGCCATGTAGTGTATGTGGACATCTGCTCGTCGAACATCTCCTTCCAAAATCATGGGCATTAATATGGAGTTGGTCCCCACTTTGCTGCTACAACAGCCTCCATTCTTCTGGGAAGGCTTTCCACTAGATGTTGGAATGTTGCTGCGGGGACTTGCTTCCATTCAGCCACGAGCATTAGTGAGGTCGGGCACTGATGTTGGGCGATTAGGCCTGGCTCGCAGTCGGCATTCCAATTCATCCCAAAGGTGTTCGATGAGTTGAGGTCAGGGCTCTGTGCAGGCCAGTCAAGTTCTTCCACACCGATCTCGGCAAACCATTTCTGTATGTACCTCTCTTTTTGCACGGGGGCATTGTCATGCTGAAACAGGAAAAGGCCTTCCCCAAACTGTTGCCACAAAGTTGGAAGCACAGAATTGTCTAGAATGTAATGTTATGCAGTAGCATTAGAGTATCCTTCACTGGAACCATGGAAAATAGCCCTAGACCATTATTCCTCCTCCCCCAAACTTTACTGTTGGCACTATGCTTGTGTGGCCAACCACTTCGCGGCTGAGCCGTTGTTAATCCTAGATGTTTCCACTTCACAATAACAGCACTTAAAGTTGACCGGGTGCCACGTTGAAAGTCACTGAGCTCATCAGTACAGACCATTCTACTGCCAATATTTGTTTATGAAGATTGCATGGCTTTGTGCTCAATTTTTATACACCTGTCAAATGGGTGTGGCTGAAATAGCAAAATCCACTAACTTGAAGGGGTGTCCACATACTTTTAGTGTCTCTAGCTTAAACGGACAGATTTTTATGGGGATGTTTATATTAAGCTAATTGGCATATGAATTGGTTTTAGAGAACCAGTAGGAAATGGTAACTGGAATCCTCTATGGTTGGCCTCGTGTACAGTATACTGTAGATCCATGGTTCTAATGTTTGATGCCTTCGAGATTCACTTCCGCAATAGTTAACGCATTCTCAGAGATATGAGACTGCTTGCTTGGTGTGGTGAAATGCATGATGTCAATATTTTTGAGATGCATGTGTTTCGGTTTGGAACTAACCCTAGACATGCAACTACCTCCTTAGTGAAATGGTTTAATGACTTTTTTGCAGGTGAACAATTTTTAGGATATTAAATGTTAGCCTGTCTGCCCTACAGCCAAACAACCTTGCAGCATAGTTGAGTCAAGTCTTAAAATGTTCTGTAGATCCATTTATTGTACAGTAATTTGGGATTATATTATGCAAATTCACCTTGGAGGTAAATAAAGTTGTATCATTCTGTTACTGCCTTCAACATCTGTTCTGTAGGAAGGGGGTCTCCTGAGTTGCCTCACTCTTTGTGTTGTGTTATAGCACCCCCCCAGGCAAAGGCTGATGATGACAGTGAGGTGGAGGTGGTGTACGAGAGGCAGCCGACTGTGGAGCAGGCTGCTTTGGCCAGGGAACTCCTGCTGCCTCTCACCTTCTTCTGCTACCAGAACGAACCAGGAAACACTAGTGACGACCAGACGGACGGTGAGAAATGACACCAACGCTCTCTTGCAAAACTTTTCTACTTGTATGAGCAAAGGTTTACGCGTTGTAGATGACCGTGTTGCTAACGTTAGTTTGTGTTGCAGATGAGGACTTTGAGACTGCAGTTAAAGCGCTGAATGGAAAACTGTACCAGGATCCTCCTGAGAGAAAGGCTGCAAGTTCTGGTAAGTTTCATAGCCAAAGTGGCTATAGAGAGCCGTATGAATAGCCATTGATAGGTTGGTGAAATTTCTCCTCAAATGTTGCCTCTCCAATAACCTTCTCCTCTCAGCAGCTCAGGCCGAGATAGGTGCTGAGGGTCTGTACCCGGAGGTTGAGGTGGTGTTGGAGAAGAGGTCTACTCCAGATGAGGAGCAGAAAGCCAAGCCGCTGCAGCTGCCTCCAACTTTTTGTGGTGTAGGCGGCAAGGCAGAGAAAGACGAGCCAGAGGACTTCAAGACAGAGGTATGCAAAGCACAAGAGACTTCCATAATATATTCATTTGTTTGCACACGTAGATGAACATCTTATGTGGCATTAGGATATAAGAAATTAAAACTACTATAGTTCTCTCAAGCAAATATTGATGTTTTGGTTGTGTTTCAGAACACAGAGAGAAGCGCACACCCTGTTTCATCTGAGGCTGTGTCCTCCAGCACCGGCGATACAGTGCCAGAACAACAGTTCCGAGACCAGTCCCCCAGCAGCCAGGTACAGGTTCCAGATCTGTCTGAGGCAGAGGTTCAGTCCTCTGCAGCAGAGGCTGAGTTCCTAGCTCAGTCGGTAACCATCCAGGAGGCAGAGGTCCAGCAGACTCCAGATCAGTCAGACTCCACTCCAACACAGTCTCAGACTGCGGTCTCCAGCAGCGGGGAGCAGGCTCAAACTTCAAACCCTTCAGCAAAACCTGCTGCTAGTGCCCCAGCTTTGGTGACTGCCTCATTTGGATTTGGTGCACAGTTTGTCAAAAAGCCAGGGCAGTGGGAGTGTGACGCATGTCTTGTTAGAAATGAGGAGTCTGCAAGCAGTTGTGTTTCTTGTCAAACTCCAAACCCTGCAGCCAGCAGTGGTAAGCAGGCTCCAGATCAGTCAGACTCTACTCCTGCATCTACCAGCAGCAGCCCCATAGACCTGTCTACCAAGAAGACCTCGGAGCCGGACTCCACGTCGACATTTACTACAACCGTTACTCAGGGTATGAGATATTTATCATTGCAGAGCCCTTTGCATTCTACACTGATCAGGAAGAGCATGTCCCTCTTGTGAATACATTCAATGTACTCACAGCAGCACAGTCTCACTTCTGACACCAGTACAGCAACCTGTCTTCTCATCCTTTATTTCTCCTTTACAGATGCTCCAAACTCATTTGGCTCCTTGGGCTTCAGTGATCTGGGAGGGGAAGGGATCTCCTTCGCTGATCTGGCACAGAACACTGGGGGTGAATTCGCCTTCGGAAAACAAGGTTGGCACTTCTACAGTTGACTGAAGCAAATTCAATATGTGCTTAATTTTAAGGTTTTACAAGTTTCCATGACACAACTGTGAGCTGTGTTTAAGTGAAAACAAGCATTTCAGTTAACTTTTAAAATGTTTCCTTGTTAGATTCTAACTTCTCGTGGGCGAATGCCGGGGCTACGTTGTTTGGAGCTGCAGCCCCACCCAAAACTGAAGGAGGGGAGGAGAGGAGTCATGAAGAGGACGCTAATAATGTGGAAATTCACTTTGATCCCATAGTCACCCTACCAGAGGTACTTATCAATACACTGCTACTAATCTAATTCCACTTAACCTTACTGGGAATGTGATCATTATAAAGTAAAGTAGCCTTGGCTTGTGCGAGCTGGAACAGCTCATAGGTACAGGAGCCTATCACCTGTTTGCTGAAGCGTGATGCAGCTTGATGTACAAGTACACCCCCTCAACAGGACGCTAGGTTATTACAGGGCCTTGCCCCCAATCTATCTCCTTAATGCTGAATGCCAAGCAGAGACTCCACGTTGTCATTATAATTCACTGTAAATGTGTTTTAGGTGGAGGCTTGGTCTAGAGCTGTCATGACTCCACATTCTATCTGTGACAGAGAATCTTGCCTGTTCTATTTGATACATTTCTATACAAGTTCTGTAAACTTACACCCTCCTGATTAACCTGCGCCTAACTGTGTTGTCTAGGTGGAGACTAAGTCAGGGGAGGAGGATGAGGAGATCCTGTTTAAGGAGCGTACCAAGCTGTACCGCTGGGAGAGAGACCTGGGCCAGTGGAAGGAGAGGGGTGTGGGAGACATCAAGATCCTCTTCCACCCCGATAAGAGGTTCTACCGGGTGCTGATGAGGAGGGAGCAGGTGCTGAAGGTGTGTGCCAATCACACCATCTGCCAGAGCATGGAGCTCAAACCCATGAACACCTCCAACCAAGCCCTCGTCTGGACCGCTACCGACTTTGCAGGTAGGTCTACACACAGCTCCGCCAAACACAGTGCTATGTAAATATATTTTGCTGGGCAACAGCCCCAAAACATCACTGCTCTAGAGGAGATCTGCATGGAGGAATGGGCCAAAATACCAGCAACAGTGTGTGAAAACCTTGTGAAGACTTACAGAAAACGTTTGACCTCTGTCATTGCCAACAAAGGGTATATAACAAAGTATTGAGATAAACTTTTGTTATTGACCAAATACTTATTTTCCACCATAATTTGCAAATAAATTAATTAAAAATCCTACAATGTGATTTTCTGGATTTTTTTTCTCATTTTGTCTGTCATAGTTGAAGTGTACCTATGATGAAAATTACAGGCCTCATCTTTTTAAGTGGGAGAACTTTCACAATTGGTGGCTGACTAAATACTTTTTTTGCCCCACTGTATATAGTTGATGAATTGATAAATGTATTGATCCTGTGTTGTCTCCAGAGGGCGAGGGTAAGGTGGAGCAGTTGGCAGCCAAGTTCAAGACAGCAGAGCTGGCTGAGTGTTTCAGGAAGACCTTCTGTGAGTGTCAGAGCCGTATGAGCCAATCAGAGGCCTCGGCCCTCTCCCCCCAGATGTCCAGGGTCCAGGAACATTCCAGAGACACCAACCCCCAGGTCAGTGTTTTTCCCGTGCCTGCTATTGTATAGGTGGAGCGCCTAGCCTACGACTTTTGTCCCCTCCACCTAAAATCATTTGTTGGGTGTTTTACTAAAATTATGGCCTGTAAAATAATCTATATGAAACTCTGCCCTCAGGTGTACCTCTCCATCTCCGCTGACGACGAGCCCCTGGGAATGGTCACCATAGAACTGTTCTCTCACATTGTCCCCAAGACGGCTGAGAACTTCAGAGCGCTGTGTACAGGACAGAAAGGCTTCGGGCTGCGCAACTCTGTCTTCCACAGGATCGTACCGGACTTCATGTGTCAGGTGAGGGGGGAGTGCCGGTGTGGGGTTGGACAGTTTCCATTAAATAACACAGCCACAAAGTCTAAATTGTCTATATCGTGAAAAAACACATTTGCTTTTTGGTCTTAATATAAGGTTGTTGTTGGGTTTAAAATCAGATTTTAAGAAGATAAATTATAGGAGTGTGTGGTTTATGACTGTTAACTAGTGATGACCAGGTTAAACTGAAACCAGACAATACTCAGAACCACCAACGTGCTTTCATAACCTTCAATACCATGTTTCCCAACTAGGTCAGTCAGTGCCTCTTGGAACACAAAAACAGTTTGTAAACCACAGCTCTATCTAATTTTGCTTTTATCTGTATCTTCATAGGGATACATCAGATAAGTCTTTCCTAACATATTTCTGTCTACTCAGGGTGGTGACCTCACCAACCAGGACGGGACAGGAGGGAAGTCCATCTACGGGAACAAGTTCGAGGACGAGAACTTTGATGTGCGCCACACGGGTCCGGGGCTGCTGTCCATGGCCAACCAAGGCCGAGACACCAACAACTCCCAGTTCTTCATCACACTGAAGAAGGCTGAGCACCTGGACTTCAAACACGTGGCCTTTGGCTTCGTCAGAGAGGGCATGGATGTGGTCCGCAGCATGGGAGAGCTGGGCACCAAGACTGGCAAACCCAGCAAGAAGATTGTCATCACCAAATGTGGACAACTGTAGAGCTTGAGCTCTGGTCACTGACTGGACAACTCCACTGTAGTGCTGAACATGTAGTCACTGACTGGATGGCTATGGGCCTTCACTCTGGTCATGGACTGGGGAGTTATAGCATTTCAAACTGAGCACAATTATAGTAGGCAGATATCAAATGAAACCCTATTCCCCATATAGTGCACTCCACTTAGTGCACTTTTTTTGAGCTGAGCCCCAAGTGCTCTGGTAGTGCACAATGGGGGGAATAGGCTTTAATTTGAGACCGGGCCAGTGTCTCCTTCTGAGTTGCACTTTCTCCCTGCCGCATCCTGAGGGCTGCATGTCCCTGTGTGAATCCCCAGACTCTTTGTGTGTATAATGTACATGGACTACTTTTTTGTCTTTTTTGTGTGCATGTGTTCCAATAAGAGTTGACAGCGCTGGTTCCTTCATAAGCTCCCTCACCCAATTTGTTTTGTGTAATTAAGTCTTAATTGAGATTATCGCGACCTTTTTTTTAAACCAACCAATGTTTGTTTGGTACTGTGTTCCTTTTGCTGCCTGTGTATACTTTTTTTTAGGTGTGTGTGTAGGCTATACATTGATTTCATAATGTGCAAATTGAGACTCTACACCTGTCTTAAACTAAAAGGTAGGAATATGAAGTCTGACAATTTGGGAGAGGCGACATACTAAATATAATATTTTATGGTCGGGTCACAATTGGGGTTAACAATTCTTATTGTCAATAAATAAATACAAGATGCTGGAGACAGTCTTTAAAAAATAAAGTTGCTTTATAACTGAACCCTGTCCGATTTCAAATATACACTACCAGTCAAAAGTTTGGACACTCATTCCAGGGTTTTTCTTTATTTTTACTATTTTCTACATTCTAGAATAATAGTGAAGATAAACTATGAAATAACACATGGAATCATGTAGTAACCAAAAGTGTTAAACAAATCTAAATATTTGAGATTCTTTGATGTAGCCACCCGTTGCCTTGACAGCTTTGCCCACTCCTGGCATTCTCTCAAACAGCTTTGAGGTAGTCACCTAGAATGCATTTCAATTAACAGGTGTGGCTTGTTAATTTGTGGAATTTCTTTCCTTCGTAATGCATTTGAGCCAATCAGTTTGGTGTGACAAGGTAGGGTTGTTATACAGAAGATGGCCCTATTTGGTAAAAGACCAAGTCCATATTTGGTAAAAGACCAAGTCCACAAGAACAGCTCAATTAAGCAAAGAGAAATGGCAGAGTGCTGCATCAGATGACCTTGGCCTCCACAATCACCCAACCTACTTTTGACTGGTACTGTATATTTAATGTATTTGTATTACAAGTGAACAGCTAAAGAGGTGTTTCGGAATTAAGCTTATTCACTTTTTTACTGAACATTACAAATGGGCCAAGTTGAAGATTGGATGCACATAAAAGGCTGGCTGTCTGGCAAAAAAAGTATATCTGTACAATTTAAATACTGTTTGTCTATATTTTATAAATTTGTTAAAATCCTGAGAATCTGGAATTAAGTTTATTCAGTAGGGAGTGGTTATAACCTTTTCATAACAGCTCACCTGGAGCCTCCCACTGCCGGTCTGATGAGGTAAGCAGAGGGGGTACAAGTGATTGCTACTTGTAAAAGAAAAATTTCAAAAATGTAAAAAGCTATTGTGCTTGCGTTTTAATGAGCAACATGAATATCAAACAATGATTTGGAAATAGCTACTAGGGCTAGGTGAATACTGGTATGAAATCTGAATATAGATAACTTACATTGTTTAGCTAGCTAGCTAGGCTAATATTTTAAGAGTTTTAGCTAACATGCCACTAGGATATTGAGCAAGATGGTCAGCTAACGTAAACTCACCCCATTCCGTACAAATGTGCGTAACCGCGACATTCAAACGGGGCTACAAAGAAAACTAATGGGACTGTATCGACTGTGTTGACTTCAAAATGGGGGGTGTGAACTAGGTTTCTATTCAAGCGTTGATCGACATAGTAATGGCTCTACAGTATTGGAGGAAAGTTGAAAAAACGGACCCTCCATTACATCTTGACGTGTCATGTCGTAACGTACAGCACGCATAAAGCAACTATTTCTGTCTTACAATCTCTCTCCACCAGGTGTAGCACTTCTCTCATCGTTTAAAAACAAGAAATGGACAGTGACGGGGGTAAGGGGGGGATACCTAGTCATTTTTTTCGTCATTGCATGCGATCATCATTCTCAAAGCCGCTGTTTACTTCTAAGATCACTTTAGCACCGCCTGTTAGGGTTGTGTCAATCAAATCTGGTATCAGGATAAATGTGATGCTTGATGCAGAGTCACTGAGAATCTTCTATGTTTTTTATTATTAGTCAAGCGATAAATGGTAAATGCAATTTTCATATATACAGGTTCACTGTAACACCTCGCAGGGCAGAACAGAGAACTAACTTATTCTTACAAAGTTCTTCTTATATATTCTGACAGAAATAGTTCCCGCTTCTGAGCTGGCCTGTCAGAGTAGAGGCTGAGTGTGGTTTAGACTTACTCAGCCTATCGTTGGCGCACAGGCTGGTCCCAGCCCCCAGGCGCTCCAGCTGTCCGGCGTTGCAGATTACCTCATTGTTTTCTATGCACGTGTCAATAGCTCAACATACTGTTCCCGCCTTGCAACATTGTTTTCTATGTATGTGTCCTCATTTAACATACTGTTCCCGCTCAAGGTTAACCACAGCCTTCCCGCTAGTCACACCATATGTTGCAAAATGTTACTTCCAGCACACACAGACACCCCTATGATAGGCCAAGCATATTTTCAACCCTCACAATGCCCTAAAAACCCGATTCAAATTCGACACAAACCTTCAAATAGGTATGTAATGACACATTATATAAACTCTTTATCGTGTTTTATTTACATTTTAGAGGCGATAAGGTGATAAGTTGGACAGATCGAGTGAAAAAAGCAATTTTCCCACACGACATCTGTCCTTCTCACTATAACGCATTAGTTTCGCTTCCCCACCCTCTATGTTTAAAAAGACCCGAAGGAGCTCATTGCCTTCTTGAATTATGTAGAAACGGGCAGCGTGAAGGTCTCGGCATGAATTCTGTTGAAAAGGGGAGAAATTGTGCTTTACAATGGTATTGAAATTACAGTTGATCTGGAAGTATTACGTTTTTGGGGCCCTAAAATAAGGTCAATTGTACGGACCAAGGCGATGTACGAGTTTACGTGAGTTTACGTTAGCCACCAACAGCATTGGCCCCGGCCCTCATCGTTTAAGGTAGTCCAATATGTCAGTGAAACCGGGAACATGGCAACCCTCCTCGAGTGAGTAGCTCTGCCGCTCGAGCATGCTTTTGCGGCACAGTCGATAGCGCGCCGGACCTCGGGCTAGAAGGTCGAGGGTTCGAGACCTGCTCCCTGCTGTTTCATTACAATATATATAAAACATTTTTTAAATGATTTCTGATTGTCTTCAGCTGTGTTCGAATACTTATACTAACCGTACTATTAGTGACGTTAATTTAGTATATAGTATGCTTATTGGTCATAGTATGGATATAGTTAGTATGTCAAAAGTTCCCGTTTGACGAACTAAATTCTCCAAAATACGAAGTATACGTACAGTGGACACTAGTCACCACTAATAGGCTGAGCTTCTCAGTCATTTTTTATTCACCTCACAAAGCGGAAACATCATAAAATACCTTTTTTTCCCTTGTGCAAAAACAGCTGTCTGTACCGAGCTCACTGGCGCAGGGAACTCTGGACCTGGAATAGGCTAGTTGATCAAATGTTTCCTGTTCGCAAAAGACAGCTTCGGAACAGATCCAGTTGATTGATTTGATACAATGTGGCACTTCACTAGTGATAAGTCAAATCAAGACAGATAGAAAGGGAGGAAGACAGGCTGAGTAGAGACATGAATGTGATTGAAAGAACCAGGATTTTCATCAGTATATTTTCTACTGTGTTTTATTTGTTGGCTTTCCGGGTATTTTTACTTACACCTGGATGTGCCTGGCCCAATCTCACCTGGCCCCACTCTACCTGCCTGTTGCTCCCCATGAAATCACAAATCGCATAATTTACACAGACCCACCGCGGACCTTAGTTTGGACTAGCATGTGAACGGGGGCATTAAGCTGATAAACATGCACTAAATCGATGCATTTAGTTATAACATAGCTACAGAAATGTGAGTGTTGCCTGTTTGTCAAAGTTTACAGATTGAACATGCTATATGCATTCGATTTGTAAACAAACCAAACTTGTGGCTGAACCCCTGCAGTTGTACCAAGGTAAAGACAGTTTAAAATGGGATATTCAATGGATATTTGCGCTTTCAAACCTCAATAGCTTTCAAACCACTTGAGCCACAGACTGCAAATAAGTATCATGATGTTGGAAAAATTGCGCACAACATTGCACAGGCCTTATTTTCACGATTTGGACATTAATTCGCTTTCCAAAGATAATAAACGTGGAAATGTGAGCAGCATTTTGTATTCCTAGTTGAATTAGATAGGGAGCGTAAACAAAGTACAAACTTTTTTACATTTGAATTTCAATAACTCCTTGGTCATGTAACCTAATGATCTCAATCAAGGTTCAGAATGTACACTCAGTGGGCCTACACATTGCACACCCTTTAGTTTATCAATTTATCTCACACGTTTTTACATTAATTTTTCAAACTTTTGAATTTCAATAGCTTCTTGGTCATGTGACCTGTCCCCAACCAAGGTTCAGAATGTCCACTGACTACCCTTCTATATAGCACACTCTTTAGTTTGTCCATTTTCATCTCATAAGGTTTTACATGACTTTTTCAAACTTTCTAATTTCAATAGCTCCTTGGTCATTCTGAACTCAACCAAGGTTCAGAATGTACACACAGTTGGCCTACACATTGCACACCCTTTAGTTTGTTCATTTTCATCTCATGTGGTTTTACATGAATTCTTTTACTTTTTAAATTTCATTAGTTCCCTGGTCATGTGACCTACAACCCTTAAACTACTTTCAGAATATCCACTGACTAGCCTTATACATGGCACACCCTTTTGTTTGTCCATTTTCATCTCACATGACTTTACATGAAATGCCTGCTCTGTTACCCTGACGGACAGTGTTACTCACACACCTATTCACTTGGGCCTTCTCCCTAAGGCCTTCCTGACCTCCAGGCAGGCCCCCATTGACCTGGTGACCTCTGACTCCAGGCCTCTAGGCCTACACTCCCTGCCCGCCTGCCTGCCCTCTCCCTGGGCCTGAGAGTGTATAGCTTACTCCCTGGAACTACAGACCTCCAGGCCTCCACACCTACTCTCCCTTCCCAGTCAACACCCCTCTCACTGGGCATCACTCATCACCGCATCCCGGCCGGGGCTCAGCCATCTCCATAACCTTGCCCACCAGGTGAACCGGGGCACCCGCACCCCTCCCCGGACACTAAGACGTCTATATTCCTGCTGTCAGGAACCACATGCACCTGGTAACCCAAAACAGACTCTGTGCGCCTGGTAACCTGAAACGGGCTCTGTGCACCTCGTGACCCGCCCGCTTTATTCCACTCAGAGACTAAGTCCCCACTCCAACCCCGAGTCCGGCTGCCCCTGCTCAGACTCTGAGTTCCCCTCGCCTTGATGGAGGCCTCCTTGTGCACCTGGTGACCCTTTAACTTCTACAGCGAGTCCCAACCTGACTCACAGTGCCACCAGAGGACGGGCCCCGGCAGATGGGCGACCACCACCTAGTCCCCTACCTATCCAGAGCCCCATGTCAATGTCTTATGCCTTCTACCCGCCTGCCTGGGCTCTCTCACATTCTGTGTCTGGCTTCTGGACCCTGGCCCTTCTGCGTGCACCTGGTAACCCATAAGTAAAGAAGGATGGTGGAGGAAGATGCTTTCCGTCCCCGTCAAAAGCTTGGACCGAGTGCTGACTTTCAATAGATCGCAGCGAGTGTGCTGCTCTGCTACGTACGAAACCCTGACCCAGAATCAGGTCGTCTACGAGTGATTTTAGCACCAGGTTCCCCACAAACATGCAGTGCGCATCAGGAGAGGGGCGGCAAGAAGAGCTCCCACATAGAATGTGTAGAGTCCCGCACCCAGGCGGACCTGAGACCTGGCAGTGTCCATAACCGCTAAGCACATTCCATCTCTATTTAGTGCTCCACTGTTAGCGGGTCCAGCCGAAGCCAGCATTCGATTCAAACCTTCGCGGTTTAGAGTTAGTTAAGTATACGGGGTACGCGTGTTTAAACGTTTCACCACAGCCGCTCTGTGATCAGACTGATGCCAGTAGGACACTTTCATCAGCCGTCTCCCAGGACAACTCCCCCTTCACAGCCAAAGCCAGGGATGCGTTCGAGCCATCATTCTCTGATTGGCTTCCTGTCAAGGTCAGGATTAATTTACAAGAGCCCCGCGGCAAATCATTGAGTCTGGTGGAACAGCCCTCACATTTTCATGCTTGACCGAAAGCCCCATATTCCAGGACCGACTGCCGCCTTCCGTTTAATGATCAACAGCTGTCACCATCTGCAGGACTCTCTGAGTGCGGACTAGTCCCGAGGTAACTCCTGTTTGGATTGCATCGTTAGCGACACCTGTAAACAGGTGACATACAGGGAGGGATTGGAAGAGCCCTGCTATAGGGCTACCTCATTATCTCCCTTACTAAGGCTAAGGACTCCTTAAGAGAGTTATAGTTACTCCCTCTGTTTACCAGCGCATCATTGAATTTATTAACTTTGACATTCAGAGCACTGGGCAGAAATCACATCGCGTCAACACCCAGCTCGGTCCTTCGCAATGCTTTGTTTTAATTAAACAGTCGGATTCCCCTGGTCCGCACCAGTTCTAAGTAAGCTGCTAGGCGCTGGCCGATGCAACCCACTGGTGACCCAGCGCGAACGGGGCCGGCAAGCGCCGTAGCGAGAACCTCCCCCGGTCCTCTTTCGGCACACTGACGGACACCACCCCGACGAACCCCCGCACGTAGCCCCTTGCGAGACCATGCACGATATACCGCGAGATGGGCTGCTCAACGAACTTCCAATGGTGGCAAGAGGAGGCCGACAGAGCAACTGCTCCCCCAGCTGCGGCTCAAGCCCCGCTTCACACCTCAGCCCGACCGACCCAGTCCTTATCCCGAAGTTACGATCTGACTTGCCGACTTCCCTTACCTACATTGTTCTAACATGCCAGAGGATGTTCACCTTGGAGACCTGCTGCGTATATGGGTATGGCCCGGTGCGAGATTTACACCCTCTCCCCCAGATTTTCAAGGGCCAGCGAGAGCTCACCGGACGCCACCAGAACCGCAACGCTTTCCAGGGCTTGGGCCCCTCTCTTGGGGCAAACCCATTCCAGGGCGCCTATCCCTTCACAAAGAAAAGAGAACTCTCCCCGGGGCTTCCGCCAACTTCTCCGGGATCGGTTGTTTCACCGCACTGGACGCCTCACGGCGCCCGTCTCCACCAGTCAGTGGACATTCTGAAAGTAGTTTGAGGTCAGTAGGTCACAAATTAGAAAGTTTGAAAAAATTATTTAAAATCTTGTGAGATTAAAATGGACAAACTAACGGGTGTGCAGCGTGTAGGCCCACTGAGTGTACATTCTGAACCTTGTTTGAGTCCAGTAGGTCACATGACCAAGGAGCTATGGGAATTATTAAGTTTGAAAAATGTATGTAAAAATGTGTGACATGAAAATGAACAAACTAACGGGTGTGCAACGTGTAGGCCCACTGAGTGTACGTTCTGAACCTTGTTTGAAGTCAGTAGGTCACATGACCAAGGAGCTATTGAAATTCATATGTAAAAAAAGTTTGTACTTTGTTTACGCTCCCTAACTAATTCAACTAGGAATACAAAATGCTGCTCACATTTCCACATGTTTATTAGCTTTGGACATATCCAAAATGTGGAAATAAGACTTGTGCAATTTTTCCAACATCATGACACTTATTTGGAGTCTGTGGCTCAAGTGGTTTGAAAGCTATTGAGGTTTGAAAGCACAAATATCCATTGAATATCCAACCTGAATCTGTCTTTACCTCGGTCGCATTTGTTTAACATTGTGAGGTTATTTACAAATATGTTTACATGCACAGTAATACTTCGATATTAAACTGATTATGGGAATAGGCATCCTTTGTTTGCAGTGTCCCTTTTGAGTTTATTCTTATTGTTTCAGTTAATGCTAAAACAAAAGTGCTGTATGATAGCTAGATGGTGAACTGTTGACAGACTGCTGATATTAATGTATTGTCAGAAGTCATTGGTTTTGTCTGTTATTTTCACAAATCCAGTACCTCCAGGAGCGGTGCACTCCCTACCCGGGGATATAACAGTGTTGAAAGTAAAAACAATCAGACATTGTCCCTTGTTTGAAAATATTTGATCTACTCGCAATCAAATTGTTGGCTCTTTGCAATGACATTGCACAAAAATATCGGCCTAGTGAACATTTTATTGCAACAACGAAACAGAAGATTGGGCCAGCTAAATTACTCAGTATTCAAATTATGAAAAATATTCTGGGGTTCGTAAACCACCCAGTGGTCAATGGTGTAATTGCAACATGTTTTACTGAGCGCAGAACACAAGCTTCAGAAAACGACGAAATACCTACAATTCCTGGAATGCTACGAAACACCAGAAATAGTTGGTGTCATTCGTTTGGCTATATGTGCACGAACGTGATTTCAGCATTTTGGTACATCGCATACTTTTGTGATATCAGACAGATGTGTAGATATTAAAACGTCAACGTAAAGATAATTTCTACCGTGTTGCATGATGGGAAAAGAGGCGGACAGTGATATAACCAAGTAAAACAAAATGCATCGCTTCTCCACCGCTCTCTCCACAACTGTATTCATAAACGTGATTAAACCTTGGTCGATATGATGCCTTATTATCAGGGGCCAAAGTGATAACCATTACCCAAAAACATTTGCACTAGAATCAGTACTCCTCCACCGATGTGTACAACTCATACTTACCTGGCAAGGGAGATACCTTGATCAAGAAGGCGGTTCACCCAGGGTGAGGCTCAGCCATTGCACTCCGGCTGTGCTGACCACTGCGAATTTCTCAAATGTGGAAATCTCGATTGCATAATTTCTGGTAGTTGGGGACTGCGTTCGCGCTCTCCCCTGATTTTGCTGTCTAATAACAATGCTATTGAAGTTTGTCACTGCATGATGATCGAAGATGAGATGAGCTATCTAATGTCTGCATTTGCCTTTCCTTCTTCATCGGATGAATGCTTTCAGAATTACGGATTTCAAAGCAAACTAGTCCTACTACTACCACTGTAGATTCATTTTTCTCTTCGGAATAGGCCGAATGTCTGTGATTTGTTATTGTAGCACTGGTTTAAATGCCTATAATGTGCTGATAATATATGGGACAACTTCTACTTGTGAATGCAGGGCCGGTCATAGCCTTTTGGGGGCCCTCATGCTTCAGTTCGGCTGGCGCGAAGCGATCCAAAAGAGTGCTCGCATACTCCCTTAAAAGACCGTTGCTTGAAAAACGAGAAAGAAGCAGCAATAGTACTGTTTGTCCATTTTGAGTCGCTGTAGCTTCCTCAAAATAGTCAATTAATCGAAGATAACTCAAGAAATGAGTCATTCATGTTGACATTTTTGCAGTTCTTAGTCACGTAATTTTACATCTTACGTCTGTCTGTCTGATATCTTAGTTAGATGTACAATTGCGCGACTAAGAACTCCACAGCAAAAATGTCCAAATGAATGACAGATTTCTTGAGTTTTCTTAAGATTAATTCTGACCATTTTGAGGAAGTGTTTGATGCAGTATTTCTCAATTAAAAAATGTGCATGAAAGTGAGTCGTCTCTCCTTGAATGACAAAAACTTTATTGAAGAATCCCTACTGTTGACCAATCATCGACGAATGGGTGTAGACTGTTATAATACTTTTATTGCATAAAATGGTTGTTTTATACAACATAATAGAGGGTTATTATAACTCTAGTGTGTCTGTGTGAACTGAAAGTGGGCCTCTGGGAGATTAAACACTGACAGAAGATTTATGATGTCTTTTGGGTGATAAAACTTAAAGAGACCGCATTCCAGAGCATGAGTTATTGCTTCTGTTCTTTTAGGTACCTGGGAAAGATGACCTACAAATCAGCAGGGCTAGACAGTCTGGACCCTCTCTTCCTAAAATTATCCGCCGAAATTGTTGCAACCCCTATTACTAGCTTGTTCAACCTCTCTTTCGTATCGTCTGAGATCCCCAAAGATTGGAAAGCTGCCACGGTCATCCACCTCTTCAAAGGGGGAGACACTCTAGACCCAAACTGCTACAGACCTATATCTATCATACCCTGCCTTTCTAAGGTCTTCGAAAGCCAAGTTAACAAACAGATCACCAACCATTTCGAATCCCATCGTACCTTCTCCGCTATGCAATCTGGTTTCCGAGCTGGTCATGGGTGCACCTCAGCCATGCTCAAGGTCCTAAACGATATCATAACCGCCATCGATAAGATACAATACTGTGCAGCTGTATTCATCGACCTGGCCAAAGCTTTCGACTCTGTCAATCACCACATTCTTATCGGCAGACTCAACAGCCTTGGTTTCTCAAATGACTGCCTCGTCTGGTTCACCAACTACTTCTCAGACAGAGTTCAGTGTGTCAAATCGGAGGACCTGTTGTCCGGAGTCTCTATGGGGGTGCCACGGTTCAATCCTCGGGCCGACTCTTTTCTCTGTATACATCAATGATGTCGCTCTTGCTGCTGGTGATTATCTGATACACCTCTATGCAGACGACACCATTCTGTATACTTCTGGCCCTTCTTTGGACACTGTTAACTAACCTCCAGACAAGCTTCAATGCCATACAACTCTCCTTCCGTGGCCTCCAACTGCTCTTAAATGCAAACAACACTAAATGCATGCTCTTCAACCGATCGCTGCCCACACCTACCCACCCGTCCAGCATCACCACTCTGGACGGTTCTGACTTAGAATATGTGGACAACTACAAATACATAGGTGTCTGGTTAGACTGTAAACTCTCCTTCCAGACTCACATTAAGCATCTCCAATCCAAAATTAAATATAGAATCGGCTTCCTATTTCGCAACAAAGAATCCTTCACTCATGCTGACAAACATACCCTCGTAAAAATGACTATCCTACCGATCCTTGACTTCGGCGATGTCATTTACAAAATAGCCTCCAACACTCTACTCAGCAAATTGGATGCAGTCTATCACAGTGCCATCCGTTTTGTCACCAAAGCCCCATATACTACCCACCACTGCGACCTGTATGCTCTCGTTGGCTGGCCCTCGCTTCATATCCGTCGCCAAACCCACTGGCTCCAGGTCATCGATAAGTCGTTGCTAGGTAAAGCCCCGCCTTATCTCAGCTCAGCTCATTGGTCACCATAGCAGCACCCACCCGCAGCACGCTCTCCAGCAGGTATATTTCACTGGTCACCCCCAAAGCCAATTCCTCCTTCTGCCACCTTTCCTTCCAGTTCTCTGCTGCCAATGGCTGGAACGAACTGCAAAAATCACTAAAGCTGGAGACTCATATCTCCCTCACTAGCTTTAAGCTCCAATTGTCAGAGCAGTTCACAGATCACTGCACCTCTACATATCCAATCTGTAAACATCTGTAAACAGCCCATGCCTCATCACCATATTGTTATTCATTTTGCTCCTTTGCACCCCAGTATCGCTACTTGCACACTCATCTTCTGCACATCTATCAGCCCGGTGTTTAATTTGCCATACTGTAATAATTTCGCCACTACGGTCTATTTATTGCCTCACCCCCCTTATCCTACCTCATTTGCACACACTGTATATAGACTTTCTATATTGTATTATTGACTGTATGTTTGTTTATTCCATGTGTAACTCTGTGTTGTTGTTTGTGTCGCACTGCTTTGCTTTATCTTGGCCAGGTCGCAGTTGTAAATGAGAACTTGTTCTCAACTAGCCTACCTGGTTAAATAAAGGTGAAATAAAATGGGGGGGGGGAGGAAATGTGTGTGTTGTATTGACCTGCTCCTTTATTAATAAGTGAATAAAGATTTAGTTTAAGTATAACTCTGACTTGTGTGATAAGTTTGTCTCTCCTCATTTGATAGTAAAGAAATTAACCACAACAAGACTTCCGCAACCAACTTTGACTTGCCTCCAGAAAACATGTGGCCCAAAAATCCCTCACCGAAGTCCAAAACGAACAAAAATGTCACAAAATGTAATCATAATGTATGCAAGAACTCTTCCGAACTGATTCAGCTGGGAAGCATGCAGACTTCTTAAGCAAGATTTTGTTGTGCGGCTCTCCCACCTTGCAGTCAAAACATTTTAGTGGCCCCCCTCTTGACGGCGGATACATTTTTCCCCCCTGCAATTCTACACATTTTGCCATGGGGCAAAGAGAAGCTTAGCAATTTTATAATACATTTCATGCAATTCTATTCATTTTGCCATGGGGTAGAGAGAAAATCTGCAGTTCTAAAGCTAATTTCCTGCAATTCTACAAATTTTCCCAAGACTTATGCCATGCTAATGATATCTGAGTGAGAGCGGCTAACAAAATCAATTGACTAATTTACAAATCAAAAAATTGTTAGCTGACATGGACAATTGAGTGACTGTCAGTGACTGTCAGTGATCTGGTGTATTCTACTATTTTAACTCTCAACAGGAAGTTGAGACCCCGACTGAGTTCCTAGTTTTATATATAAAAATATATTCTTGTATAGATTTTTTGGTCGGGGCCCTAAGTGACTGCTTATCAAATCAAATGTTATTGGTCACATACACATATTTAGCATATGTTATTGTGGGTGTAGTGAAATGTTTGTTCCTAGCTCCAACAGTGCAGTAGTATCTAACAATTCACAACAATACTCACAAATCAATGTCGGAGTGGCATTGACTAAAATACAGTAGACTAAAATACAGTATATACATATGAGATGAGTAAAGCAGTATGTAAACATTATTAAAGTGACTAGTGTTCCATTATTATGGCCAGTGATTCCAAGTGTATGTATATAGGGCAGCAGCCTCTAAGGTGCAGGGTTGCGTGGAAGCCAGCTAGTGATGGCTTATGATGGCCTTGAGATAGAAGCTGTTTTTCAGTCTTTCGGTCCCAGCTTTGACGCACCTCTACTGACCTCCCCTTCTGGATGATAACGGGGTGAACAGGCCGTGGCTCGGGTGGTTGATGTCCTTGATGATCTTTTTGGCCTTCCTGTGACATCGGGTGTTGTAGGTGTCCTGGAGGGCAGGTAGTTTGCCCCCAGTGAGGCATTGGGCAGACCGTACCACCCTCTGGAGAGCCCTGCGGTTGCGGGTGGTGCAGTTGCCGTACCAGGCAGTGATACAGCCCGACAGGATGCTCTCAATTGTGCATCTGTAAAAGTGTGAGGGTTTTAGGGGCCTGGAGCCGGCCCTGTGTGAATGGTTTGTTTTGGCTCTCGGACAGAATGGATGGATTGGGGTGTTTTATTTGCTTAGATAATAAAATATAGAACCGTTTGTAATTTAAACCCACAATAAAGAATAGATTAATGTTCATTCTAACAGAAATACATTACATGTGTATACTGCTATGGTTAGTTAATTTGATCAAAAAGAAGAGGGAGAAAATTGAATTGATCACAATTTGGCAGCAATTACACCATAGAGTCTTCTTGGGTATGACGCTACATTTTTATTTATTTAATACATTTTAGAATAAGGCTCTAATGTAACAAAATGTGGAAAAAGTCAAGGGTTCTGAATACTTTCCAAATGCACTGTATTTCCATATTGGCTGTTATTGTTCACTTAATGATCATTAAAATTAAATTATACAATCCATATTGCTTGTCTTGGTGTTAAGGTTGAGGTTTTTTTTAGAAACACTTTACTGACACTTCACTAATAACCAATATCCGTTGCTGATATTGACTGAAGTACTGCTGCCACATTGCAGCCAACTCATCCAAATCTGATAATTTGATGTCCTACATTAAGAACAAATTAAGTTCAGCCATTATCATTTAATTAGAACTACATGAAATAAGGCTTCCCATCCACTGTATTAAGTGACAGCTCCACTTCTGGAAACTGCACCTTTGTAGTGACTTATCGAATTTCAAATGCATTGATCTAAGAACTAGATCCATTAGTCCTAGGCTCTCCAACCCTGTTCCTGGAGAGCTACCCTCCTGTAGGTTTTCAATCCTCAGTTGTAACTAATGTTGATATCACAAGTTTACTGGAGAACTGAGACGAAGTAGAGACTCTGGACAGGGTGGATATTCGTATAATAAAAAGCAGTTTATTCAGAGGTAAAGATATCTGATACAAGCGTGCACGGACTCGTTCATTCAGCTCGTAAGGAACCTGCAGACAGAGCCCCGAAACATAGTGCAAATGTATTTTATACAGGTAATAAAGTAGGTTGAGTCTGGTAGATCTGGTCTTCTGGTTGGTCCTGATGAGTTGGGCGAGGTCCACTTCAGGCTAGTATCACTGTCCCATTGGCTCTGAGTAGAGTTCTTTGTCTTCAGAAATGTTCAGCTAAAACAGGAGATTAGGTGTGTGCGTAGATGTTCCTATTTTGACATATCTGTGTGTCTCTGTAAAATGTTCAGCTAAAACAGGAGATTTTGTGTGTGCGTAGATGTTCCTGTCTTAATCAGTGTTTATGAAAGGTTTACGTCAGCCCTCTGTCCTTGGGTGTGTGTGTGTCTCAGTATCTTGTGAAATGCAGACCCAAGCACCCTTTTGATCAAGGCCTTTCCTGCCTTATCAGTGTTTATGAAAGGTCTGTGCCAGCCCTCTGTCCTTGGGTGTGTGTGGGTCTCAGTATCTGCTTATGAGTTTGTGAGAAACCCTGTTTTGAAAGAAGTTAGTTATAACAACGTAATAGCAATATGCTTGTGTTATTTTAAATGGTATTTATTACACTAACCTCATTAACTTATTAAGCAGGTAATTATTCCTACGTACAAAATTAATGAACGTGTTAAATTATTATGTGAAGTGGAGTCATATTCAGGTCCTGATTGGTAAAGAAGCTTATTTGATGTGTCAACTAGTGTTATTTGACGTGTATCTTTTTGACACGCAAAGACACAAACGGTGTTCCATACTGAATAGACAAGCGTAGTGTTTGTAACACAAGATTGAGGAGAGTCTGTCTCATTAGAGATCACTTTTATTTTGGGAGATTTCAAAATATGACCTTTTCATTCAAGACAGGATAAATATATTGTTTCAGGTGATAATAAAACATGTTTTGTTTAGTTACTTTTTTTCTCAACTTTATAGCAACTGCAGAGCAACTAATGTTAGCTAGCTAAAAGCTAGGTTGAAGACACAACTGTAGCTAGTGACCTCCATCACAATGAACTTAAACGGGAGGCAACAGTCATATAATATAATTGGCTTAGCATTCAATGTGTAATAATTAACATTACCAATAAAATAGTACTCACTTATAGTAATGGGTAAATGTTTACAAGTTGCTAGCGATCCCATAAAGCCAACGCTGAAACCGACATATTTTCATCTTCTATGGTTTGGTAATTTCCTGTTCTTCGACGGGCTGGACTGAAGACGATGCAAAGTTTGGGAAGATTTCAAAGTATGCGGAGTCCGTCTCGAAATAGAGCCTTCAACCGCAAGGGGCGGTTGCGATTCCACACCCTATCTGGGAACCATATATTACATAGATTTTTGGAATAGGGGTTTGCTCCGTCCACTCATCGACCTGGTATTGCAGTACCTCTAGCCAGGGGCGCAACTTTCACTGTGGACATGACCCCTCCACATTCTGAAATTGCATTTTTGTTCCCCCCAGTTTTATAATTGGAATGTGATACAAAATGTGTGGGTATGCTTTAGGACCATGTGGACGCCTCCGAGTGGTCGGGTAGGCTGGACTGTTAATGGGACTGGATTTAGGACGATTTGGACGCCACAGAGCGGGCTGACAGGCTGTGTGAAGCCAAAGCTTCTGGGAGGCTGGCTGCACCAGTACCTGACAAGAGAGTTGAGCATTGTTCAGTGTACGAGTTGTGCTCTTTCACCAAGTTGTAAAAGGAATAGAAACTGGCTACTCTTTAGTTAAGTTAAACAGCAGTTAACAGAAAAAAACGAAACGAGTGTTTATTAGCAGTTTGAGCTACTATTTACATGTAACGTTAATGTTTTATCCCCTCTCGACTTTTCATAACTAAAAGAACTTGGCAAGCTTTTGCCAGTTGATGTACTGTTAGTGACAGAGCTGGCCAAAAGTTGGCTTACATAAGCAATTATTTTTGCCTCAATACAACCATCGGCCAAACAATTGAAGATGGATATGACGTTTTTTCAGTGCAATGTGCGTTGTATTAGTCAGTATGTCAATATAACGTTATTCATCTGTCAATTTCCCTAGCTAATTCCCTACTTTTCACACCGACACAGTAATAAACAGCTCAAATTTTACAGGCTTCACTGTCATGGTGCACAGTAGAAGTCTGCGCGGGACCGATTTCTTCATGCAGCTCCGACCCGCACTCGCCGACTCCCACCCGCTACCGCAAGAACTGGTCCCTAACCCTACGGCATTTATTTTAGGTGTATGTAAACGCAGCTCAATTGCAGCCGTTAGTCCAAGCAATTTTGCGCCCTATAAGCAATATCAAATCCGCAAACATAATGTAAGAAATTCGTTGTATTACCAGATTCACAAATGTCCCTTACATAGTATTTCTGGGTTGTATCAGACAATATTCTATATGTAGTTTGAAGAGAGCAGAATTGGAGAGACTTGCACTTTCTCTTGAGCTATTTTTTATAGTCTACCTTTTAGGAGTGGGATGACGGAGAAAAATGGGTGATCAATATTTGGGCCTATTTCTAGGCAATGTACTAAACTATAGCCTAAACATAGACATATTTAGGAAGTGCATTTCCTAGGAAAGATAACTGGCCCGTGATTCTCCGCCCATGTATACATAGGCTATAGCCTACTCTATTTAATTGAGACCACATGCGCACCTGATATCGCGGGTATGGCTACTGAACTGGAGGCAGCAAGAATGATGACAGCGACCCTTGCTACGTTTTGCATAGTCCTATAAGATGTAGCCTACCTTTCAGGAGGATGATTTGCAGACAGAGACAAATTAATGGGTAATCTATACTCTTTGAAAATTAAAAGGCGCAACGCTCGCTCACCATAGTAGCCTATGTGGGCGTTGTGCCTTTTCCTTTTAAATTATGATTACATGTTTTGATTGCACTTCGATTCACATTAGTTGAGCGCCCTACACTTCTTTTCATTATCAATATTTATTTACAGACACTGTAGTAAACTACAGTCTAATCATATTTAAATTAATTTAAAATTCAAGTTAACTGCCACGTGATTCTTCGCCCATGTAGACAGCCTACTATATTTCAATGAGACCACACATACTAACCGCACTTGAACTCTCACGCCCAACAAAGACAGGTGGGCTACTGAAGTTGAAGCAGCGAATTCTGTGTGTATGAATAATGCGAAAAATATGTGATTGTAATACAATAGGTAGGCTAACGCATAGAACGCAGAAAGAGGACCGTTTCAAAATAAATAGTGTTCATGTCTTAGTGTAACAGTACTCTTCTTGCGTTGTGTACAATCAATCCTCGACACGAACTCCAACGTGTAGCACCAGTCATGGAGATTTATTCTGATAGGAACAGCACAAAATTGCACGTCATGCAATGCACGGCTCACCATCCAACTCTGCACTCACGCACGCTGGTTTGGTGCTTGTTCACTGGGGTGTAGTTACCAAAATAATACAATTACAATATACAATATAATATCTTTAACAATGTACCTGATAGGAACAGCACAAAATTGCACGTCATGCAATGCACGGCTCACCATCCAACTCTGCACTCACGCACTGTACAAAATATATGAACCCCCCCCCCCCCACCAGACACAGTAAGTTGCTAGCTAGTACTGGCGGGAATTCTTTACAACCAAAATGCACAACCAATATTCTCCAAAAAACACTGCATCTTATGTGTGATGTTCGAATAACATTTACAAACAAATTGATATAAATTGTACATTTAAATCATCACTTGGGAGTATAAAAATCACTTTTGATGTACAGTGCTTTGCAACCAACAACTTACCGCTGGTTTGGTGCTTGTTCACTGGGACGATTCTAACTGAAACATCCTCCCTCGTAAGCATGCTACGCAAA
Source organism: Salvelinus namaycush (assembly GCF_016432855.1). Classification (NCBI taxonomy): domain Eukaryota; kingdom Metazoa; phylum Chordata; class Actinopteri; order Salmoniformes; family Salmonidae; genus Salvelinus; species Salvelinus namaycush. The sequence goes on from NC_052319.1 coordinate 28,873,240, forward strand.
CCAGCCAATAAGATGCCATGTTGAGTAGGTGAAGGCAAGACAAAACTAAAACCAAAAACCCATTGGCTTAACAATAAAGTGGCAAGGGGAATCACCAATAAAACCCTGTTACACTAGCAGGATCAGATGGTGACAGCGCAGGGTCAGACAGCCAGGGAAGACAAGTCTACGGAGCTCACGTGAATTTTGCAGTATATTCAGTGAATGATCAAAGTTCCATCTTGAATTGATGGGTAGACCTACAGTAGCTACATAACACCAGCTTAAAGCTACAGTCTGGGATCTGGGAATGAAGGTCATTTCAATTATTGAACCATTGATTCTATTGTTGGATAATAACATGTATAAATTAACACCAAGGTCATTCTTTGTCATGCCTCATTTTAGGAGGATCAGATTGTGACAGGGGTCTCAGCAGGGTCAGACAGCCAGGGAAGACCAGTCTGTGACAGAGGTGAGGTGAATTTTTGCAGATACAACAGTTTATCTCGGTCCAGCAAACACTGAACAAGCCAGATGCTATTTTAAGGCTGTCTGACAAACCCCCAAAGTTGATTTCCAAACTGTATCAAGGGTTGATAGAGGTTTTCCCGATTACATAAAACATGTAAGAACAAAAATGTGAGGAAGACCTGGGAGACGCTATTGATGATGATGATGATGATGATGAATGGATACAGATATGTTAGAATGCTCCGTCATGTTCATATAATCTCAGACATAAATGACTGCAGTTTAAGACCATCCATAGAATGTACTATATGCCAGTGAAACTGAATATCATGCACTCAGAAATTGTATTCTGCTGGAGGTGTAAAGCACAAAAGGGGACATATTTGCATATGTTGTCTTGTGAAGGCTGGCTGAATTCTGGCAAAGAGTATGTTATTTTATCTCAGCATGTCTACAGATTCTCCCTTCTTGCTGTCTTTGTTTGCTTGGAAATGTTGATACTGGAGACTTATCAGGAGAAACTGTGTAACCTAGCATTTATAGTGGCTAATAAATGCATTGCCATTAATTGGAAGGTTGATTGTCCTCCCACAATGTATGGAAGAAATGTCAAGTTATGTTCAGTATCACTAGATTTGTTTTAAGATTAAGGGTATACTGTGCAACTTTCATAAGGTCTGGATGCCTTATATGAAATACTGTACGACAAAAGGAGTCTGTATTGAAAACATGCCCACGGCAGGGGAGATTCAGGCAATCCCTAGCTGCTGGGCTGCTCAGTCTAGGCCCTGAGGATCTACTGTGCTGTTGTCACTCTGGCCTTGGCCAAACACACCTGAACCCAATAATGAATGTTTCAATAAGATCCTAAAGCTGAGTGGGGAGTGTTAAGGCGCTTCAGGGCCGTGGGCCCCTAGGGGCAGGACGGGATGACACAGCTATATTGTGTGCAAGTAAAAAGAGCTCTACAGCACTTAGGCCTATGATATGAATTATATGGAGGGTGTATTGTTTCTGTGTGTTAATGTGTAAGTGTGTGTGTGTGTTTTAATTTAACTTTTGTTTTCCTAACCTTTCCCTTGAGACATAAAAAAAAGATGGGAATGAAGTTGTGTTGGGGAGAGAGTTGAATAGTGGTGTAAAGTACCCACAGTTGAAGTCGGAAGTTTACATACACCTTAGCAAAATACATTTAAACTCAGTTTTTCACAATTCCTGACATTTAATCCAAGTAAAAATTCCCTGTCTTAGGTCAGTTAGGATCACCACTTTATTTTAAGAATGTGAAATGTCAGAATAATAGTAGAGAGAATGATTTATTTCAGATTTTATTTCTTTCATCACATTTCCAGTGGGTCAGAAGTTTACATACTAATTGATTGTATTTGGTGGCATTGCCTTTAAATTGTTTTACTTGGGTCAAACGTTTCGGGTAGCCTTCCACAAGCTTCCCACAATAAGTTGGGTGAATTTTTACTCATTCCTCCCGACAGAGCTGGTGTAACTGAGTCAGGTTTGGAGGCCTCCTTGCTCGCACACGCTTTTTCAGTTCTGCCCACAAATTTTCTATGGGATTGAGGTCAGTGCTTTGTGATGGCCACTCCAATACCTTGACTTTGTTGTCCTTAAGCCATTTTGCCACAACTTTGGAAGTATGCTTGGGGTTATTGTCCACTTGGAAGACCCATTTGCGACCATGCTTTAACTTCCTGACTGATGTCTTGAGATGTTGCTTCAATTTATCCACATAATTTTCCATCCTCATGACATCTATTTTGTGACGTGCACCAGTCCCTCCTGCAGCAAAGCACCCCCACAACATGATGCTGCCACCCCATGCTTCACGTTTGGGATGGTGTTCTTCGGCTTGAAAGCCTCCCCCTTTTTCCTCCAAACATAACGATGGTCATTATGGCCAAACAGTTCTATTTTTGTTTCATCAGACCAGAGGACATTTCTCCAAAAAGTCATCTTTGTCCCCATGTGCAGTTGCAAACCGTAGTCTGGCTTTTTTATGGCGGTTTTGGAGCAGTGGCTTCTTCCTTGCTGAGCGGCCTTTCAGGTTATGTCGATATAGGACTCGTTTTACTGTGGATATAGATACTTTTGTACCTGTTTCCTCCAGCATATATATATATTTACAAAAATATATGGGTGATTGGAAATGATGCAGACAATTACATTGATGGAAGCCACAATCTGCAATATTAAAGCTGATCTACCCCCCAATTTGTTTTAAATGCATTTTTATTAGATTTTTTTATTATGTCCCCTCCACTTCCAAAACCAACGTTGCGCGCCTGTGGGTGTATAACTTTACCATAATGACCAGCAACTTATTTGTAATGTGGAACCCATTAAACATAATGGCTATAATGAGTTTATGTCTAATGTATTGTCTCTAGAGCTGGAGGAGGGAGATGGGGTCTACATGCATCTTCCCTTAGGCCATGGACTTTGTAATGATTCTCTTAACCATAACATATTCAGTGGCTTCCTGCTCTTCCCTATGTGAAGAGAACAACAATTTCAATGCTGTAATGATGAACTCAGCTTTCTGATGTAAGCAGTACCTGGGCTAAACTCGTACAATGTTCCTTTTTAACCAATAAATTGAAAAGAAAACATGACTCCAGTCTCAGTTGTATTAAGACAAAAGGTTACAAAATGTTTGAAAATGAACTAGTTGGAATTTTATAACATCATAGCATCTACAATTTGAATCATTGAAATGCATTTATTGTTCTGTAGATATATTTCTCTCCGCCAGAGGGCACAAATATAAATGAGATCATCACCAAACAGCACAGAAGACCGCACAGGACACGTGAGGCTATTTTCTGATAAAATTGAATCAGTTTCGTAGGGGGGACTCCGTGTGTGTTGGATTCCAAACTTCAAACCGACAAAATGATCATCTACAAGGACATCATCACTGGTATGAACGAATATATCGAATGCCAATGAATGTCTTTCCTTGAAATGATGCTGTATCATGGTATCTGTATTCAGAATTAACTGACGGGGTCTTTCATGGTTCCCAGTGCTGTGAAACCAAAGGCAAAGGCCTTGCACAGTCCCACACGTAACCTCAGTTGTGTATGATTTTACCATAACCTATTTTACACTAATACACAAGCTGACTACAGGAAAAGGAGTGCCGAGGGGCTGTAGTGGAGCAGGTTGAGAGCTTCAAGTTCCATCAGCGAAATGTCGTGGTCCAAACACACTAGAGAGAGCACGACAACGCCTATTCTCCCTCAGGAGACTGAAAAGATTTGCCATTGGTCCTCAGATCCTCAAAAAGTTATACAGCTGCACCAGAGAGCATCCTGACTGGTTGCATCACCGCCTGGTATGGCAACTGCTCGGCCTCCGACCGCAAGGCACTACTTAGTGCGTACGGCCCAGTACATCCCTGGGGCCAAGCTTCCTACCATCCAGGACCTCTATACTAGGCGGTGTCAGAGGAAGGCCCTAAAAATTGTCAAAGACTCCAGCCACCCTAGTCATAGACTGTTCTCTCTGCTACTGCACGGCAAGCGGTACCGGAGCGCCAAGTCTAAGTCCAAAAGGCTTCTTAACAGCTTTACCCCCAAGCCATAAGGCTCCTGAACAACTAACCAAATGGCTACCCGTACTATTTGCATTGTCCCCACCCCACCCCCCATTTTTACACTGCTGCTACTCTCTGTTTATTATCTATGCATAGTCACTTTACCTCTACCTACATGTACATATTCAGTGGTGTAAAGTACTACTTTAGTTTTTTGGGGTGTCTGTACTTTACTATTTATATTTGACAACTTATACTTCACTACATTCCTAAAGAAAATATTGTACCTTTACTCCATATATTTTTCTTGACACCAAAAGTACTCGTTACATTTTGAATGTTTAGCAGAACAGGAAAATTGTCCAATTGACGCACTAATCAAGATAACACTCAGTCATCCCCACTGCTTCTGGGCTAGCTGACTCACTATACACAAATGCATCTTTTGTAAATATTGTCAGTGTTGGAGTGTGCCCCTGGCTAGCCGTACATTTCTTAAACAAGAAAATGGGCCCGTCCGCTTTGCTTAATATAAGGAATTTTAAACGATTAATACTTTTACTTTTGATACTTAAGTATATTTTAGCAATCACATTTAGTTTTGATACTTAAGTATATTTAAAACGAAATACTTTTCCTCAAGTAGAATTTTAATGGGTGACTCACTTTTGTGAGTAACTTTCTATTAAGGTATCTATACTTTTACTCAAGTATGACAATTGGGTACTTTTTCCACCACTGTACATATTACCTCAATTACCTCGACCAACCTTTGCCCCCGCACATTGACTCTGTACCGGTACACCATGTATATAGCCTCGTTACTGTTATTTTATTGTTGCTCTTTAGTTATTTTACATTTTTCTATTTTATTTTTTTCATTTTTATTTATTTATTCATTCATCAAAAAGATGACTAATTCACACTTTTATCAAAGAGCACCTTCTGTCTCCCAAAATCTACTATTGTGTACCTTAGCAGCGCTTCCCTTCCTCCTTTTTCTACAAGTTGATTTATTTGTTTACATCAGTTTATTTAGTAAATACATTAACACTTATTTTTTCTTAACTGCATTGTTGGTTAAGGGTTTGTAAGTAAGCATTTCACTGTAAGGTCTACACTTTTAATAAAGGGGACCCATTTGGTTTGGTAATGTAACAACAGGTGAATATTTACTTATTGTGAAGGCTATGAGCTAGGTTGTGCACGTCCTATAATAAACTAAACAGGTGCAGCTAACGGTACAAGGCATACCGGTATGTGGATATTAGCTTGTTCAGTAGCCAGTCTGCAGCTGCTTTCCATGTGCACGCTGTCAAAAGGCACTGTCAACTAACACCAAAACACTCAATCACTGTACAGTCGACTTTCCACCCACAGGTCATTTGCACACATACTATTAGTTTAATGGTATGCTTCTAATCCAGTTATGTTAGCTTTGTAAATCTAGCAGCTCTTGCTAGTACCACAGCAGCATCTGTAGCCTGTCTGTCAGCAATCTAACAAATAGTGAGCAAGCTCAGCTATGTTAGCCAGCGGCAGCAGGGCTTGGCCCTAGCCTGGGGAAAGTTTGTACAGGGTCTGAGGCAAACCAAATGTAACTTTGAACTATTAATGTGGTTTCAATTATTTCTGTTTTTATTGCAGGGGATGAAATGTTCAGACATTTACAAGATCAAAGAATCACCAAATGGGACCTTATTCGAAGTTCAGGGAAAGGATGTGTCTAAATGCAGGTATCTGCTCTATGAGTTTTGGGGCTGACAGATGAGGTGTATCAGGATTTGGAGCCAGTAATTAAGTTGGGTATCGTCTCATAGCTTTGCACTAAAACAGAGTTTATGAAGACTAGTCCTATCAGATGGTCTTGAAGTATAATAAGGTGTTTTATTATTATACTTTTTCTCCCCAATTTCGTGGTATCCAATTGGTAGTTACAGTCTTGTCTCATCGCTGCAACTCCCGTACGGACTCGGGAGAGGTGACGGTCGAGAGCCATGCGCCCTCCGAAACACGACCCTACCAAGCCGCACTGCTTCTTGACACAATGCCCGCTTAACCCAAAAGTCAGCCACACCAATGTGTTGGAGGAAACACTGTACACCTGGCGACCATGTCAGGGTGCATGCGCCCGGCCCGCCACAGGAGTCGCTAGAGTGAGATGGAACAAGGACATCCTTGTCGGCCAAACCCTCCTCTAGCCTGGACGACGCTGGGCCAATTGTACGCCGCCCCATGGGTCGCGGCCGGCTGCGAGAGACCCTGGACTCAAACCAGGATCTCTAGTGGCACAGCTAGCAACTAGACCTTAGACCACTGTGCCACTCGGGAGGCCACAATAAGGTGTTTGACAGTATTGAGACCCAACCACTGAGTGACTCAGCACTCACTCTCCTCCCTTCCCTCACCCCCTATCTTCCTCCGGTCCTCCCTGTCCTCCCTTCAGATGGTCAGTAGAACATTGATGACTCTTTGCTGGGGGCGAATGCGTCGGCAGAAGTGCAGGCTGACGTCTGTGAGTCCAGCACGGTCAGTGGAGTGGACATCGTCCTCAACCACAAACTGCAAGAGACATCCTTCCCCAAGGACTCATACAAGGGATATATCAAGGACTACATGAAGGTGTGAGTGTGTTAGTAAGGGGTGTATGTGTGATGTTAGGTTAGCCCTATCAGTCCCCCTTTGCACCCTGCAAAGCTGTAATTGTACATTTTTAGAAGTCACTATTTGAAATGAAATAAAGTTTAAGGTGTGTGTGTGTGCACATGATCAAGGCTAAGCTGGAGGAGAACAACCCAGATGGAGTGAAGCCCTTCATGACTGGAGCTCAGGAGGAGATCAAGATGATCATGGGCAAGATGAAGAACTACCAGGTAACCAACTACATCTACTACTGCCTAATAGCCCAGTCAATTACACATGTTCTAACCGAGCTTGCTGGGTATTCCTAGACTTGAGGAGAACCTGGGGTGTATTCATTACGCCGATTCTCTTTCACACATGTGTTTATCTTCTTGTTTCTGTTTCCCCAATCTCTCCACCCCTCACTCTACCCTCCTGCTCCCACCTCACTCTCCACCCCTCACTCTAGCCTCCTGCTCCCACCTCACTCTCCACCCCTCACTCTACCCTCCTGCTCCCACCTCACTCTCCACCCCTCACTCTACCCTCCTGCTCCCACCTCACTCTCCCCTCCTGCTCCCACCTCACTCTCCACCCCTCACTCTACCCTCCTGCTCCCACCTCACTCTTCACCCCTCACTCTACCCTCCTGCTCCCACCTCACTCTACCCTCCTGCTCCCACCTCACTCTCCATCCTCCCTCCCACTGTAGTTTTTTATTTTACAGGTGAGTCTATGAACCCAGATTGTATGGTTGGTCTGCTGGACATCCGTAAGGACGGCATCACTCCCTTCAAAGATGGCCTGGAGATGGAGAAATGCGCGAGACCCTTTAGGTCAGTCTACTAGTGTAATAATAACACTTGTTATAACCAGTCTACTTGTGTTATAACCACTGTCCTTCTTCCTCTCTTTCATAGTAATACTCAGGTCTCAGAACTTTGTTTCTATTAGCTGCTGCATCTCACCTGACCCACGACCAGGGACCAACCAGACGACAACCCTGCATTACGTTTGGAATGGAAGTATTGTATGATGCCCAAACCAAGTCATGTCTATGGGGTTGACAGAAGGGGTACTGTGACAGTGTTACGGTATTGAACTTATTGATTATGGTGTTCAACTTTGAGTATTGCAGTGTTCTGTTAACAGGTACTTCCTGAATATACCAATCAGAACATTCAGATAGAAATGTATAGAGTAGAGCAGATATGCCTCTGTCATGCAGAATACACAATATGTTACATTTCTATCTGGGACATTCTATATGTCACACAGTTTGCTGCGGGATGATTTTTTAAACTTTGCGAAGACAATGTTTCAGTCCACTTATTGGTTATTCATTAATTAGTTATTATTGTTGATTAACTCTCAGGCCTCCATTTGCTTGGTTTACAGTTACATTAGATGTGACACCCTTACTAAAAGTAGTGGGATAGCTTAGGACTTCCTGATTTGAGTTGTAAAAAATAAAACACTGGATAAAACCTACACAAATGTAGTGTTATTTTGTCAGAAAATGTAGATGCAACAGTCATTAGATTCATCAAATATCTTTTGATGTTACACCATTGGCCTTTTTCTTGAATAAATACACTACATGACCAAAAAATGTGGACACCTGCTCGTTGAACATCTCATTCCAAAATCATGGGCATTAATAAAGAGTTGGTCCCCCTTTGCTGCTATAACAGACCCCACTCTTCTGGGAAGGCTTTCCACTAGATGTTGGAACATTGCTGTAGGGACTTGCTTCCATTCAGCCACAAGCATTATTGCAGCCAGGCACTGATGTTGGGCAAATAGGCCTGACTCGCAGTCAGCGTTCCAATTCATCCTAAAGGTGTTCAATGGGGTTGAGGTCAGAGCTCTGTGCAGGCCAGTCAAGTTCTTCCACACCAATCTCGACAAACCATTTCTGTATGGACCTCGCTTTGTGCACATAAGGCATTGTCATGCTGAAACAGGAAAGGGCCTTCCCCAAACTGTTGCCACAAAGTTGGAAGCAGAGAATCGTATAGAATGTCATTGTATACTATAGCGTTAAGATTTCCCTTCACTGGAACTAAGGGACCTAGTCCAAACCATGAAAAACAGCCCCAGACCATTATTCCTCCTCCACCAAACTTTACAGTTGGCACTATGCACTGGGGCAGGTAGCGTTCTAGCATCCACCAAACCCAGATTCGTCCGTCGGACTGCCAGATGGTGAAGCGTGATTCATCACTCCAGAGAACGCATTTCCACTGCTCCAGAGTCCAATGGCGGCTAGCTTTACACCAGTCCAGCCGACGCTTGGTATTCCGCATGGTGATCTTAGGCTTGTGTGCAGCTGCTTGGCCATGGAAGCCCATTTCATGAAGCTCTCGATGAACAGTTCTTGAGCTGAAGTTGCTTCCAGAGGCAGTATGGAACTCTGTAGTGAGCGTTGCAACCGAGGACAGACGATTTTTACGCGTTGCACACTTCAGCACTCAGCAGTCCTGTTCTGTGAGCTTATGTGACCTATCACTTCGCGGCTAAGCCGTTGCTGCTCCTAGATGTATCCACTTCGCAATAACAGTACTTAACAATTGACTGGGTCCGCTCTAGCAGGGCAGAAATTGGACAAACTGACTTGTTGGAAAGGTGGCATCCTATGACGGTGCCACGTTAAAAAAAAGTCAGAGCTCTTCAATAAGGCCATTCTACTGTCAATGTTTGTCAGTGGAGATTGTATGGAGATTGTGTGTTCCACTTCATACACCTGTCAGCAACGGGTGTGGCTGAAATGTCCAAATCCACTCATTTGTATGCATGTATCTGTGTGTAGTTTCCCTCAAAAGCTTGTTCTGTCACATTCATTGAAAGAAAATGTCAAATATTCCGAAACCGGTAGTTACATTATTTTATAAATGATTTACAAATGATAGTGCAAAGTTTCAGCGTCTGTAAGTAGTGAAGAAAAAAAATATTACAATTTCTATAAGCTGCACCAAACGACATAGAAAAGAACCCATCCAAAAGAGTGTTGCTTTAAGGCAAGTGTTTCACACAGTCTGGTTCATAGTGCAAGATCCCCACACACCATCCTACCAACAGCTGATAAAGGCTAGACCCTTTGTGATCATGTAGTTTTGGGTAGCAGTTTTATATGAAGTGAAAGACAAAAGAACAAAGACTTCCGTGATGGTAGGCCCCCAGGTCAATGTCTGTATCCCAGACAGGGTGCTCTGTTCTGGGCTAGTCACTCTTTATCTCCTCCTCTCCTCCCTGGTAGTGGCGGTACTCTGGCTTCAGTTCCCATGTACTCTTGTGCGTCCCTTTAGCGTTGTACACTCCTATCTCCCTCAGAATCTCCTTCAAGTAGGTCTACAGGAAACACACAGACAAACATCTCTCAGAATCTCCTTTATATATGTCTATAGGAGAGAGGCTCTTTCTACAGTACCCATTTTCACACAGCTACAGCCTGCACCCTTACTCTGAAAACTAGAAGCATCTACCAGTGAGGCAAGTCTACCTGTTATTCTTAGTGTCAAAAGCCATTTGTTGTAGTTGATAATGTCCACCAGATGTCAATAGTGGGTAATGGTTGACATTCCTCCAGATACAGGTCTACAGTATGTGTTCTGATTCTGTTCAACTTATTACGGTATGACTAATCAGGCCTCAGGTTACTATAGTTCACTCTGACATGCTGTTCTCCCTGGAGAAGGTTACAGTGGTGGAGCGTAATCGATCCTGGAGAGAGAGGGTTACAGTGGTGGAGCGTAATCGATCCTGGAGAGAGAGGGTTACAGTGGTGGAGCGTAATCGATCCTGGAGAGAGAGGGTTACAGTGGTGGAGCGTAATCGATCTTGGAGAGAGAGGGTTACAGTGGTGGAGCGTAATCGATCCTGGAGAGAGAGGGTTACAGTGGTGGAGCGTAATCGATCCTGGAGAGAGAGGGTTACAGTGGTGGAGCGTAATCGATCCTGGAGAGAGAGGGTTACAGTGGTGGAGCGTAATCGATCCTGGAGAGAGAGGGTTACAGTGGTGGAGCGTAATCGATCCTGGAGAGAGAGGGTTACAGTGGTGGAGCGTAATCGATCCTGGAGAGAGAGGGTTACAGTGGTGGAGCGTAATCGATCCTGGAGAGAGAGGGTTACAGTGGTGGAGCGTAATCGATCTTGGAGGGAGAGGGTTACAGTGGTGGAGCGTAATCGATCTTGGAGGGAGAGGGTTACAGTGGTGGAGCGTAATCGATCCTGGAGGGAGAGGGTTACAGTGGTGGAGCGTAATCTATCCTGGAGAGAGAGGGTTACAGTGGTGGAGCGTAATCGATCTTGGAGAGAGAGGGTTACAGTGGTGGAGCGTAATCGATCCTGGAGAGAGAGGGTTACAGTGGTGGAGCGTAATCGATCCTGGAGAGAGAGGGTTACAGTGGTGGAGCGTAATCGATCCTGGAGAGAGAGGGTTACAGTGGTGGAGCGTAATCGATCCTGGAGAGAGAGGGTTACAGTGGTGGAGCGTAATCGATCCTGGAGAGAGAGGGTTACAGTGGTGGAGCGTAATCGATCCTGGAGAGAGAGGGTTACAGTGGTGGAGCGTAATCGATCCTGGAGAGAGAGGGTTACAGTGGTGGAGCGTAATCGATCCTGGAGAGAGAGGGTTACAGTGGTGGAGCGTAATCGATCCTGGAGAGAGAGGGTTACAGTGGTGGAGCGTAATCGATCCTGGAGAGAGAGGGTTACAGTGGTGGAGCGTAATCGATCCTGGAGAGAGAGGGTTACAGTGGTGGAGCGTAATCGATCCTGGAGAGAGAGGGTTACAGTGGTGGAGCGTAATCGATCCTGGAGAGAGAGGGTTACAGTGGTGGAGCGTAATCGATCCTGGAGAGAGATGGTTACAGTGGTGGAGCGTAATCGATCCTGGAGAGAGAGGGTTACAGTGGTGGAGCGTAATCGATCCTGGAGAGAGAGGGTTACAGTGGTGGAGCGTAATCGATCCTGGAGAGAGAGGGTTACAGTGGTGGAGCGTAATCGATCCTGGAGAGAGAGGGTTACAGTGGTGGAGCGTAATCGATCCTGGAGAGAGAGGGTTACAGTGGTGGAGCGTAATCGATCCTGGAGAGAGAGGGTTACAGTGGTGGAGCGTAATCGATCCTGGAGAGAGAGGGTTACAGTGGTGGAGCTTAATCGATCCTGGAGAGAGAGGGTTACAGTGGTGGAGCGTAATCGATCCTGGAGAGAGAGGGTTACAGTGGTGGAGCGTAATCGATCCTGGAGAGAGAGGGTTACAGTGGTGGAGCGTAATCGATCTTGGAGAGAGAGGGTTAAAGTGGTGGAGCGTAATCGATCCTGGAGAGAGAGGGTTACAGTGGTGGAGCGTAATCGATCCTGGAGAGAGAGGGTTACAGTGGTGGAGCGTAATCTATCCTGGAGAGAGAGGGTTACAGTGGTGGAGCGTAATCGATCTTGGAGAGAGAGGGTTACAGTGGTGGAGCGTAATCGATCTTGGAGAGAGAGGGTTACAGTGGTGGAGCGTAATCGATCCTGGAGAGAGAGGGTTACAGTGGTGGAGCGTAATCGATCCTGGAGAGAGAGGGTTACAGTGGTGGAGCGTAATCGATCCTGGAGAGAGAGGGTTACAGTGGTGGAGCGTAATCGATCCTGGAGAGAGAGGGTTACAGTGGTGGAGCGTAATCGATCCTGGAGAGAGAGGGTTACAGTAGTGGAGTCTAATCTATCTTGGAAGGCTGAGCAGAACCGCTCGCAGCGCATACTCACTTATGGTAATGAAATCAGGCAGGACAGTGAACAGGTTGCTGTTTGTGTGTGACTAACCACAGGTTGCTTGGTGACCTCCACCAGGTCTTTGATGTTGTAGTACTGGTGTTTCTCAAAGGCGGAGAAGAGCATGTCCATCACCTGCTGTCTGTCTGCCCTCACCATCCTACCTTCAGCCTTCTTCTTCTTCTCATACTCCACCTACACAAAACAACCCACGGAAAACCCACACAGGGACAAGGAGGGAGCATGGTAGAAGTGCACGTTACAGTTCCAAATGTGTATTGATTAAACACTACAAAGATATGGAACCTTCAGGAGCATGCAAGCAGACACACACTGATTTTAACATGTGATATGGTAGTGTTCTTACGTTAGCAACATGGTTGGCTACAGGCTTGAAGTTGTTGGTGACAGCCCTGTCCATCTGCTCGGTCAGACGCTGGGGCTTGGTAGACACCTCAATCTGTAATCTGAGGAGAGGAGAATACATTCTAGAACACTGTCACAGAACTGTTTGAGAGAACCTGAGAAATGATTAAAATGAATGAAGATATAGGGTCTCATTGAGAGAAGCAACCCAGTGGGCAGAGCAGTGAATAGAACAAAAGGCAGAACAATAGCATCCACTATGCTGTACAATGGTTGAAGAACGCATATAGCCATTTAGTATAATGTACAGTACTGGCACTGCTGTGCACATACAGACACCAAGGCAGACATGCATGTGCTCAAACACACAGGGAGAGGCTCTACCCAAAATTACAATCAACTAATTGCACCATTACCGCAAAAATGGAAGAAGCAAGTTAAAGGGGGAAAAGTAAAGAACTTGTCGGTATATCAGTTTAATATAAAGGAACTATTTTTTTTTTTTTTTTTTTTTACAGCTGTGCCATATAGATGGCAAAATAGTTAGGACGAGATTTTTGATGTACCAATTCCATGCCACATGGTTTATGAACTGATACGCAAAATGACACTGATCTCAAAAAGTAGAATATTTCAATTTAAATGATTATAAAAAATTCTTGCAACCAATAGAATGTATATACAGTTGATGTCGGAAGTTTACATACACCTTAGCAAAATACATTTAAACTCAATTTCACAATTCCTGACCTTTAATCCTAGTAAAAATTCCCTGTCTTAGGTCAGTTAGGGTCACCACTTTATTTTAAGAATGTGAAATGTCAGAATAATAGTAGAGAGAATGATTTATTTCAGATTTTATTTCTTTCATCACATTCCCAGTGGGTCAGAAGTTTACATACACTCAATTAGTATTTGGTAGCGTTGCCTTTAAATTCTTTAACTTAGGCCAAAGTTTCGGGTAGCCTTCCACAAGCTTCCCACAATAAGTTGGGTGAATTTTGGCCCATTCCTCCTGACAGAGCTAGTGTAACTGAGTCAGGTTTGTAGGCCTCCTTGCTCGCACACGCTTTTTCAGTTCTGCCCACAAATTTTCTATAGAATTGAGGTCAGGGCTTTGTGATGGCCACTCCAATACCTTGACTTTGTTGTCCTTAAGCCATTTTGCCACAACTTTGGAAGTATGCTTGGGGTCATTGTCCATTTGGAAGACCCATTTGCGTCCAAGCTTTAACTTCCTGACTGATGTCTTGAGATGTTGCTTCAATATATCCACATAATTTTCCTTTCCTCATGATGCCATCTATTTTGTGAAGTGCACCAGTCCCTCCTGTAGCAAAGCACCCCCACAACATGATGCTGAAACCACCATGCTTCACAGTTGGGATGGTGTTCTTCGGCTTGCAAGCCTCCCCCTTTTCCCTCCAAACATAATGGTCATTATGGCCAAACAGTTCTATTTTTGTTTCATCAGACCAGAGGACATTTCTCCAAAAAGTACAATCTTCGTCCCCATGTGCAGTTGCAAACCGTAGTCTGGCTTTTTTATGGCGGTTTTGGAGCAGTGGCTTCTTCCTTGCGGAGCAGCCTTTCAGGTTATGTCGATATAGGACTCGTTTTACTGTGGATATAGATACTTTTGTACCTGTTTCCTCCGGCATCTTCACAAGGTCCTTTGCTGTTGTTCTGGGATTAATTTGCACTTTTCTTCTCTAGGAGACAGACCTTCCTGAGCGGTATGACGGCTGCGTGGTCCCATGGTGTTTATACTTGTGTACTATTGTTTGTACAGATGAACGTGGTACCTTCAGGCGTTTGGAAATTGCTCCCAATGATGAACCAATGTTGTGGATGACTAGAATTTTTTTCTGAGTTCTTGGCTGATTTCTTTTGATTTTCCCATGATGTCAAGCAAAGAGGCACTGAGTTTGAAGTTAGGCCTTGAAATACATCCACAGGTACACCTCCAACTGACTCAAATGATGCCAATTAGCCTACCAGAAGCTTCTAAAGCCATTACATTTTCTGGAATTTTCCAAGCTGTTTAAAGGCACAGTCAACTTAGTGTTTGTCAACTTCTGACCCACTGGAATTGTGATACAGTGCATTATAAATGAAATAATCTGTCTGTAAACAATTGTTGGAAAAATTACTTATGTCATGCACAAAGTAGATGTCCTAACCGACTTGCCAAAACTATAGTTTGTTAACAAGAAATTTGTGGAGTTGAAAAACGAGTTTTAAGGACTCCAACCTAAGTGTATCTAAACTTCCGACTTGAACTGTATATGGGGGATACAACCATCCCAGCTCTGCAGATTTTGCTGCGAAGAGACAATCCTTAAAATAATTTGTTTTGGTGCTGTCCATATGTAGCTTTTTTTTGGTCACAGGTCCAGGAATGGCTGAAGAATTGCAACATTTACCTGGAGCGAACTGCAAATTGCACTGCTGGGTGATTTGAAAAGTCATAGTCAATCGATCAATAATAATAATAATACTCTTAGCAAAAATGTTATCTTTAATTTACAATCTGTAGAAACTATAAGAATAGAAAGGTTCAGAACATTTGTGAAACATCACAGCACAGTTGAAAAATATATGGCAAATAGAAATACAAACTGGATGGTGTTAAGAGATAGATGGGAGGGGTTGAGCTGAAGGGTGGGAATAAAAACAACAAGATAACTATTGTAAAATATACTGTGTCCATAAAATGTATATAGGTTCAGAACTTTTGTGAGACAGCACAGTTAAAAATATATGGCAAATAGAAATCAAACTGGATGGTCTTCGGAGATAGATGGAAGGGGTTGAGGGTAGCTGAAGGATGGTATTAAAAACAAACAAAACATAACTGTAAAATACATTGTGTCTGTAAAATGTATATGGTATGTATAAGCTTAAGAGTTGTTGTCCATTAGTTTACTCCAATTAGGGTAGGGTTAGGGGAAAATAATAAAGGAAAATATATATTTTTATAATAATTTATATATACAGTGCCTTCGGAAAGTAATCAGACCACTTGACTTTTCCCACATTTTGTTACATTAGACTTATTCTAAAATTGATTAAATGTTTCCCCCCCCCTCATCAATCTACACACAATAATCCATAAAACATTTTTTTTTTTTTTTTTTGCTAATTTATAAAAAGTAAAAACCTGAAATAATGCATTTGAGTCCATCAGTTGAGTTGTGACAAGGTAGGCCTGCTATACAGAAGATGGCCCTATTTGGTAAAAAAACAAGTCCATATTATGACAAAAACAGCTCAAATAAGCAAAAATAAACAGTCCATCATTACTTTAAGACATTAAGGTTAGTCAATCCGTAACATTTCAAGAACTTTGAAAGTGTCTTCAAGTGCAGTCGCAAAATCCATCAAGCGCTATGATGAAACTGGCTCTCATGAAGACCGTCACAGGAAAGGAAGACCCAGAGTTACATTAGAGTTACCAGCCTCAGAAATTGCAGCCCAAAATAAATGCTTCACAGAGATCAAGTAACAGACAGATCTCAACATCAACTGTTCAGAGGAGACTGCGTGAATCAGGCCTTCATGGTTGAATTGCTGCAAAGAAACCACTACTAAAGGACACCAATAACAATTAGAGACTTGCTTGGGCCAAGAAACTCTCAGCCATGTACATTAGACCAGTGGAAATCTGTCCTTTGGTCTGATGAGTCCAAATTTGAGATTTTTGGTTCCAATCGTGTGTCTTTGTGAGACGCAGAGTAGGTGAACGGATGATCTCCGCATGTGTGGTTCCTACCGTGAAGCATGGCGGAGGTGGTGTGATGTGTGGGGGTGCTTTAATGGTAATGTAACAGTATAACTTTAAACCGTCCCCTCGCCCCGACACGGGCGCGAACCAGGGACCCTCTGCACACATCAACAACAGTCACCCACGAAGCGTCGTTACCCATCGCTCCACAAAAGCCACGGCCCTTGCAGAGCAAGGTGCAACACTACTTCTAGGTTTCAGAGCAAGTGACGTAACTGATTGAAACGCTAGTAGCGCGTACCCGCTAACTAGCTAGCCATTTCACATCCGTTACAGTAACACCGTCTGTGATTTGTTTAGAATTCAAGGCACACTTAACCAGCATAGTTACCACAGCATTCTGCAGTGATACGCCATCCCATCTGGTTTGCGCTTAGTGGGACTATCATTTGTTTTTCAATAGGACAATGACCCAAAATACCTCCAGGCTGTGTAAGGGCCATTTGACCAAGAAGGAGAGTGATGGATTGCTGCATCAGATGTCCTGGCCTCCACAATCACTCGACCTTAACCCATTTGAGATGGTTTAGGATGAGTTGGACCGTGGAGTGAAGGAAAAGCAGCCAACAAGTGCTCAGCATATGTGGGAAAGACTGTTGGAAAAGCATTCCTCATGAAGCTGGTTGAGAGAATGCCAAGACTGTGCACAGCTGTCATCAAGGCAAAGGGTGGCTACTTTGAAGAATCTCATTTGTTAAACACTTTTTTGGTTACTACATGATTCCATATGTGTTATTTTATAGTTGATGTCTTAACTATTATTCTACAATGTAGAACATCGTGAAAATAAAGAAAAACAATTGAATGAGTAGGTGTCCAAACTTTTGCCTGGTACTGCAAAAATATATATATAAATAAATAACTATTATATATATAAATAAATATGGAGGATTGGAAATGATGCAGACAATTACATTGATGGAAGCTACACTCTATCTGCAATATTAAAGCTGATCTACCCCCTAATACATAAAAAAAAAAAAAAAAAAAAAAAAATTGCACACAGGAGAGAGAATAGTTGCCATAGCACACAAGGAACAGTTGCTATAGCAATCCCTGCCAACCTCTGCTACCATAAAACTGAATTGAGAACGGTTATACACCATTATTAGATATTCTCTTGGAGTTCGCTATGGCTACTGTTTCTCCCACATTTAATCTCACTCAGAAATGAAGCCAGGAGAAATAGCCTATTGGTGATGCTTTATTTTACTGTCACCTAATTACAGTACCAGTCAAAAGTTTGGACACACATTCTCATTCAAGGGTTTTTCTTTATTTTTTTTACTATTTTCTACATTGTAAAACAATAGTGAAGACATAACTATGAAATAACATATATGAAATCATGTAGTAAGCAAAAGTGTTAAACAAATCAAAATGTATTTTATATATTTGAGATTCTTCAAAGTAGCCACCGTTTACCTTGATGACAGCTTTGCACACTCTTGGCATTCTCTCAACCAGCTTCACGTGGAATGCTTTAACAACAGTCTTGAAGGAGTTCCCACATATGCTGAGCACTTGTTCACGGCTTTTCCTTCACTCTGCGGTGCAACTCATCCCAAACCATCTCAAATTGGGTTGACATTGGGTGATTGTGGAGGCCAGGTCAGCTGACGCAGCACTCCATCACTCTCCGGCTTGGTCAAAAAGTCCTTACACAACCTGTAGGTGTGCCTTGAATTCTAAATCAATCACAGACAGTGTCATTAGCAAAGCACCCCTACACCTCCTCCTCCATGCTTCATGGTGGGAACCACACTTGCAGAGATCATCTGTTCACCTACTCTGCATCTCACAAAGACACGGCGGTTGGAACCAAAAATCTCAAATTTGGACTCATCATACCAAAGGACAGATTTCCACCAGTCTAATATCCATTGCTCATGTTTCTTGGCCCAAGCAAGCCTCTTCTTATTGGTGTCCTTTAGTAGTGGTTTCTTTGCAGCAATTCGATCATGAAGGCCTGATTCACGCAGTCTCCTCTGAACAGTTGATGTTGAGATGTGTCTGTTACTTGAACTCTGTGAAGCAATTTCTGAGGCTGGTAACTCTGAGGCTTCTTTTCCTGTGGCGGTCCTCATGAGAGCCAGTTTCATCATAGCGCTTGATGGATTTTGCGACTGCACTTGAAGAAACTTTCAAAGGTCTTGAAATTTTACGGATTGACTGACCTTCATGTCTTAAAGTAATAATGGACTATTGTTTCTCTTTGCTTATTTGAGCTGTTCTTGCCATAATATGTACTTGGTCTTTTACCAA
The DNA here is from genome assembly GCF_016432855.1 of Salvelinus namaycush. Lineage (NCBI taxonomy): Eukaryota > Metazoa > Chordata > Actinopteri > Salmoniformes > Salmonidae > Salvelinus > Salvelinus namaycush. Next base: position 28,892,046 of record NC_052319.1, read on the forward strand.
ATAGGGCCATCTTCTGTATACCACCCTTACCTTGTCACAACACAACTGATTGGCTCAAATGCATTAAGGAAAGAAATTCCACAAATGAACTTTTAACAAGGCACACCTGTTAATTGAAATGCATTCCAGGTGACTACCTCATGAAGCTGGTTGAGAGAATGCCAAGAGTGTGCAAAGCTGTCATCAAGGCAAAGGGTGCCTACTTTGAAGAATCTCAAAGTAAAAATATTTTTCATTTGTTTTAACACCTTTTTGGTTACTACATGATTCCATGTGTGTTATTTTATAGTTGTTATGTCTTCACTATTATTCTACAATGTAGAAAATAGTACAAATATATAAAAACCCTGAAATGAGTAGATGTGTCCAAACTTTTGACTGGTACTGTATATTGAAATTGTATTGAATTTTGTTTCACTCACTTCTTCAGTTTCATATAGTTTTCATTGACGGCTGGTCTGCACTCCGCTCTCTGTACCACCATGCCCTCCAGACTGATCTTATCTGAAACAAAGACCATACGTTTCCTTTAAGGACCCACACACATCAATAGCAGAATGCTGTTTTAAATCACAGTGTATTCTTTCTTTCAATACAACAGGCCTAAAAGTGTTATTTAATATCCTTCAGCACCGTACTAAACATGCAGCCCAAATTATATTTGACTGAACTGAATCACTTGACTGAATCAGTAGAGAAACAGGTGAAATAGGTGGCACCACCCAAGCTGAGTACTCCACAGCCAACACTACACATCTCCACCAACTGCCACTGGACTGCTCATCAACAGCTTGCCATTTCAAAATGTAGTGATTCATCTATTTGGCGTTTTCTTTGTCATTGTGTGTGTGTGTGTGTGTGTGTGTGTGTGTGTGTGTGTGTAACTATCCTTGTGGGTACCAGAAGTCCTCACAAGGATAGTAAAACAAGGAAAATTCATACAAATAGGGAGGCATAGTTTTAGGGTATGGGGTTAAGGTTAGGCTTAAGGTTACGGTTAGGTTAAGAAAAATTGGATTTAGGATGGGAATCAATTCTTTGGTCCCCACAAGGATAGCAAAACAAAATTGTGTGTCTGTGTGTGTGTGTCTAACAAGGGGGCCGGGATAGGTTCACACAATTGTATGGGACACTGTCATACAGAGATAAATAGTAGACTCTGTCCAGACTGTCCACAAACGCCAAAGAACAACCAACAACCACTGAAGTCCAGTTGGTGTCCGTTTGTGTTTGTTGGCTAATCAGGTTTTGTTCTACTGAGAAAATGTCCAGTTAGCGTTTGTTGGTGCGATTAAAAATCTGTGCACTTTTACCAGGTGGCTCCAGAGAAATCACGTCACAGTCAGTCCAATGTCACAGATCTCACGCGCTCACTAATATCCATTCCTCACCTTTTTCATGCATTATGTGCAATTATTGCACGATAAGGGCTGAAACACTTGTCGGCGCATCTCCATAAACACACTTACACACAAATGCATTTCTCAACTTCAGAGCAGCCTGCCTCCATCTCCCCCTCTAGTCACTCACAGGCCACTGGCTGGGATCATCTGAGTCAGGGCCGTATGAGAGAGAATAGTATACTGTAGATCTCCTCTCGATCTCATTTTCTCCATTCAAGGCTCCCTCTCTCTTCCAGTTCACTTTTTCAACCTATCCCCTACTCTATACCTCTCTCACCAGTCTGCTCATGCCTCTTCTCCTGTAGGGTTGTATAAGACTGGGACTGTTGAGGGTTTATGTCTGTTTAGTGTGGAATGAATTAGGATAAAACTTGCAGGTCCCAAGGGACACTGGTATGTAGGAGAGCAAAGCTGCACATGCAGAGATGGAGAGAGATGGAAGGAAGCAGAAAGAGAAGAGAACAGAATGAGAGGAGGAGGAAGAGGGCACAGTGAGAGGTGGAATGGCCACAGCATTTGTTGCTCAAGGCTGTCGTGCTAAGAGGGAGTGGAACAGGAGGAAAGAGAACGGGAAGAGAGAGAAGAGGAGAAAGAAGGGTGAGAAGGTCAAGCTACCGCCCACTCATCTTCTCCCACCATCTCTAACCTCTTATCTGCTCTAAGGACCCTCCATCTAAAAAGCACACACACTCACCCCCCACTCCCACTGATATTCCCTAGACACCTCCCTCTGTATCTGAATATTCCAGGAGCCTTCAGATTTCTCAAGCCTCTGGTGAATTTCAGATAGACGCTAGACTACCAAAAACCCTCAGATAGAAAATTGGCTATGGGAGGAGGAATGTGTTAGTAAATTGCAGTATTCATCCTTGAGGGGACAGAACAGCGACAAAGTCTGTAAAAAAGAAGAGAGACAGAGAGGAGAGAGAAAGAAAGAAAGGAGAGCGAGAACCTGCGAGGAAACCTGTTGACTAGATCGACTACTACTATCAGCCTGCGTACAGGAATCTTTCAGACCACCACGGTAGTCTCTAACCTTAACCTTACGTCAAAAACAAACACCTTATGAACCTGCTCATTAATGTTGGCCCCATTGCGGTTTTTGTCCTATTGACAATCCACACCACACTTTTACTACACAACACAGCCTTGGAAAAGCAGTCAAACATGTCTCAATAGTGGAGGAGATGTAAGCTGACTGGATGCCCAAAGCCATCTCCCTGTGACTACCAGATCTATAAATGACTTCCCATGTGGAGGGGGGGGGGGGGTGTTAGGGACACTTAGATATGATGAGGATACGTAATATTATAGAACCACTAAACTCTCCACAGCCTGGTAGGGCTTTCAGAAGGGAGAGAGAAGACATCTTTATCAAGAATCTGTTGTGAGGGGTTATTCATTTACTTCATTACCTGTATCAAACCCACCGGAGGACATTTTCAGCACCGTTAGTGGAGATATTTGCTCAAATATAGCCAACATCAAAGTGTTTTGACATAGAGAACGCATGTGACTAATTGGGTTTGAACCCGGGTTGTCTGTACAGCCCTAAACCGTGTTAGCCTGCTGAGCTAAAGGCCAGGCATTAGCTTAGGGAGCCTAATGCAAGGTTACCTAACCACCTCTGCCACACACACAACATCTATGTTCCTCAAGGCTACTGTTGCTATGCCAGCTTCACTGCAGTTTGTGATATAACGTTACAGCTCTGACTTGGCCAGCAGCATTATGAATAACTCAACATCTTTAATGAATAGAGACAGTGATTTTACTGATGGGAATCCCCATTACTGCGCTCATTACTGCTCTCATTAAAAAGAAAAAGAAATCAAACAGATTCCGACATGATGTTGAACAATTATCTCAGGTAATGATGGTGCGATAGGGCTGGGAAGGAGCGCAGGCCACCCACCCACCCACCATCCCCTCTCCGCTGTTCCACTGCCTCATTTGCAATTCTAATGCGGGGATGATTCTATTAATCACATTATGATTAAAAAGCACCACGATACGGTCGAGCCGCCTCGTTGATCGCCGATGTGTCACAGACGTCACCGTGGTGAGCCATCACTCTGGGATCATAGGCTCATTTGCTACGTTCAAGACAACTCGGAACCTCCCAATTAAAATTAAAAAGTTTTTTGCATAACGCTTCCTATTGGTTGATTCTGATACTCTGAGCTAAATCTTTCTTCAACGAGTTTAAGTCGAAAATGTCACCGTTACCGATTTACACACACACACAAACACACACACACACAATTAACTGAATGGAAAGGTTTGTCAGACTGCCACACTGACTGTCCACAGGTACATATATTTAAGGGAGTGAGTGAATGGAAGTTGTGCCTCCACAGCAGAGAGTGGTATTCTATTGGATAGGTTGTCTTTCTGTCGAGAGTGTGTGGGGAATGTTCTACACCTGGATTCTGCGGTGATTGCTTGGTTTAATTTAATTTTGAACACCAGCATACACACACCAGAGCCTTCTGTATAACTACAGCTCCATCAAACAGACTTCACACTGAGAGAAAAGACATCCCCCTTTTTAGATACACACACAACCTGACATCGATGTCACTGTTTACTTCAATTAGACTTCTGCCCCCAAGGGAGAGTGTATGTGTGTGATAGATGAAGAAAGAGAGAAGAGGGGGTCCAGTAACATCACTGTCCGACTGACAGCCCATCACCTGCAAGACACACGCACTCCCTCTGTTTATCTCTCTCACTCTCCTCAGGGACCAAACTGTCAATAAACACCCCCCCCCCCCCCCCCCACTTAGATACCATGAGTGACATGAGTATACATTGTCCAGGCAGTTTGTCACAGTCAGCCCATGTAGAAAGAGACACTGTACTTACTTTTGGTCATGTAGTGTGTAATACAGTATGTGGACACCTGCTCGTTGAAAATCCAAAATCATGGGAATTAATATGGCGTTGGTCCCCCCTTTGCTGCAATAACAGCCTCCACTCTTCTGGGAAGGCTTTCCACTAGATGTTGGAACATTGCTGCGGGGACTTGCTTCCATTCAGCCACAAGAGCATTAGTGAGGTCAGGCACTGATGTTGGGCGATTAGGCCTGGCTCTCAGTCGGCATTCAAACTCATCCCAAAAGGTGTTTGATTGGGTTGAGGTCAGAGCTCTGTGCAGGCCAGTCAAGCTCTTCCACACAGATCTCGACAAACCATTTCTGTATAGACCTTGGTTTGTGCATAGGGCATTGTCATGCTGAAACAGGAAGGTCCTTCCCCAAACTGTTGCTACAAAGTTGGAAGCACAGAAACATCTAGAATGTCATTGCATGCTGTAGCGTTAAGATTTCCCTTCACTGGATCTAAGGGGCCTAGCCCTAACCACGAAAAACAACCCCAGACCTATATTTCTCCACCAAACTTTACAGTTGGCACTATGCATTGGGGCAGGTAGCGTTCTCCTGGCATCCGCCAAACCCATATTCGCTTGCCCGACTGCCAGATGGTGAAGCGTGATTCATCACTCCAGAGAACGCTATCCACTGCTCCAGAGTCCAATGGCGGCAAGCTTTACACCACTCCAGCCGATGCTTGGCATTGCGCATGGTGATCTTAGGCTTGTGTGTTGTCGCTCCTAGACGTTTCCCCTCCACAATAACAGCACTTACAGTTGACCGGGGCAGCTCTAGCAGAGCAGAAATTTGAGAAACTGACTTGTTGGAAAGGTTGCATCCTATGACAGTGCAACGTTAAAAGTCACTGAGCTCTTCAATAAGGCCATCATACTGCCAATGTTTCTCTATGGAGATTGCATGGCGGTGTGCTCAATTTTATACACCTGTCACTAATGGGTAGGGGTGCAAAGGGTCGGAAACTTTCCGGTAAATTTCCCCGGCAATTTTCCATGGGAAGTTAAGCCCGGGAATTTGGGGAATTTTGCTTAAATTCATCCAAAAAGTTAGTTCATAACAGTGAACCTTTTTTTGTGGGATACACAAGGCAATTCTAGGTCTTGTGGCATATTTTGGTTAAACTATCCCCAATTCAATGGAATTGCAACCCTCTGCATGCACAGCGCACTCTTCCATCACATGTACAGTTGATTCTCAAGCTCTTGCACACTAATGAGATGCTATTGAGCCCACACTATTACACTGTCTGAGCCAAGGACTACATGCTTTCTGGTAAGTTTTGATTACAATACTGGGTGGGGTGAATATATTTTATAGGACATATGATTTTTTGTTAACCTGTTTGGGGTGCAGCCCGACACCGGTACACTTATGACAACATCCAGCTCAAGTGCAGGGCGCGAAATTCAAAAGATATATTTTTTTAAATATTTAACTTTCACACATTAACAAGTCCAAGACACCAGATGAAAGGTACACATCTTGTGAATCCAGCCAACATGTCCGATTTTTAAAATGTTTTACAGGGAAGACACAATATGTAAATCTATTAGCTAACCACGTTAGCAAAAGACACCACTTTTCTTACTCCATCAGTTTTTTACTCCATCAGTAGCTATCACAAATTCGTCCAAATAAAGATATAAATAGCCACTAACCAAGAAACAACTTCATCAGATGACAGTCTGATAACATATTTATTGTATAGCATATGTTTTGTTCGAAAAATTTGCATATTTCAGGTATAAATCATAGTTTACATTTCAGCTACAATCAGAAATTGCACCGAAAGCAGCCATAATATTTACAGACACCAACGTCAAATACCTAATTACTCATCATAAAACATTTCTGAAAAATACATAGTGTACAGCAATTGAAAGACAGGCATCTTGTGATTCCAGACAATATTTCCGATTTATTAAATGTTTTACAGCGAAAACAAAATGTAGCGTTATATTAGCGTAGCCACAATAGCCAGAAACACTTGGGCGCCCACGACCAGTTCACATGCACGACAGATATTAGAAATAGCATCATAAAATGTTTCTTACTTTTGGTGATCTTCCGTCAGAATGTTGGACAAGGTGTCCTTTGTCCAGAACAGTCGTTGTTTTGATCTGGAACGGCAAATATCCCTCTTCATTTAGCATGGGCACTTGCCAAGTGGCACGGATCACTCCAACGTCAACAAAGTCAGAGAACGGAACACGGCAAAACTCCCGAAAAAATTTCAATAATCTGATTAAACTATATTGAAAAAACATACGTTACGATGATATGGTCACATGTATCAAATAAAATCTAAGACGGAGATGTTAGTCGTCCATAACGACAGCTAAACAGAAGACAAATTCATGTCCTCTTTCGCGCGCTCCAGAAACAGGAAATGGACGGTCACGTCAAACAAAGAGCTTTAATTCCACCTCAGACCAAGATAAACACGACATTTTTTCTCTCACCGCCTCTTGACAACCAGGGGAAGGTGTATGAAGTGTATGTAGACTCTTACGTATCACGCCCATGTATAGGCATGAAGTTGAACAGAGCATCGATTTCTGACATTCCACTTCCTGGTCAGGAAGTGTGCTGCAGAATGACTTCTGTTTCACTCAGAGAAATAATTCAAACGGTTTTAGAAACTAGAGTGTTTTCTATCCAATAGTAATAATAATATGCATATTGTACGAGCAAAAATTGAGTACGAGGCCGTTTGAAATGGGCACGATTTAACTGGCTACTCAATACTGCCCCTTGCAGCCATAACAGGTTAACTAGTAAATAGTAGCCTACAGCAAAGTGTGTTTAAATAATTTCTAACTTGTTAACAATTTCTGCTAATTAGTTTTTGCTACCATTTGGGTTTTAGCTTGCTTGAGCCTGCTAACTGAGGAGTGTTAATTCACCTGTTTCCATACATGTTTTATTTTAAAACATTTATCTTACAAAGGACTTGTTTAATCTAACTGCTTAGCTATTTATCTGTAAATGGAATTGTATTTGGGGGTTTTTACAATTTTTTTTCTAATCTTTATAGGAAAATTCAACGGGCACTATCTGATATGTGGAGACATTTCACTGCAGCTAATGTAGAAGGAAAAGCTGTGTACATCTGCAAATACTGTGCCAAATCATATGTCAACAATGCAGAATCATCTGGCCAAATGCATAAAGTTCCCTCAGAGCTCACAACAAGCAACATCTGACAAAAGTCCCTCTACTTCTAATTGAGGTGAAAATTATGAATCAGACACCTTATCAATAGCAACAGCTCATGGTTCTCCTGGAATCAGAGTTTTTTTTGACTCAATGGGGAACGTAGTCAGAGAAATGCTGATGAATGTCTTGCTTGAGCTGTGTACGCAACTGGTTCACCTCTGATGCTCACAGGCAATGTGTATTGGAAGAGATTTCTGAATGTTCTTTGCCCAGCATACACCCCTCCAACCAGACATGCTTTATCTACTCATTTGCTGGATGCAGAGTTCAACAGTGTTCAAGTGAAGGTCAAGCAAATCCTATAGAAAGCAGACTGTGTTGCAATCATCTCTGATGGGTGGTCGAATGTTTGTGGGCAGGGAATAATTAACTACATCATCTCCAGCCCTCAACCAGTATTCTACATTGCAGATGAGCTAAAGGCAGTCATCAATGACCTTGGACCACAGAAGGTATTTGCACTGGTGACAGACAATGCTGCAAACATGAAGGCTGCTTGGTCTAAAGTGGGAGTCCTAACCTCACACCACACCCATTGGCTGTGCTGCTCATGCATTGAATCTGTTCCTCAAGGACATCATGGCACTGAAAACAATGGATACACTCTACAAGAGAGCCAAGGAAATGGTTAGGTATGTGAAGGGTCATCACGTTATAGCAGCAATCTACCTCACCAAGCAATGTGAGAAGAATAAAAGCACCACATTGAAGCTGCCCAGCAACACCCATTGGGGTGGTGTTGTCATCATGTTTGACAGTCTCCTGGAGGGAAAGGAGTCTCTCCAAGAAATGGCCATAACACAGTCTGCCGATATGGACAGCCCCATCAAGAGGATCCTCCTGGATGATGTATTTTGGGAGAGAGTGGTAATCAGCCTGAAACCTATAGCAGTAGCCATTGCACAGATTGAGGGAGACAATGCCATCCTGTCTGATGTTCCGATTCTGCTTTCAAATGTAAGAGAAGAAATCCGTACTGCCCTGCCCACTTCACTGTTGCGCCAAGCAGAGGAAACTGCAGTTCTGAAACAGATCAAAAAGTGTTTAGACTTCTGCCTGAAGCCCATACATGCCGCAGCGTACATGTTGGACCCCAAGTATGCTCGCGAGAGCATCCTGTCTGGTGCAGAGCTCAACAAGGCCTATGGTGTCATCACTACCGTATCTCACCACCTTGGCCTGGATGAGCGCAAGGTTCTTGGCAGTCTGGCAAAGTACACTTCCAAGCAAGGGATTTGGGATGGAGATGCAATATGGCAGTCGTGCCAACATATCATCAACCACCTGGTGGAAGGGCCTTTGTGGGTCTGAGGCTCTTTCCCCTGTTGCCTCCATCATCCTCCAAATCCCATCAACATCAGCCGCCTCAGAGCGCAACTGGTCCTTGTTTGGGAACACACACACCAAAGCACGCAACAGGCTGACCAATACAAGGGTTGAAAAATTGGTGGCCATCCGGGCAAATTCTAGCCTTTTTGAGCCTGACAACGAGCCATCCTCAACAAGGTTGTTAAGTGACAGTGAAGATGAGGCCTCAGAGTCTGATGTTCAAGAGGTGGACATTGAGAAGGTCCAGGGAGAAGACATGGAAGCCTGAGAGGAAAACAACCAAAGCTTTAGTTTCTAGACTATCATTTTACAGATGTTGAAAACGTTTTTGGGAAATGCGATGGATCATTGGGGATTATTCAATATTCCCTTTTGTTGTTGTTCAGTGAAATCAACCCATGTGAAGAGTCAACTCAATTAAAGTTTAATTCGTAACTAAATTGTTTTTTAAAATGTATTTATATTGGAAGGATTTAATAATTTGCAATTATGTCTACTTATGATAAGGTAAAAGGTTTATGTTTGTCTCCATATGATAAATATTTCCAATGCAAAAAACATAACATTTAAATGGTATTAATATTAATTTGCATTATTTCCGTTAATTCCCATATATTCCCGTTAATTCCCACAGAAAGTTTCCACCTCTGAATATTCCCCAAAATGTGCGGAGGCTAACACTACAAGTCTATGACCATAATAATAAACAAGCCTCGGTCTTCCTTATAGAGCAGTAACAGAGACCGTTGGCATAGAAACAGAGACATGACACTCGGTTTAGACAATTACCTTCCAGTCAACTGGATACAAGGAAGATGTGGACAAATCAAAGACCCTGCCTGCATTCACCAGTAATTGGGTTGTGCCCACAAAAACACACAGGGAGATCTTAACCAACTGTACGAAATCTTGGAGAGAGAAATCAGGCCATCTGCCCATTTATCCCCATCACACTGCCAGCGAATGTGCCCACCATGCTGCCAGTAATGCCACCCTGAACAAAGCTGTAAACATAGTCTAACATATATCTGACTGCAGTGTCTCTATAACAGAGATACTGCCACCACCCCTCTCTCAGTCTAGGGGTTGGGGAGAGAGGTTTGTTATCCAAGTTCCCAGCCACGACAACGTCCTGTGTGTGTGTTGGTAGGAGGTTGGTGTGTATCTGCAAGCGTATATAGAGCGTGTGTGTTCACGGCCACCTTTGCTCTCACGTGCAGAAGCACAGCTTAGGAACCTTTCCATCAGCGAGAGGAGAGGGCTAATTATGAAGACAGGGAGAGAGAGAGGAGTAGAGAGAGATGGAAGAAAGAGAGAGGGGGGCTGGATGAGAGGTGGGAAGAGGGAAGATGGAGAGAAATAGAAAAAGAGAGAGGGTGGAAGAAAAGATGGGGATGAGAGGAAGGAGAGAGAGGGGAAAGAGAAGACAGGGAGATTTAGAGAGGAAGAGACAGAGGGGCAAGGAGTGCACCTGCCACTCTTTCTACTCTGTTGTTTTCTCTCTCTCTAAAGCACACACACTCTCTCCTCCCACCCTATGATGGAGGATGGCACTGGCACCCTCTCTTCCTCCAACACAGAGAGAGAGAGAGAGAGAGAGAGAGAGAGCGAGAGAGTGAGGGAGGGATGTAAGAGGGAGGAGAGAGAGACAAGTAGAGGCAGACTCATTCTGTTACCAGTGCGCTCTGCACTCCTCTCTATGCCAGTACCTCTCCGTGACGCTCCCATACACTAACACACACACACTTTGTTACTGCACGCTACACACTTATCCTGAGGACACACACACACTGACAAAAAGACTGTGCGGTTGTTGAGCGGGAGCGGCATGGAATGGAACCTCAGAAGGATGGACAGTGAACTGAGACAGATCAACCCAGACCTGCTGCAGCCTAGCAAGAGCATCAAGAAGCCCTCCTCAGGCACCATCACTCTCAACGTGGGGGGCTTTCTCTATGCCGCACACCGCACCACCCTCAGCCGCCACCAGGGGTCAGTGTTGGAGGAGCTGGCCAGCGGCAGGAAGCCCATCCAGCACACTGACTCCATGGGCAACCCCTTCATCGACCGTGACGGCCCCGTGTTCAGACACATCCTCAACTTCCTGCGGACCGGAGACCTGCAGCTGCCCGATGACTTCCGAGAGGTGGGCCTTCTGAGAGGAGAAGCAGAGTTCTACCGCCTCAGTGGATTGGTGGAGGCCATTTCAGAGTGGGAGGGGATGCGGGCGGCGCAACGGGAGCCCGCCTTCCTGGAGGTGACTGACGAGAGGTCGCAGGGCTTCAAGGTGTACTGCAGCGACCCCTCCTTCATCGACAAGATCAAAGGGCGCCTGGTTCAGATCTCAAAGAGCCGTCTGGACGGCTTCCCAGAGGAGTTTGAGGTGTCGTCCAACGTGATCCAGTTCCGCCACTTCATCAAGTCGGACCCTGGCTCCAGGCTGGTGCTGAAACAGGACAGTACCTTCCTGTGTACCCTGGAGTGTCTGAAGCTAGAGACGGTGATGCTGGCCCTGAAGGCTGGCTTCTCTCTAATCAGCTCTCTGGACAGCAGCAAGGGATCTGTGGTGGCCGCAGAGGCTCTGCACTTTGTCAAGTAAGAGAGGGTGGGGAGAGGCAGGGAAGAGGGAAAGATGGGGGAGAGGGATCAGGAAGGGAATGAACAGGGAGGTGGATAGAGAGGGGAAGACTGGGAGAGAGGGGGGCAGGTACAGTAGGTAGTGAGGGAGACGAAGGGATGAGGGAAGGAGAAAGGTGACTGATTCCAGATTGACCCCTAGCCCCTAGATTGAAACTGATGCAGGACAGTCATATCTCTGCACTTTGTCTGGAGTCCAACCTCAGAGAGTCAAGAGAGAGCATCCACCTCCTTGACCACCCTCACTGCTGCAGGACAGAACACAACACAACCTCTCAGAGGATCAGTCTCCTACTGAATTACGCATACATAAGCTGCTTTTTCCATCCAGCTGCTTCCCCTTCAAACTAGCCTTAGTGCACCGTGAGGTATTACAGTGTGTGTTTTCGGTTGCTGTGTTTTGAGTTGAGTTGTGTGACCAAGCCTTTCTCTGGATTCTGAGGGGAGAGGTACAGTTGAACACTGTACTGACTGACTGACTGTTGCTGATCATTGGACAGAAAAACTATTGTTTTATTGCAGCAACTTGTCTGACTAGATGGAAGGGAGGTCAGTGTGAATGCCCTGCAGCAGAGAAGCACAGAGTTTAGACCCAAAGGTTCAAATCTAGCATGACACCAACATTGTGATTGTAAGTGCTGTGAGTGAGTAAGTGACAATGTGTGTTCTTTTGGATATGTGAATGTTTTGTTTCACACAAAATAAAAGTTATGAATATCGGCATGATTATATTATCTAATATTTTCCACAAGTCATGCTGGCATTTGTGTCTACTCTACTATATACAGTACAAGGAGACTTGTATATCATATTTAATTGCATCAACATTATGACAGTTCATTAAGGCATACAGAGCTGACCATAGCGCTTTAATAGAATAGACTGGGAACTAATGTATCAGACGTAGAACTATAATAGAGTTAGCAACTTAGAAAGTCAGCTTAGTGTACTAGAACATGCATCAGTGCCCAACATCCCAACGCAGTAACCTCAAACCAAACCCTCAACAGACATGCAGTGTTTTGACATACAGATGTAGGATCTTAAATTTGATCACCATTGCAGAACTTTCCTTCAATTCAGGAAAAGTAAAACATGCAGTGTATTTGAGGCTTTAAAAAAAGCTTCTGAAGTTTATAATTTCCACTTTGAAATTTCAGACTTGATTTTGATTTAAATGTATCAACCCCTACAAAAATGTAAATGATTTATAATCCATATAATAATTCACATTTCCTGTTTCTGAAGGATTATTTTCCTGCTGTAGCAAACTGGCTCAAATTAAGATCCTACATCTGTAATGTAATAACCTACTGAAAGGAAACTGAAAGTGAAAGTACTACAACTGAAAGGATCATAATCAAATCTGAATTCCTATATTAAATCTCTTTTCCCATTTCGCTACATTTATACTTTTTTTTATTTAACTGGGCAAGTCAGTTAAGAACAAATTCTTATTTACAATGATGGCCTACCCCGGCCAAACCTGGATGACGCTGGGCCAATTGTGCACCCCCCAATGGGACTCCCAATGACGGCTGGACCTGATACAGCCTGGACTCGAACCAGGGACTGTAATGATGCCTCTTGCACTGAGATGCAGTGCTTTAGACCGCTGCGCCACTCGGGAGCACCATGTTATAAGCCAACATTTCATATAGGAAGTGATCACTGGTGAGTGAGGTCAGTGATGGACAGTTGTGCTGGTGTCTTCATCCCAGGGTCTCTGGGACTTATGCTCCCCAGACCGTGGAGACTATTGATATTTTAAGAAGTGGGTCAGGAAGGCAGTTCAATAAACGCTGCTCTCTTCCCTCAAGGTGTACCTCTTTTTACATAAATATCTCAACCTTTTAAATGTGTAGTACTATCCATTTTTTCACTATGCATTTAGGCAATATACTACATTCCACAACAAGACTAAACATATTGAATCAATAATTGTGTAGTTATTTCCCCAAACTCTGCTAAAGGGGTTGTTGTTGAGCAGTGGGTCCAGTATTCCATTAAATGTTTGTACCGAGTACTGGTGGTAGAGTATGATACGGTGCACCTCTGACTAAGCAGACACGTTTCCTTTAGTTTGGTCTTAAACAGAGTTCCCCTGCCTCCCAGTGCTAATTGTTTCACCATCTTGTAATTCATCTCTGACAGAACCCTTCTGACACAAGGCAACAGATGGTGCGAGAACAGAATATTAGGAACTAAAATAACCAAACTCAGTCTATGTTTTAAGTACAGTAGCTGTAGTGTTGACCACATAATACGCCCACCTCGACTTAGCCTGCGTCTCAAACACCCCAGAAACCATCTGTTGTAGCACGCTCCTTCTACAGCCCCCTACTCATGACACACACAGTGAACACTGTCTCTATGTTTCATACTACTGAACACATCCCTTCTGATCCACCACAGCAGACTCAAGCTCCACGCACGCACGCACGCACGCACGCACGCACGCACGCACGCACGCACGCACGCACGCACGCACTCTTCTGGCATTGGAGAACGCGGGGCTCCCGGAGCCAACAGTATGCTGAGGGGGACATCAAACCTAAGAGCTTTTTAATTGCAGCTAAGACCCATCCATATTTGATGAGGTACCACTGTGCCTATTAGCTGTTAGCTCAGATTGGTGAACATCTCAGCCACAGGTGGCAGAGAGAGTGAAAGAGAGATGGAGGAAGAGGGGGAGAGGAAGAAGCAGTGGGAGCAGGGATAGAGGGGTGGGGGTTAATACAGAACTAGAGAAAAACAGAGAGAAAAAGACAGAAATACAGAGAGCACACAGCTTATTAAAAAAAAGAGGCAACCCATTAACTGAATATTATTCAGATTAATATTCACTGTTTGTCTCCACACTGACATTCTTCCCTCTAACACACACACACCGAGCCTGTTCCTTATGGCATTAGGTGTCTCCATGGCTATGCGTAACTAAGGGAAACAACTAACATTCCTAACTATCCTTACCCCTGGAATGATTCTAATGGACGGGTCAACTACAGCCAACCTAGACTGACAAGAGGCCAAGGCTAGAGGGGGAAGCGGGATATAGGGGGAAGAGAAAGAGAGAGGGTAGAGGGAGAAGAGGCAGAGAAAAAGAGGGGGCAGAGAGACAGAGGAGGAAGAGGCAGAGAGGGGAGAGAGGAGTCAGAAAGAGGGTAGAGGAGGAAGAGGCAGAGAGCGGGGTGAGGGGGAAGAGACCAAGAGAGGGAGGTATAGAGAGAGGAGAGAAAGGAGAGAAAGGAGGGAGAGAGAAAAAAGGCAAGGAGAGAGGAGTCAGATATGAATGGCAGAGAAAGAAAGGCAGATGAAAAGAGAAAGAAAGAGATGACAGGGAGAGAAAGAAAGGCAGAGAAAGAGACACACACACACACACAGCTGAATCAATCACTTTGTAGCGGAGCTGAGCCACATGCTGCGGTCTCTCAAATAAATCACCAGCCTTCAGTAAGCACTAAATAACCTCTAAACCTCGATATTCTAAAGAATATCTGTACATTCTAAAGAATATTTTTATGTTTTACACAGGCCCAATATATACACACAACTTGTACATTATCTACGCAATACATACACTCCCCTCCACATGTATTTGGACAGTAAAGCTACATTTTAAAATGTGTCTCTACAAAGCATTTCATATTTTAGAAATAACTGTTCACAATAGGTGACAGTACAGAATGTCCGTTTTTATTTGAGGGTATTTTTATACATATCTGTTTTACCGTTTAGAAATAAAACACTATGTATCTAGTCCCCCAATTTGAAGAAGTCATAAGTAAGCTAATTGGACAAATTCACTTATAGTGTAGGAACATACGCCTCCAGAAATTCCTACGTTTTTCCCTTATAAATTGTTGATTATTTGTGTACTTGTTTGACATTTTACTGCATTGTTAGGAGCTAGTAACATAAGCATTTCTCTGCATCCTCTAACATCTGCTAAACTGTGTGCATGGCCAACAAACTTTGAATGGATTTTGATTTGACCTCCCCTGTTATTGGTAATGGGGAGAGGATAGCATGTTTTGTTGTCGCCTCTGAACGGCATCTCGCTCATCATAATTCATGATTTTTTTATCACGTCATTATCAGGATTCATTTTGAAAGTATTTTCGAAACATCTACTCAGAAAGAAAATTACTCCAGTCATCATTCCCCATTCAGTTACTGTTGAACAAAACATAACCCAAAACACAACCAAAACAAACTTCAAATGCATCTGTAGAGTCACAAGCTTGATATAGATATTTCGTAAAAGTAATATGGGAACAAATACTAAAAACGTTTGACTAATTTGATACACAATAAGTAGATTTGTCCAAATACATATGATTTCTTCCCATTGGGGGGGGGGGGGGGGGGGGGGGGCTAGGTACGGTGCATTCGGAAAGTATTCAGACACCTTCACTTTATCCACATTTTGTTACGTTACAGCCTTATTCTAAAATTGATTTAGCAGTTTTTTTTCCCTCAATCTACACACAGTACCTCATAATAACAAAGCAAAATCAGGGTTTTAGAAATGTTACAAAATGTATTCAGACCCGTTACTCAGTACTTTGTTGAAGCGCCTTTGGCAGCGATAACATCCTCGAGTCTGCTTGGGTATAACACTACAAGCTTGGCACACCTGTATTTGGGGAGTATCTCCCATTCTTCTCTGCAGATCCTCTCAAGCTCTGTCAGGTTGAATTGGGAGCGTCGCTGCACAGCTATTTTCAGGTCTCTCCAGAGATGTTAGATCGGGTTCAAGTCAGGGCTCTGGCTGGGCCACTCAAGGACATTCAGAGACTTGTCCCAAAGCCAATCCTGCATTGTCTTGGCTGTGTGCTTACGGTCGTTGTCCTGTTGGAAGGTGAACCTTCGCCCCAGTCTGAGGTCCTGAGCGCTCTGGAGCAGGTTTTCATCAAGGACCTCTCTGTACTGTGCTCCTTTCATCTTTTCCCTCTATCCTGACTAGTCTCCCAGTCCCTGCCGCTGAAAAACATCCCCACAGCATGATGATGCCACCACCATGCTTCACCGTATGGATGGTGCCAGGTTTCCTCCAGACGTGATGCTTGGCATTCAGGCCAAAGAGTTTAATCTTGGTTTCATCAGACCGGAGAATCTTGTTTTTCATGGTCTGTGTCCTTTAGGTGCCTATTGACAAACTCAAAGCAGGCGGTCATGTGCTGCAGAGATGCTTGTCCTTATGGAAGGTTCTCCCATCTCCACAGAGGAACTCTGAAGCTCTGTCAGAGTGACCATTGGGTTCTTGGTCACCTCCCTGACTGAGGCCCTTCTCCTCCGATTGCACAGTTTGGCCGGGCGGCTAGCTCTGGGAAGAGTCTTGGTGGTTCCAAACTTCTTCCATTTAAGAATGATGGAGGCCACTGCGTTCTAAGGGACCTTCCATGCTGCAGAAATTTTTTGGTACCCTTCCCCAAATCTGTGCCTCGACACAATCCTGTCTCAGAGCTCTACGGACAAATCCTTCAACCTCATGGCTTAGTTTTTGCTCTGACATGTAGTCAAATGTGGGACCTTATATAGACAGGTGTGTTCCTTTCCAAATCCTGTCCAATCAATTGAATCAACCACAAGTGAAATCCAATCAAGTTGTAGAAACATCAAGGATGATCAATGAAAAAAGGATGCACCTGAGCTCAATTTCGAGTCTCATAGCAAAGGGTCTGAATACTTATATAAATAAGGTGTTTTTTATTTGTAATACATTTTCTAAAATCTGTTTTCACTTTGTCATTATGGGGTAGTGAGTGAAGATTGATGAGGATTTTTTAAAACAATTTAATCAATTTTAGAATCAGGCTGTAATGTAACAAAATGTGGAAAAAGAGGAAGAAAAACTCTGGACCACCTATACTCCACACACAGAGACAAATACAAAGCTCTCCCTCACCCTCCATTTGGCAAATCTGACCATAAATCTATCCTCCTGAGTCCTGGTTACAAGCTATAAAGCAGGAGGCACCAGTGACTAGATCAATAAAAAAGTGGTCAGATGAAGGAGATGCTAAACTACGGGACAGTTTTGCTAGCACAGACTGGAATATGTTCCGGGATTCCTCCGATGGTTTTGAGGAGCACACCACATCAGTCATTGGCTTCACCAATAAGTACATTGATGACGTCGTCCCCACAGTGACCGTAAGTACATACCCCAACCAGAAGCCATGGATTACAGGCAACATCCGCACTGAGCTAAAGGCTAGAGCTGCCGCTTTCAAGGAGCGGGACTCTCACCCGGAAGCTTATAAGAAATCCTGCTATTCTCTCCGACAAACAGGCAAAGCGTCAATACAGGACTAAGATCGAATCGTACTACACCGGCTCTGACGCACGTCGGATGTGGCAGGGCTTGCAAACCATTACAGACTACAAAGGGAAGCACAGCCGAGAGCTGCCCAGTGACACAAGCCTGTCAAACAAGCCAAACTACTTCTATGCTCGCTTCGAGGCGAATAACACTGAAACATGCATGAGAGCACCAGTTGTTCCGGGAAGACTGTGTGATCACGCTCGCCGCAGCCGATGCGAGTAAGACCTTTAAACAGGTCAACATTCACAAGGCCGCAGGGCCAGACGGATTACCAGGACGTGTACTGCGAGCATGCGCTGACCAACTGGCAAGTGTCTTCACTGACATTTTCAACCTCTCCAAGTCTGTAATACCAACATGTTTTAAGCAGACAACCATAGCCCCTGTGCCCAAGAACACTAAGGTAACCTGCCTAAATTACTATCGACCTGTAGCACTCACATTTGTAGCCATGAAGTGCTTTGAAAGGCTGGTCATGGCTCACATCAACATCATTATCCCAGAAACCCTAGACCCACTCCAATTTGCATAACGCCCTAACAGATCCACAGATGATGCAATCTCTATTGCACTCAACACCGCCATTTCCCACCTGGACAAAAGGAACACCTATGTGAGAATGCCATTCATTGACTACAGCTCAGCGTTCGACACCATAATGCCCTCAAAGCTCATCAATAAGCTAAGGACCCTGGGACTAAACACCTCCCTCCGCAACTGGATCCTGGATTCCTGACGGGCCACCCCCAGGTGGTAAGGGTAGGAAACAACAAATCCGCCACGTTGATCCTCAACACAGGGGCCCCTCGGGGGTGCGTGCTTAGTCCCCTCCTGTACTCCCTGTTCACTCATGACTGCACGGCCAGGCACAACTACAACACCATCATTAAACTTGCCGATGACACAACAGTGGTAGACCTGATCACCGACAACGACGAGACAGCCTATAGGGAGGAGGTCAGAGACCTGGCCGTGTGGTGCCAGGACAACAACCTCTCCCTCAACGTGATCAAGACAAAAGAGATGATTGTGGACTACAGGAAAAAGAGGACCGAGCACGCCCCCATTCTCATCAATGGGGCTTTAGTGGAGCAGGTTGAGAGCTTCAAGTTCCTTGGTGTCCACATCCCCAACAAAGTACCACGGTCAAAGCACACAAAGACAGTCGTGAAGAGGGCACGACAAAGCTTATTTCCCTTCAGGAGACTTGGCATGGGTCCTCAGATCCTCAAAAGGTTCTACAGCTGCACCATTGAGAGCATCCTGACTGGTTGCATCACTGCCTGGTATGGAACTGCGCGGCCTCCGACCGCAAGGCACTACAGAGGGTAGTGCGAACGGCCAGGTACATCACTGCGGCCAAGCTTCCTGCCATCCAGGACCTCTATACCATGTGGTGTCAGAGGAAGGCCCTAAAAATTGCCAAAGACTCCAGCCACCCTAGTCATAGACTGTTCTCTCTGCTACCACACGGCAAGCGGTACCGAAGCGCCAAGTCCAGGTCCAAGAGGCTTCTAAACATCTAATCAAATGGCTACCCAGACTATTTGCATTGCCCCCCCCCCCCCCCCCCCCCCTTTTACACCGCTGCTACTCTGTTGTTATCATCTATGCAGTCACTTCTCTACCAACATGTACAAATTACCTCCATTACCTTGACTAACTGGTGCCCCCGCACATTGACTCTGTACCGGTACACCCCTGTATATAGTCTTGTTATTGTTATTTTACTGCTGCTCTTTAATTACTTGTTACTTTTATTTCTTATTCGTATTTTTTTTAAACTGCATTGTTGGTTAGTAAGTAAGCATTTCACTGTAAGGTCTACACCTGTTGTATTTGGTGCATGTGACAAATACAATTTGATATAGGTGGATATACTGTACCTGCTCTTTACATGACAGACTGACCAGGTGAATCCAGGTGAAAGCTATGATCCCTTATTGATGTCATCTGTTAAATCCACTTCAATCAGTGTAGATGAATGAACGGAGACAGGTTGAAGAAGGATTTTTGAGTGTGTGGATTGCGTGTGTGTGCTATTCAGAGGGTGAATGGGCAAGACAAAAGATTTAAGTCCTCCCTTTGAACGGGGTATGGTAGTAGGTGCAAGGCGCACCGGTTTGAGTGTGTCAAGAACTGCAACGCTGCTGGGTTTTTCACACTCAACAGTTTCCCGTTTGTATCAAGAATGGTCCACCACCCAAAACACATCCAGCCAACTTGACACAACTGTGGGAAGCATTGGAGTCAACATGGAATATTTGAAGCCTTGTAGTCCATGACCTGGCGACTTGAGGCTGTTCTAAGGGAAAAAGAGGATGCAATTCAATATTAGGAAGTTGTTCCTAATGTTTTGTACACTCAGTGTATATCAACGCAGACAGCGCTAATTGCGTCCATTAATGATGTCATTCCTACAGAAGCCATGCGCGGAATGTCAGTAGTAGTTGGTTCATGTAATTTTATGTCTTTAAGTGTTTTATTTTTTTCTGCGTTCTGCACAGCTCTGGCATGCAGCAGGTATTAAGAGGTTGCTTAGCAACAGGCTACAGAAGCTGGCAGTGAATAGGCTTAGCTGTATGTACTGTTAGAAAGCCATTCCTCCCTCTTGCTCTTTCTCTCACCCCCCCAACCAGCTCTTTTTTTCTCTTTCTCTCCCCCTCTCTCCTCTCTCTTTCATCCCTCCCGCTCTCTCCCTCGCTCTTCGTCTCTCTCCCACTCCTACAGGTTGTGGTTTTCTCAGTAAGTTTTTAATTGCAATTGGTCAGGGGTGAAACTACTTCCATCTAATGTTCCAGTAGTTTCAGAAGCTATGGTAAACAGAGCAGCCAGGTCTGGTGAGCAGATCATAGATATTCTCCCTGTAGAGAGAGACAGATCATTTTTAAATAACACTCTGTACTCTGCTATTACTGCAGACACGCAGTCAGCCAAGACCCCTTTGACTCTGTCTGGAGATAATCATACTGCATTACACACAGCAGAAAGAGCCCACCTGTTGTGGAGTGGACGAGTGATGCTGATATACAGTACACAAATCCAGGCTGTCTCCTGAGTGCATCTAATTGCTTTGAGCAAAATTCCCTGCTGTCATGTCCTTTGTCGGTTTGTCTGTCTTCGCTGCCTCCATCTCTTGTAGGATCAGATGCAGCTTGTAAGAAATGTAGCAGTCTGAATCCGAGGCAGTGAGTACGTGAGTACGTTTGGGCCATCAGAGAGGTTACATGGCACGATAGAAAAATCTTAAGCTAATTTCCTGCAATTATACACCTTTCTCCATGGAGCTGAGATTTTATTTAGCAGTTTTAAAGCAAATTGCCTACAATTCTATACATTTTGCCATGTAGCTGAGGAAATTTTGCAGTTTAAAAAAAAGAAATCCCTGATAAAGTGATACCATTTCAAGCCCAAAGCTTCATGTATTCATTTTGGACCGGATTCATCACCGTGCCTGTTGTGTACAGTAGCCTACAGTATTCTAGGAATAGGTCTTACCTAGCCCCATTCACCAGAAGTTCTGCAGTCAACACATTTATATTAACTACAAAGATCAAAGAGCCAAACCCCCTCAGACCTGCTCAGACCTCTTTCCAGTCTCTCTACTGGAGCTGTCATGTGATTCTTGCCAGGCAGAGAACTGAGCTCCTGTCTCTCTGTCTGTTCTGTCCTTGTCTGTAATGAGAGTAGAAGCCAAGTCCAGAGTGGGAGGGATGGCAGACAGTTTCCCTGCCCTCTCCTACTGGACATGTCTCTACTCTCCAGCTCAGCTCTAGATAGAAGACCTCATTCAATTCATCAAGCAAGGGCTGTTGCTGGAATAGAACAAATATGCAGTGTCTGATGGGCTGAGAAGCTGGGTGGATGTGCCGAGGTTGGTGTGAAAACTACCAGCCCAGGTCCAGATGGACATCATCCAGCCAGAAGTGGCAGCAGCGTATTGTTTAGGCAGGAAAAGTAATTGTTTCTCAGAGAGACGTTGTCGCCTTTTGCTCTCTCAAAGGAGTCACGTGTTGCCAGGAATAATCAGCAGGAAATGTTCACACACAGACAGTCAGCTGACTGAATAACTGCCTGCCTACTGTTCCACTATGCCCTCGATGGAATGTGCACCATCTTTAGCATATACAGGGAATTCGTAAAATATTCAGACCCCTTCACTTTTCGAATCAAATTTTATTAGTCACATGCGCCGAATACAACAGGTGTAGACACAGTGAAATGCTTACTTATGAGCAACCAACCAACAATGCAGTTTCAAAAAATACTGACAAGAATAAGAGATAAAAGTAACTAGTAATTAAAGAGCAGCAGTTAAACAACAATAGCGAGACTATATACAGGGGTGTAACCAGTACAGAGTCAATGTGCGGGGGCACCGGTTAGTTGAGGTAGTATGTACATGTAGGTAGAGTTTGAAGTGACTACGCATAGATGACAACAACAGAGAGTAGCAGCGGTGTAAAGAGGGGTGGCAATGCTAATAGTCTGGGTAGCCATTTGATTAGATGTTCAGGAGTCTTATGGCTTGGGGGTAGAAGCTGTTTAGAAGCCTCTTGGACCTAGACTTGGCTCTTCGGTACTGCTTACCATGCGGTAGCAGAGAGAAAAATCTATGACTAGGGTGGCTGGAGTCTGACAATTTGGTAGGCTCGTGTGGTAGGCTCGTGTCACTGGGGAGCTCTCGGCTGTGCTTCACTTTGTAGTCTGTAATGGTTTGCAAGCCCTGCTACATCCGACGAGCATCAGAGCTGGTGTAGTACTATTAAATCTTAGTCTTGTATTGACGCTTTGCCTGTTTGATGGTTCGTCAGAGGGAATAGCGGGATTTCTTATAAGCTTCTGGGTGAGAGTCCCACTCCTTGAAAGTGGCAGCTCTAGCCTTTAGCTCAGTGCAGATGTTGCATGTAATCCATGGCTTCTGGTTGGGGTATGTACGTACGGTCACTGTGGGGATGACGTCAGTGATGCACTTATTGATGAAGCCAGTGACTGATGTGGTGTGCTCCTCAATGCCATCGGAAAAATCCCGGAACATATTCCAGTCTGTGCTAGCAAAACTGTCCTGTTGCTTAGCATCTGCTTCATTCGACCACTTTTTTGTTGACTGAGTCACTGGTGCTTCCTGCTTAAATATTTGCTTGTAAGCAGGAATCAGGAGGATAGAATTACGGTCAGATTTGCCAAATGAAGGGTGAGGGAGAGCTTTGTATGCGTCTCTGTGTGTGGAATAAAGGTGGTCTAGAGTTTTTTTCCCCTCTGGTTGAACATTTAACATGCTGATAGAAATTTGGTAAGACGGATTTAAGTTTCCCTGCTTTAAAATCCCCGGCCACTAGGAGCGCAGCCTCTGGGTGATTGTTTTCCTGTTTGCTTATGGCGGAATACAGCTCATTGAGTGCGGTCTTAGTGCCAGCATCGGTCTGTGGTGGTATGTAGACAGCTATGAAAAATACAGATGAAAACTATCTAGGTAGATAGTGTGGTCTACAGCTTATCATGAGATACTCTACCTCAGGCAAGCAAAACCTCAAGACTTCCTTAGATATCATGCCCCAGATGTTATTTACAAAAATACATAGTCCGCCGCCCCATGTCTTACCAGATGCCGCTGTTCTATCCTGCCGATACAGCGTATAACCAGCTAGCTGTATGTTGATAATGTCTTCGTTCAGCCACGACTTCGTGAAGCATAAGATATTACCATTTTTATTGTCCCGTTGGTAGTTTAATCTTCCGCGTAGGTCATCAATTTTATTTTCTTAAGATCGCACGTTTGCTAGCAGAACGGAAGGCAGTGGAGGTTTATTCGATCGCCTACAAATTCTTAGAAGACAGCTTGACCTCCGGCCCCTTTTTCTCCACCTTCTCTTCACGCAAATGAGGAGGATTTGGGCCTGTTCCCGGGAAAGCAGTATGTCATTCACGTCGGGCTCGTCGGACTCGTTAAAGGAAAAAAAGGATTCTGCCAGTTCGTGGTGAGTAATCACTGTTCTGATGTCCAGAAGTTATTTTCAGTCATAAGAAACAGCAGCAACATTATGTACAAAATAAGTACACAAATAAGTTACAAACAATGCAAAGAAACAAAAAAACACAATTGGTGAGGAACACCGGCGCCATCTTATATCGACCCGTGGATGTGCCCTCTCTGTGTTCTTTGAGAATCATCCAATAGATCATTAATACATGGGTGTGTGTGCTGATACTGTGTATGCACATGAGAAGGCGTTAAGTGCCACAGTAGGCTAAACGAAGATAGGTGATCAAATCAGAAATTGCCCATATTGATTCTGTGGGGGGAAAAAATCCCTTTTGAGAACAAATTGAAACAGGATGTTGACAGAACTGCATTTTGAGACATAAGAACTCTGTTCATTTTAATTTGCCAAGCATAGAGAGACATAAAAGTTGTATCTACTTGACTTTGGTAGAAAAAAGGCCTCATTGCCAAGATCCAAAAGTATCCCTTTAAATGCCGTTACAAAAAAAAAAAAAAAAAAAAGTGTTTGAGAACAGGAATAAAAGGAGAGAACAGGAATAAAAAGTGTAGAGAGGTAATCTCACTAAATAAAACATTCAACCATTAAATGGCTTTCTGAGAATCACAGTACTGACAAAGGAGGGGTTGTTATTGTATAAGAGAGGGACAAATACTGTATGAGCAGGAAGGCTAAAGACAGTACAACAATATTGACTATTACCTGCCTTTGTCTTCTAGCCCTTTGGAGAATATGAAACAAGAGTTTAGTGATACAATGCATTCTGGAAGTATTCAGACCCCTTCTCCACATTTTGTTATGTTACAGCCTTATTCAAAATGTATTTTCTTCAAGCTACACAAATTAACCCATAATGACAAAGCGAAAACAGGTTTTTAGAATTCTTTGCAAAATGTATTATCAATAAAAAAACAGAAATACCTTATTTACATAAGTATTCAGACCCTTTGCTATGAGACTCGAAACTGAGCTCAGGTTCATCCTGTTTCCATTGGTCATCCTTGAGATGTTTCTACAACTTGATTGGAGTCCACCTGTGGTAAATTCAGTTGATTGGACAGGATTTGGAAAGGCACACACCTGTCTATATATGGTCCCACAGTTGACAGTGCATGTCAGAGCAAAAACAAAGTAATGAGGTTGAAGGAATTGTCCGTAGAGCTCCGAGACAGGATTGTGTGGAGGCACTTCCCTTCTGGGGAAGGGTACCAAAAAATGTCAGCAGAATGGAAGGTCCCCAAGAACACAGTGGCCTCCATCATTCTTAAATGGAAGAAGTTAGGAACCATCAAGACTCTTCCTAGAGCTGGCTGCAGGGCCAAACTGAGCAAACGGGGGAAAAGGGCTTTGGTCAGGGAGGTGACCAAAAACCTGATGGTCACTCTGACAGAGCTCTAAAGTTCCACTGTGGAGGTAGGAGAACCTTCCAGAAGGACAACCATCTCTGCAGCGCTCCACCAATCAAGACTTTATGGTAGAGTGGCCAGACAGAAGCCACTCCTCAGTAAAAGGCACAACAGCCCGCTTGGAGTTTGCCAAAAGGCACCTAAAAGGACTCTGACCATGAGAAACAAGATTCTCTGGTATGATGAAACCAATATTGAACTCTTTGGCCTGAATGCCAAGCGTCACATTTGGAGGAAACCTGGCACCATCCCTATGGTGAAGCATGGTAGTGGCAGCATCATGCTGTGGGGATGTTTTTCAGCAGCGGGGACTGGAAGACTAGTCATAATAGAGGGAAAGATGAACGGAGCAAAGTACAGAGAGATCCTTGATGAAAACCTGCTCCAGAGCGCTCAGGACCTCAGACTGGGACGAAGGTTTACCTTCCAACAGGACAACGACCCTACGCACACAGCCAAGACAAACGCAGAAGTGGCTTCGGGACAAGTCTCTGAATGTCCTTGAGTGGCCCAGCCAGAGTCCAGACTTGAACCCGATCAAACATCTCTATGTAGCGTCATACCCAAGAAGACTCCAGGCTGTAAATCGCTGGCAAAGGTGCTTCAACAAAGTACAGGGTAAAGGGTCTGAATACTTATGTAAATAGAATTTCATTTTTTTTAAAACTTTTTTGTTATAGATTTGATCATTTAAATGATTTAAAAAAAAGTCCCTGCCCACCCTAGGTTAACGTGCAGTGGATGTTTACCAATAAGTGGATGTTACCAATAAGTCCACAAGGATCCTCATAAACCTCCTGGAAGGCCCATCAGCAACAATGACACTACATCAGAGCCTGCCTCCAAGTATATTGATTTCTACATTAAGCCTTTTGTGCCAAACTTCCCTCTTTCCTTCAAGATACCACTCATACTCTTAACAAGCTATCTGAGCTCAAAGATGTTGGATCTTCCGACTTGGTAACAATGAATGTTGAATCCCTTTACACCAATATTGTACACAACGAAGGTCTGGAGGCTTCAAAGCATTCTCAAACATAGGCCATAGGAAAATATGCTCCCTGCTGACTTTCTTCAATTAACAGAGTGGAACTAAACAAGAGAAGGAGACTGCTATGAGGGCTTGCTTTGAACTACCCAAACTTATTATGGGGACTTTGGGAAGAGAAGTTTATTCTCTGTTCTGCTAAGAGAGTGAACCTTATTTATATTAAAAGGTTACATGGAGAAAATCGGACTTCTCTGAAATGAAAAATTATATTTTACCTAAACCCTCCATGAACGCTTAAAAAAAAACAAGTTAACCTCCCCTATACCTAAAATAATAATTAAAACAAAGTAGATAGCAGAGAACATGTCTACCGCTTAAGCTCACTTCTTGCACAGACCTGAGCCTTAGATATGCAGTTTTACAAACTGTTCTTCGTCCTGTAAGCATTACATGGCAACACAGGAATTTTGATAGCACACAGGGCTGCAGGTCTGGAAGGTTGTGGAATCGCAGACCACTGTGGACAAGAGTAGGGATGGAGAGATCTCCTTTATAGTAAAAGCATTGCATGAATCTATCATCCTATTTGCAGGTCTGAGGAAAAATATTGCCTTCTTTAAAAATTTCAAGCAATTCTACGTCATTTTATGTAGATTTAGCAGAATATTTTTTAGTATCACACAAATTACTGAAATTACAGGCCAAGAATTTAATCATATTTCTCCAATGCCAAATCAATTTGTCTTGTTTGCCCACGAAACTGTCCCGGTTTGCAAATAATTTAAATCGGCGATGTCATTAGGAATCTGAACATGGCACTTTCAAAAGTTATGCCTACCTTTCCCCCCCAGACAGAGTAGGCCTACCGACACAGAACACTGTAAGCTTTAGCTGCTGGCTACTCTTCTTCCGTGGCTTAACCCAACAAGAGAAGGTCACAAGTGATCCCCGTAAAGCTGTCGGGGTTTAAACATCCACTGTACAGAAAGTAAATAGTTTAATCAATTGATAGTGACAGATTTCTTCAAAATCTTAAGCTAACAAGGAGTAGGCCTGTGCTTTTTGCCATTTTCTTTCAGAAAAGGCAGGCCTATGGCATACCCTTGCATACCCCCTCAGTTCTAGTCTTTGGTTTTAACTTAACAGCCCTTCACTGACACGGAGGTAGGCTATTTAAAAAGTGCATCGTGGGTGGAGGAGTTGACCAACAGATCTATGGATATAGTAGCCTATAGCCTAATTTAGTCTGTCAAACAGGTAGGCCGATCTCATTTCTTAAATAGGAAGAAACTGGCTCTAACACAAAGCCCTCTTGTTGTTAGTAAAGTCTAATTAAAATAAAGACTGTTGAAATGAATTATGCCTACTCGAATTTGCCTACTTTCAGCACCATGAGCACAGCCATCGATTAGGCAGCACATAAAAAAGTTTGATCAACAAGAGCAAAGCAAGACAGGGCTCAGGGTTGGAATATCCATTGCAGTGTGTAATGCAGCCTAGTTTAATTTACACCAGCCCAGCAGCTAACTTATAAATATAACTTTGATCTATGCTTCTCTGAGCATGTACTTCGTAGGCTATAGCCTATAGATCATTTGATTGAGACCACACTAAATAGCCTATAGGCGCACTTGATATTGCGCGCCCAGCAAAGAATCACAGATGAGGTGCGGCATCGGGCACACATCAATAAATAGCCAAATAAGCAACTAATTCTAAAACACTGACAAATATTAAACATTTCATCAATTACATGACCCTCCGCTGGACTAGATAAAAAAATAAAAAATAAACCCTCCATTGAATGAAATTGAAAAAGCATGACCCTCCCCCATTTCCTACAGGTAACCATTCTGTAAATATTGATCCATCCCCAACCCTTTTTTAATTGTATGGTATGGCAGATACATTGATGACATCCTTTTAGTGCTCTCTAGATCAGAAAATTAATTGTTAGAATTCAAATCCGTCAATTCCCTCAATGAGAATTTGAAGGCGAGTTTAGAATACAGTCAAACGCAAATTAACTTTCTGGACTTGAAAATCTTAACTCAGAATGGCTCACGCCACGTCACCATTTACAGGAAACGTACGGGCCGAAATATCCTCAGGGTGGACAGTTTTCACCCTGCAACGCCATATTTGTGACAGGAAGGAGGATTTTGAGGAAAAAGCTGTGAAAATGTATTCTAGGTCTCAGCAATGGGGATACAAGCCAAGAATGCTAAACCAGTCTCTCACCAAAGCAAAATCTCTGGAAAGAGAAAGTCTTCTCAAAACACACCCACAGGCCTAAAAAACCCAAGCAAATCTACTTTGTGACCCAACACAGCCAAGAGGTGGACAGGGTTAAAGGGCAATTCCTCCACTTTTCAACCTCATATTCATTATCTCTAGAATCATACCAGTGTCTACATACAGTGTCTTCGGAAAGTATTCAGATCAATTGACTTACTCCACATTTTGTTACAGCCTTATTCTAAAGTTGATTAAATAGTATTTTTTTTCTTTATCAATCTACACACAATACCCCATAATGACAAAGCAAAAACAGGTTATACATTTATGCTAATTAATTTTTTTAAAGTATCACATTTACATAAATATTCAGACCTGTTACTCGGTACTTTGTTGAAGAACCTTTGGTAGCGATTACAGCATAGAGTCTGCTTGGGTATGACACTACAAGCTTGGCACATCTGTACTTGGGTGTTTCTCCCATTCTTCTCTGCAGATCCTCTCAAGCTCTGTCAGGTTGGATGGGAGCATTGCTGCACAGCTATTTTCAGGTCTCTACAGAGATGTTTGATCGGGTTCAGTCCGAGCTCTGGCTGGGCCACTCAAGGACATTCAGAGACTTGTCCCGAAGCCACTCCTGCATTGTCTTGGCTGTGTGCTTAGGGTCGTTGTCCTGTTGGAAGTTGAACCTTCGACTCAGTCTGAGGTCCTGAGCACTCTGGAGCAGGTTTTCATCAAGGATCTCTCTGTACTTTGCTCCGTTCATCTTTGCCTCGATCCTGACTAATCTCCCAGTACCTGAAAAACATCCCCACAGCATGATGCTTCCACCACCATACTTTACAGTAGGGATGGTGCCAGGTTTCCTCCAGACATGACGCTTGGCATTCAGTCAAAAGAGTTCAATCTTGGATTCATCAGACCAGAGAATACTGTTTCTCATGGTCTTAGAGTCTTTAGGTGCCT
This sequence comes from Salvelinus namaycush, assembly GCF_016432855.1. Classification (NCBI taxonomy): domain Eukaryota; kingdom Metazoa; phylum Chordata; class Actinopteri; order Salmoniformes; family Salmonidae; genus Salvelinus; species Salvelinus namaycush. The sequence goes on from NC_052319.1 coordinate 28,921,462, forward strand.
TTTGGCAAAATGAAAGCGGGCTGTCATCTTCCTTTTATTGAGGAGTGGCTTGTGTCTGGCCACTCTACCATAAAGACATGATTGGTGGAGCGCTGCAGAGACGGTTGTCCTTCTGGAAGGTTCTCCCATCTCCACAGAGGAAATCTAGAGCTCTGCCAGAGGGACCATCGGGTTCTTGGTCACCTTCCTGACCAAGGCCCTTCTCCCCCAAATGCTCAGTTTGGCCAGCTCTAGGAAGAGTCTTGGTGGTTCCAAACTTCTTCCATTTAGAATGATGGAGGCCACTGTGTTCTTGGGGACCTTCAATGCTGCAGAAATGTTTTGGTACTCTTCCCCAGATGTGTGCCTTGACACAATCCTGTCTCAGAGCTCTACGGACAATTCCTTTGACCTCTTGGCTTGGTTTTGCTCAGACATGCACTGTCAACTGTGGGACCTTATATAGGCAGGTGGTTGCCTTTCCAAATCATGTCCAATCAATTGAATTTACCACAGGTGGATGCCAATCAAGTTGTAGAAACATCTCAAGGATGATCAATGGAAACAGGATGCATCTCATAGCAAAGGGTCTGAATACGCATGTAAATAAGGTATTTCAGTTTTTTATATATTTGCAAAAAAATTCTAAAAACCCATTTTCGTTTTGTCATTATGGGGTATTCTGTGTAGATTGCTGAGGAGTTTTATTTTATTTAATACATTTTAGAAGGGTGTAATATAAGGGATCTGAATACTTCCTGAAGGCACTATGTGAAAACAGTGTGTTTCTATGATCGGTGGTTAAAAAGATAAGAAAAGTCCTAAAAAGAATGTGTCTCTGACATCACAGGGTAGGATTCAGAATTTAAAAAATGTAATAAAAAAAAAACGTTTTAACTTTTGATGATGTCATTGGGTAGAACTTTTTAACACAATTTATTTTCTTCTACAAAACGTAGAAATGCGCCTTTTTACATACAGTACCAGTCAAAAGTTTGGTGTGAGTTGGTATATACACACCTGTTTTTCCACCACTACTCTTTGTCACCCTGATGAAGGCCGTTGTAGCCGTAACGCATTGGTGCGTTTTTTTATTCTTGCATAAGCAGCAAACAAAGGCTTTCACATTTTTTCACTACATTGTTTACTATCCAGCTGATAAAGGCCGTTGTAGCCGCAACGCATCAGTGCACCACAAGCCTATGGCTCATGAGGGCAGCAGGTGGCCTAGCAATTAGAGGCGAGCCAGCAACCGAAGGGTTGCCAGTTCAAATCTCGGGTCTGACTGGAAAAATCTGTCGGGAAGTGAGTTGGCAGGCGGAAGGGTTGATGATATCAAATCCTATATACCACTACCTGTTGTTGTGCCCTTGAGCAAACCCCACACAACAACAGCCCACTGGGAGCCCAGTGTGGCAGCCCCCTGCACCTTTACAAAAACACAGATCTGTGTCTTTGAGGGGTTAAAAGTGGAAGTCAAATTTCGGTTTGATCTTAATCAATTTATTTTTGTTCTATATTATTTCATCCAATGATCAAAGAGAACCTCATGGATTAACTATAAACCAAAGAAGCAGTCCTCTCCTGTGTCTCTACAGTAGACTGTTTAAAATAAAGTTGGGAATATCTATTTGATGAGAATTGTTTAATATAACATTTTAAAGGGTTAGAGTAATCGTAATAACTCTGTCTACAATAGAGCCAGGCAAAATCAGGAGTATAAAATAGTTTGTCGACATTTCAGCTTCAGCTTTTAAGACAAGTCAACTAAAATAGGCCAAACGAGAAGTCTTGATGATGAATCTCTCCATTGCTTGAGCATGACGACCCAAATCTAATCTGTTTAATCTCAAGGAGTCTCATCTCTTGAATATTTATGATTCACCAACTCAAAAGGCACCATATACCGTCAACTCAAAATGAAACATATCTCCATGGTGTTTTACCAGTACTAGAGCAGAGCAGGGCAGTAGTCTGTTACCTGCAGAGGTCTCAGTGAACACAGCCAGGGTCTGCCCCCCCACACTATGCATGGTGAATGGGTGGTCCCGGGGAGCTCGTACAGACGCTGCCTTCTCCCCCAGGGCAGACAGGCTGGTTAGGTCCTCATTCAGGGTGAACGACACCTAAAGGAAACACCACAGACCTTTGGATCCGCTAACATCCCAGCATGGATGCAGGCTTTTGTTCAAACCAAGCAGTAAAACCTCTGATTCAACTAATCATAGTCTATGAATCTATAAACATGACTTCCAATAATGAAAATGATGTTCTCATAATACAGCTACTGTTTTCTAGAACGCTTCCAAAAGTTTGAGGTATTACTGAGGACAAGGAACAGTGTATGGGTTTACAGTGACACCTTGTGGCAACAATTAACATACTTACATCTGCTTTTCCTTGTTTCCTATGAAGGGGGGAAATGCATTTACTTTCAGTTAACTACAACATAGGCTACACTAATTGTCTCATTAGACAGCTGATTCCTTTAGAACCATGTTACTGAATTTCAGACCATTTATAACTAGCATCACCAACTACAAAATTGAGCATGATGTCCACTGCAAAAGTCAACATTTCTATGTCTGGTAGTGTTGAACCCCTCTGAAAAGCAGTCATATGTTATCAGTAATGAACAGATGTGGAGTTATAGCTAATGGTCAGTGTTTACTTTACAATCTTGAGCTTTCCAATTTCTCCTTTTCCGGATGCTTTGGCCCACTGCTGGGCCAAGTACTTGGGAACCTGATCAGGTCAAACAAAAGTTAAAAAGAGACCGGAGGTGGTAATTTAGCTAGCTAAATGCTAGGCTATTCCTCAACAAAACCGTCAGGTGTGACCAATATGTGTATGGATATGACTTACCGTTTAATTAGATTTTAGGCAACATACCTTTACTAGCCATACACCGGTGTTTTGCTTAGCTCCGGTTAAATCAACCTCCGTTTTTTCAGACATAGCGGCAGATCCTTTGATGAGGTTCTTCACGACACGTGAAGTTGCTAACAATGGAGTCACAGACAGGTTACAGGAAATACAACGCATGAGAAACCTCACTTCGATCAATGAAGAGCACACTACACAGCGGTGATGGATAATACAATTTGAATAACATTGTGCAAGTATGAAATGATTTTATGGTGAATTTGGTCAATTTTATTTATTAGCCTATTGATAAGGTTGTAACTATACGTGGACCAGAATATTTGATCCCACTGGAATTCACAAATGTTTTATAAAAATACAGTATAAATCAGAGGTGGCACCAAGTCACTATTATTCGAGTCACATGCAAATCTCAAGTGACAAGGCCCGAGTCTCAAGTCGAGTCCCAAGTAGAACGGGTCAAAACTCAAGTCAAGTCGAAGTCGTGCATTCTAAGAGTCCAGTCACAAGTTTTCAAGTCAGGTCTCCAGTCAAGTTTTAAAAAATCTATACATGCAACAACTTGTTCAACTACAAAGCATTGTCATCTATTTATTGAGGCTACCAGACAGCCCTTTTCATTATTTTGTCTACAACACATTTTGATTTGCCTATGTAATTGTAAAATAGGGACCTTGTGGCAGTTGTAAGGGCATGACATCAGCAGAAGGCAAGGCAGGTTGACATACTCAGTGTAGATTTATCTACAGGTCTTGGTGATCCAATGATGAAAGCGTGTTATATTTAATTAAGCAATAAGGCCCGAGGGGGTGTGCAATATGGCCCAAATACAATAACTGTTCTTAATTACGACGCAACGTGGAGTGCCTGAACACAGCCCTTAGCCATGGTATATTGGCCATGTACCACAAACCCCCGAGGTGCCTTATTGCTATTACAAACTGGTTACCAATGTAATTAGAGCAGTAAAAATGGTCATACCCGTGGAATACGGTCTGATATACCACAGCTGCCAGCCAATCAACATTCAGGGCTCGAACCACCCACTTTACAATACAAAATATACACGTAGATTTACCAAATATACAGAGCCAATAGACCAAAAGAAATAGCCTCTGTATCAGGCTTAACCTGTTATATCTGAGCAGACACAAGTAGAGGGCAAGACTGTAACCTCCCATTGAAAAACCAAATCGAATCCGGCAAACAGGTAGGCCTAAATAATATAAGCTCGTGGCCCCCAGGACCATACAATTACCCAATTGGCAATTACAACCAATAACCTGGTACTACAATGTAAAAGGAAATTTCCACATCCATTGTTACATTCGTCTTATTCAGACTTAATGATTATTAATGATATTTCAACACCATGCATACATGGAACAATCATTTCCTCTTATTCAACGTTCTGACTCCAAAGCGTGGAGCGCAGGCCACGTAGCCTATTTCTCTGTGCCCTGAGGCGCGCGCGCTCCTATTACGCACAACCAGAATGACAGAGACATAGGACAAATGACACGTTCAAAACAACTGGAAACCAGAAACGGGTAATTCGGACATTTTCGACTTCCGACTTCAGTGCGTTCAAAACAACTGGAAACTCTGAAAAAAACAAGCTCCGACTGGGAAAAATCATTTGCAACGGTCATCCAACTCGGGAACTCGGGCCTCTTTCTAGAGCTCCGACTTTCCGACCTGAAGATCAATGACGTCATGATTTGATTTCGTATTTTTCCGAGTTCCCAGTTGTTTTGAACGTGGCAACGGAACTCCGAAATAACCTGTGAAATATGAACAAAGCAGTGGTGGTGTTGCCATTTAAGATGTGGGAGGATGATCATTCCCAAGATGTGGGAGGATGATCATGAGCATGGCCTTATTTCTATTACAGCATACTGGATGACTGTCATTCATATTCCATTGACCCAGGTTAACATTAACATCGATAGGTTTAAGGTACTACATGATACTCAAATTTTCCCTATACCTATCATGAGGTTGCTAGCTACAACTTAGCCTATGAATGGAAGTTTACAACGTAGGTTGATAGAAATTTGAGTAATCAAGATGACAGACATTGACACATTCAATACCGCCTTGCACACTCTTGCCAGCATATAGCTGATCTAGGGTGTAATCATTAGTCCAACAGTTGGAAACAAGAGTTTCTACTGGACAAATTCAGGTAAGTTTATCCCCGTTTCGTTACGTTTGCTTCTATTTCAAAATCGTTAGCACAATCGGCGGAATGAATACACGCCTGTTCACATGCAAACACAGTTCACTTTCATAGCAGCCACATACAAACAGCATGAATGATCCCTTTGATCGTTGTATTCCTTCTCTCCTCCTCTCATCAGATCAACGCAAACTTTATTTGTCACATGCGCTGAATACAACAACTGTAGACCTTACCGTGAAATGCTTACTTATAAGCCTTTAGCCAACAGTGCAATTCAAGAAACAGTTAAGAAAATATTTACCAATATTTTACCACAATAAAATAACAATAACGAGGCTATATACAGGGGGTACTGGTACCGAGTCAATGTGAGGGGGTGCAGATTAGTCGAGGTAATTTGTACATGTAGTTAGGGGTGAAGTGACTATGCAAAGATAATAAACAGTGAGTAGCAGCACTGTACATAACAAATGGGGGGATTTCTGACAATTTCTGGGGATTTCCTCTGACACCGCCTAGTATATAGGTCCTGGATGGCAAGAAGCTCGGCCCCAGTGATGTACTGGGCCGTACGCACTACCCTCTGTAGCGCCTTATGGTCAGTTGCCGAGCAGTTGCCATACCAGGTGGTGATTCAACCGGTCAGCATACTCTCGATGGTGCAGCTGTAGAACTTTTTGAGGATCTGGTGACCCCTGCCAAATCTTTTCAGTCTCCTGAGGGGGAAAAGGTGTTGCCATGCCCTCTTCATGACTGTCTTGGTGTGTTTGGACAACGATAGTTCGTTGGTGATGTGGACACCAAGGAACTTGAAACTCTCGACCCGCTCCACTGCAGCCCCGTCGATGCTAACGGGGGCCTGTTCAGCCTGCCTTTTTCTGTAATACACGATCGGCTCCTTTGTCTTGCTCACATTGAGGGAGAGGTTGTTGTCCTGGCACCACACTGCCAGGTCTCTGACCTCCTCCCTATAGGCTGTCTCATCGTTGTCGGTGATAAGTTCTACCACTGTTGTGTTGTCAGCAAACTTAATGATGGTGTTGGAGTCGTGTTTGGCCATGCAGTCGTAGGTGAGTAGGGAGTACAGGAGGGGACTAAGTACACACCCCTGAGGGGACCCAGTATTGAGGATCAGCGTGGCAGATGTGTTGTTGCCTACCCTTACCATCTGGGGGCAGCACATCAGGAAGTCCAGGATCCAGTTGTAGAGAGAGGTGTTTAGTCCCAGGGTCCTTAGCTTAGTGATGAGCTTCATGGGCACTATGATGTTGAACGCTGAGCTGTAGTCAATTAATAGCATTCTCTCAAAGGTGTTCCTTTTGTCCAGGTGGGAAAGGGCAGTGTGGAGTGCAATTGAGATTGTGTCATCTGTGGATCTGTTGGAGCGGTATGCGAATTGGAGTAGTCTAGGGTATCCGGGAGGATGCTGTTGATGTGAGCCATGACCAGCCTTTCAAAGCACTTCATGGCTACCAACGTGAGTGCCACGGGGTGGTAATCATTTAGGCAGGTTACCTTCGCTTCCTTGGGCACAAGGACTATGGTGGTCTGCTTGAAACTGTAGGTATTACAGACTCGGTCATTGAAGACACTTGCCAATTGGTCCGCGCATGCTTTGAGTACACGTCCTGGTAATTCGTCTGGCCCCGCGGCTTTGTGAATATTGACCTGTTTAAAGTTCTTGCTCAAAGAGAGCGTTGTCAGACAGTCGTCCAGAACAGCTGGTGCTCTCGTGCATGCTTCAGTGTTGCTTGCCTCGAAGCGAGCAAAAAAGGTATTTAGCTCGTCTGGTAGGCTCGCGTCACTGGGTAGCCCGCGTCTGGGTTTCCCTTTGTAGTCCGTAATCGTTTTCAAGCCCTGCCACATCCGACGAGCTTCAGAGCCGGTGCAGTAGGATTCAATCTTAATTCTTTATTGACGCTTTGTTCGTTTGATGGTTCGTCTGAGGGCATAGCGGGATTTCTTATAAGCGTCCCGCTCCTTGAAAGCGGCAGGTCTAGCCTTTAGCTCGATGCGGATGTTGCCTGTAATCCATGGCTTCTTGTTCGGGATATGTACGTACGGTCACTGTGTGGACTACGTCGTCGATACACTTATTGATAAAGCCGATGCCTGAGGTGGTATACTCCTCAGTGCCATTGGATGAATCCCGGAACATATTCCAGTCTGTGCTAGCAAAACTGTCCTGTAGCGTAGCATCCGCGTCATCTGACCACTTCCGTATTGAGCGAGTCACTGGCACTCCCTGCTTTAGTTTTTGCTTGTAAGGAGAAATCAAGAGGATAGAATAAAGGTCAGATTTGCCAAATGGAGGGCGGGGGAGAGCTTTGTATGCATCTTTGTGTGTGGAGTAAAGATGGTCTAGAGTTTTTTTCCCCTCTGGTTGCGAATGTGACATACTGTTAGAAATGAGGTAAAATGGATTTAAGTAAGCCTGCATTGAAGTCCCCGGCCACTAGGTACGCCGCTTCTGGATGAGCATTTTCTTTTTTGCTTATGGCCTTATAGAGTTGGTTGAGTGCGGTCTTAGTGCCAGCATCGGTTTGTGGTGGTAAATAGACGGCTACGAACAATATAGATGAGAAGTCTCTTGGTAGATAGTGTGGTCTACAGCTTATCATAAGGTACTCTACCTCAGGCGAGCAATATACCTCAAGACTTCTTTTCCCTTCGCTTGTGGATAGCTTTCTGTGACCAGGCGAAAAATTGCTTTCCAAGCCAAACCTTCATATCATAACCACTAACCGCTACACACAGCTTACATCATCCTACATCGTTGTCACCATATTAACATCGTAGTCAACATAACTACTAGAACTAACGCTTAAACCCGCTACAATCAGTACAGTGTACAGTCAGCAGCAAGCAGTTTAGCAGTTACACCGGCAGGTCCCGGTGGCAATAAATTATTCACAGAGGAGGGTGGTCCTCCCCTTCCTCCTCTGAGGAACCTCCACTGGAACAAAGGAAACCATACATTGAATTTAATAAACAGAAATTCTACCTCATGTTTCTTGTGAATATTCATGAGCACAATAAAAAAAGCACTCTCCACTGGCGGGAGTTTGTAGAGGGCAGGTGAGAAGCCGCACCTGTGGTGCATCTTTGCCACAGTAATAATTCATTTTAAACAAATTCCAAATGCATTAAATTATCAATTTCAAGCAGTTGTAACATACCAAAATACCAGTAGACTTATGCTAGTAATTGTTGCCCTATTGCTGATGAGCTTGCAAAGTATTCTTGATCACCAAACAGTTTTTTAGCGCTGCATATTCATTTATTATGGCAATCCTCTCTTCCTATAATTTGAAGTCTGCGCTGCACCCGATCCTATATCGGTACAGCAAATCGGCAATCTGTTTGCTAGTTTACCACCCTACCTGTGTTGATTGACAGTTTATTGCTCCAATCAGAGTGCCGAGTGTAAGTTTCACTAGCCAATCTGTTTCAGTTTTTTTGCAAGGGCGTTGCTGCGGCTACTGTCTTTAGCAGCATGTAGAGTAATCCACGTAGACTCTGTGCAACAAAATGAGTGATAAAACATTACAAAACCTGGACAAATAAATTAAAGTAATCAGTCTCATGTCAAAGTTGAGTCCCAAATCTTGAGGCTCCAAGTCCAAATCAAGTCTCAAGTTATGTTACTGTCTATCAAGTCCAGTCTCGTCATAAAATTCGTGACTGGAGTGATTCAAGTCCACAACTCTGGTATAAATATATAGCTCAACTCTAGATGTTCACTCTATGATTTAATGACATTAGCTAATTTACCACTAGATGGAGCTGTTCCACATGACTAGATTAAGGGAAGGGAGCAACTGCAATCACAATTGGGGTGCTGAGGCAGATATGTAGGCCTACATGTAGGGTATTTATGTGGATAACCTGAACAGTGGAGTTCTCAACTATAACTATTTTGAGCTTAGACCACCAGGTCAACACTGTCACCTGTTGCTCCTCATGTTGTTGACTAGGCACATTTCCTCTGTTCCTCAGAGATCTCTCAACACATTGTGACCCAGTAGCACCATGTCCTGGTCCACACAAACCTCTGACTGCTAAAGGACTGATCTCAGAGCCTCTCGCCTGCCTACCTTTCACCACCTTAACATTTACCTCAGAACCCTTCACCACATCAGGGCACTTCACCCACAGACTTCCCTCAGCCTGGCAGGTCTTATCTTCGTTATGGGAGTGTGTCGAAAGGCTATAAACAAGGACAGAGGCCAACAGATGATGCAGTTACTGTACAGTAGCATCCACACAGGCACACACTCAAGCTCGAGCACATACACATGAATATATGCACAAACATGCATACATACAGTACAATTGCAAGATACACGCTTTCCAGTCGGGCTATCCACTCGGGCTGATACAACATAGTGTGATTGGCAGTACTATGGAGAATACCTGGTGTTCCTACTCAGAGTTCCTACTCAGTAGATTCTCCACACCTTTTTCTCAGGGCTCAGATTTCACTCTGGCTGTCTCTGTGGTTTTTCTTCAGACCTGAGAGAAGTGTTGACAGACCTCCTCTAACCCTAAATGAACACTGCCATGGTCATGACTCAGGGCTTTGATTCCCCTGTCAGGGTCAACATTACTTGAGGTTTGCATTTATGTAATTGCGAGAGAGAGCGAGAGGATTTTGCTTCATTCACCACTCTATTGTTGCTTCGGTTCATAAACTCTCTATTTTCCTATCACTCACTGCAGGATGAGAAGGATGGACCATTCATAAACATTATTAGATTCAGTTAGCTAGGCAGCGTAACTACATGATGCAATACTTCCCAGACTCATAAATCTATATATGAGGGGCCAAATGAAATCATGCTATGGTCACTTAACTTACTGTTAAGTTTTCAAAGAAAGAGAGCAATGTTGTTTTACACAGAACTAAATATTTGTGTAAAGTACGCTGCTTGGCACTGTATACTGTAATAGTCTTGTTAATTTGAAAGACTATCAGTCAGATATTTTTTTATTTTTCCTTGCTGTCAAGTCAGTGATATCTGTGAAATGTATGAGTGCTACTCTGTCAGCTGTAACTGAGATGTGTGTTTATGAAGTGGCGCCATGGAGGAGCTTGAACAGGTTGTTTCAGGTGTGTTTAACTTACCTCTGTTGATGGATCATCTAACAGAGATGTAATATGTCCCTGTCTCTGTCACTCGGATCAGCCTCTGCCCTCCTTTCTCCTCTGGACTAGAAAGACAGGTCCAAGGAGCAGGATCAGAGCAGTATGTCTAACTAACTGGTCACGTACTGGTCATCACTGTGGGGACAATAGACTCCACAATAACATATGCATTGGTTGAAACTCAATGTTGAATTCAAATCTCCCTACCATCATAGCTAAGCCAATATGACAACAATGTCGATGAACATTTGCAAATAAACTAGACTGGAGGTACACAACACACCCGCCTCTCGCCATAAGCCATCCGGCCGTTACCGAGAACCACATACCAGATTATTGAACAGGATTTTGAACAGGGTCGTTAGCCTTAGCAAAAAATGACAATTTCTTGCCCGACCTAGCTCAATATCTAGGCGACCTAGCTCAATATCTAAACGTCCGATAAGGACACTACAGCATCCGGTGACTACAGTGACCGTGGAAACATGAACGAATACAAACAGTGTAGCTATTCCCTCCGCAAGGCAATCAAACAAGCTAAGCGTCAGTATAGAGACAAAGTAGAGTCGCAATTCAACGGCTCAGACACGAGAGGTATGTGGCAGGGTCTACAGTCAATCACGGACTACAAAAGGAAAACCAGCCCCGTCGCGGACCACGATGTCTTGCTCCCAGACAAACTAAACAACTTCTTTGCTCGCTTTGAGGACAATACAGTGCCACTGACACGGCCCGCTACCAAAACCCCTCGGGCTCTCTTTCACTGCAGCTAACGTGAGTAAAACATTTAAACGTGTTAACCCTCGCAAGGCAGCCGACCCAGACGGCATCCCCAGCCGCGTCCTCAGAGCATGCGCAGACCAGCTGGCTGGTGTGTTTAAGGACATATTCAATCAATCCTCATCCCAGTCTGCTGTTCCCACATGCTTCAAGAGGGCCACCATTGTTCCTGTTCCCAAGAAAGCTAAGGTAACTGAGCTAAATTACTATCGCCCCGTAGCACTCACTTCCGTCATCATGAAGTGCTATGAGAGACTAGTCAAGGACAATATCACCTCCACCCTACCTGACACCCTAGACCCACTCCAATTTGCTTACCTCCCCGATAGGTCCACAGACAACGCAATCACACTGCACACTGCCCTAACCCATCTGGACAAGAGGAATATCTATGTAAGAATGCTGTTCATCGACTACAGCTCAGCATTTAACACCATAGTACCCTCCAAACTCGTCATTAAGCTCGAGACCCTGGGTCTCGACCCCGCCCTGTGCAACTGGGTCCTGGACTTCCTGACGGGCCGCCCCCAGGTGGTGAGGGTAGGAAACAACATCTCCACCCCGCTGATCCTCAACACTGGGGCCCCACAAGGGTGCGTTCTCAGCCCTCTCTTGTACTCCCTGTTCACCCATGACTGCGTGGCCATGCACGCCTCCAACTCAATCATCAAGTTTGCAGACGACACTACAGTGGTAGGCTTGATTACCAACAACAACGAGACGGCCTACAGGGAGGAGGTGAGGGCCCTCGGAGTGTGGTGTCAGGAAAATAACCTCACACTCAATGTCAACAAAACAAAGGAGATGATCGTGGACTTCAGGAAACAGCAGAGGGAGCAGGCCCCTATCCACATCGACGGGACAGTAGTGGAGAAGGTGGAAAGTTTTAAGTTCCTCGGCGTACACATCACGGACAAACTGAAATGGTCCACCCACACAGACAGCGTGGTGAAGAAGGCGCAGTAGCGCCTCTTCAACCTCAGGAGGCTGAAGAAATTTGGCTTGTCACCAAAAACACTCACAAACTTTTACAGATGCACAATCAAGAGCATCCTGTCGGGCTGTATCACCGCCTGGTATGGCAACTGCTCCGCCCACAACCGTAAGGCTTTCCAGAGCGTAGTGAGGTCTGCACAATGCATCACCGGGGGAAAACTACCTGCCCTCCAGGACACCTACACCACCCGATGTCACAGGAAGGCCAAAAAGTTCATCAAGGACACCAACTACCCGAGCCACTACCTGTTCACCCCGCTATCATCCAGAAGGCGAGGTCAGTACAGGTGCATCAAAGCGGGGACCGAGAGACTGGAAAAACAACTTCTATCTCAAGGCCATCAGACTGTTAAACAGCCATCACTAACTTTGAGTGGCTGCTGCCAACATACTGACTCATCTCTAGCCACTTTAATAATGGAAAATGTATGTAATAAATGTATCACTAGCCACTTTATATAATGTTGACATACCCATTACTCATCTCATATGTATATACTGTACTCTATACCATCTTGCCTATGCCGTTCAGCCATCGCTCATTCATTAATCTTTATGTACATATTCTTATTAATTCCTTTACACTTGGGTGTATAAGGTAGTTGTTGTGAAATTGTTAGATTACTTGTTAGATATTACTGCATGGTCGAAACTAGAAGCGCAAGCATTTCGCTACACTCACATTAACATCTGCTAACCATGTGTATGTGACAAATAAAATTTGATTTGATTTGATACGTCATCTATAATCATTTGTCTGCTCTAAAATATTTTGACCAGCAGGTGCCACTAGTATACACTGTGTTGATCAAATCCTCAAGCAATACACTTATTTTTGACCCAATTGGATGTAAAACCTCAAGAAGCTTTGTTTCCCCATCACTACCAATTAGCTAGCCAATTAACATTAGCCAGTAACCTTAGCTAGCTAGCTACAAGCCAAAAAGGCTGTAACATTAGCTGTATGAACAGATTGTGATGCACCAGCACATCTCAATGTTTACAATATCTCCCACATTCTTCCACAAAGCACAGCTAGCTAGCTAAGTAAAGTTCATAGTCAACACCAAACTATGGGAAACTGCCACACTGCTAATGTGTAATACATGCAATGGGCATTGCTCATTTAACGTTAACTAACGTTACGCCTGGATTGCTTAGCAATGTAAACTGAACAAAAATATAAACACAACATGTAAAGTGTTCGTCCCATGTTTCATAAGCTGAAGTAAAAAATTGAAAAATGAATCCAAAAGGCTCGGGGTTCAGGGATACATCACGTACAATACTCACATCTAGTAGTTAATGTCCCATTACTGAGCCTCAAACCATATCCACCGCCCCTTGATAAAACCATCTTCATGCTAGTGTGACACTTTTGATATTCTGGATTTTCCTTGATTGTCTATGCGATTAAAATGTGGGTCAAAAGAAAAGGGAAATTAAAATACTGTCTGAGTTTTCGGGGGAAAACTACACTGTCTACCAGTGTCCTAGTGTCCCACCTGCTGTGTACCAGAGTTCTCCTCTCTAGCTAGCTACCTAACTAACTGGCTAGCTAACTAGCTAGCACATGGTGTCCTTCACTCCTGCATGCTAAACACCTGCCCTCGCCGTTGTTAACAGAACTGCGAGAAAGCAGTGCCCGACAGGCAGGAGCTAAGGACACTGTCTACCGGTGTCCTAGCTATCGTTAGCTAGCTAACTACCTATCCCGCCTGCTGTGTACCGGAGTCCTAGTTATCTAGCTAACTGGCTAGCACCCAGTGTCCTTCGCTAATGCCTGCCGAACACCTGTCCCCACCATCGTTAACAGAACTGTGGGAAAACAGTGCCGACAGGTGAGGGTGAAGCACACTGTCTACCATTGTACCTAGCTAGCTACCGGCATTGTCGCCCCCACCTCTTCTTCTGTAGGGTTTATCGGCGGTGGCATCCAATACTATGGTGCATTACTGCTACCTACTGTACTGGAGCGATCCGGCCTGTGTACCGGAGACCTACCTTAAAAATGTACCAAAATAAGTATAAAGAGGGGTTCCTGCAGATGCTGGAATGCCCACATACAGGAACGCCCCAAATTGTGGGATGCAATTGCACCCTTCTCCATCTTGTTACTACGGAGAGAACGGTGGAGACTGGAGAGACCAACACTCAACTGTCAAGGAATACGTTGTGCCCTTATCCGTCAGATGCCCTCCCGCCCTAAGGTACACCCCAGGGACACACTGCTTAATAACTGCAGGGTGGCAGATTGTGTTTCCTGAAATGCGTACACCCGTTCGATTGACTAAACCAGTTGATTTTTCAGTTGACTCTGGAAAATCAGCTGTTAATATTAAATAAATACTAATAACTACATTATTTTAGTTGCCATTGCCATTATTGTGTATTTTTACTTTACTTGTATTGCTATGTTAAGTTATGCTGTATTATATATGTTGTATAATAATGTTGCATAATCACCTTCCGGTGTAAAAAACATGGAAATTAAAAGCAAAAAACTATGTTTTAAGTGAGAAGCCATAAAAAAGGAAATTCACATGAGCACCACAATGCCTACTCCACCCATGCTCTACCAAGGTTTTCCAGCACACAGCTTTGACCTACTACAGTAGCTATGTTGGTCTATTACTTAAAAAAATGTGTATGCAGGTTGCTTAGGATTCAAACCTTCTCAAACAGTCTAATTCATAACTCTTCAGTGGAATAATGGACTTTACAGTGTCCTGCTATTAAGCTTGTGACTCTACAAATTTGTTGGATGCATTTGCTGTTTGTTTTGGTTGTGTTTCAGATTATTTTGTGCCCAGTATAAATTAATGGTAAATAATGTATTGTGTCAGTTTGGAGTCACTTTTATTGTAAATAAGAATGGAATATGTTTCTAAACACTTCTACATTAATGTGGATGTTACTTAATACTTAATAATGATGAGTGAGAAAGTTATAGACGCATAAATATCATCCTAACCTCTCACCGTTACAATAACTGGGAAGGTTAGCATTTTTGGAGGGTTATGATATTTGTGCATCTATAACTAGGCCCCTCAAGTGAAGGGAAATCTTAACACTACAGCATACAATGACATTCTAGACAATTCTGTGCTTCCAAATCTGTGGCAACAGTTTGGGGAAGGCCCTTTCTGGTTTCAGCGTGACAATGCCCCCGTGCACAAAGCGACGTCCATACAGAAATGGTTTGTCTAGATTGGTGTGGAAGAACTTGACTGGCCTGCACAGAGCCCTGACCTCAACCCCATTCAAACACATTTGGGATGAATTAGAACGCCGACTGCGAGCCAGTCCTAATCACCCAACATCAGTGCCCGACCTCACTAATGCTTTTGAGGCTGAATGGAAGCAAGTCCCCGCAGCAATATTCCAACATCAAGTGGAAATCCTTCCCAGAAGAGTGGAGACTGTTATAGCAGCAAAGGGGGGACCAACTCCATATTAATGCCCAATATTTTTGAATGAGATGTTCAACGAGCAGGTGTCCACACACTTTTGGCCATACAGTGTATCTGTATCTATTCATTATCATCAATCATGTATCCCAGGTCTTCCTCACATTTTTGTTTTACATGTTTTCTGTCATCGGGGAAATTGGAAATCAACTTTAGAGGTTTGTCGGACTCTTAAAATAGTTTCAATCTTTGAAGCTTCTTGCTTGTCCTGTGTTTGCTGCATAGAGAGAATAAAGTGTTGCATCTACAAAAGTTCACCTTAGCACCACTACGGACTGGTCTTCCCTGGTTGCCTGAACCTGCTGAGACCCCTGTCATCATCTGATCCTGCTAAGATGAGGCATGGCAAAGAATTACCTTGGTGTTCATTTATACATTGATTCTATTCTTGGATAATATAATGGTTCAATAATTGAAATGACCATTATTCCCAGATCCCAGACTGTAGCTTTAAGCTTTGTCATGTAGCTACTGTAGGTCTACCCATCACCTCAAGATGGAACTTTCTTATCATTCACTGATTGATATAATATACTGAAAAATTCACCTGAGCTCCGTAGGCGGGTCTTCCCTGGCTGTCTGACCCTGCTGGGACACCTGTCACCATCTGATCCTGCTAAGGCATGATGAGCATAGTGTTGTGTAGTGTGTACTGACTGTGCACCATGACAGTGAAGCCTGTAGAGCTGTTTATGCCGTGTCAGTGTGAAAAGTAGGGAATTAGCTAGTGAAACTGACAAATCAATGACATTACATTGCTACTGTATACTGACTCTAATATCATCGTTTGATTCAGGTCTAGTGTGATTGAGGAAATTTTTTAATTGTGAGCTAGCGAGCTAACGTTAGCCAACTTTTGGCTAGCTCTAATGGTACATCATCTGGCGAAAACTAGCCAAGTTAATTTACTTTTGTTGAAACGGGACAAAACAAAGGCTACAAAACATTTCCATACACACAACAGCTGTTAGATACTGCTACCTGACAAATACGGAGATAGCTAGAGGGTAAAGCTGAACTGGCCATGGTGGCGAAGTAATTACAATATACCAATTAGACACTGGAGTGATAGATGTGCAGAAGATGAGTGTGCAAGTAGAGATACTGGGGTGCAAAGGAGCAAGATAAATAAATAAATACAGTATGGGGATGAGGTAGTTGGATGGGCTGTTTGCAGATGGGCTATGTACAGGTGCAGTGATCTGTGAGCTGCTCTGACAGCTGGTGCTTACTTAAAGCTACTGAGAGAGATATGAGTCTCCAGCTTCAGTGATTTTTGCAGTTCGTTCCAGTCATTGGCAGCAGAGAACTGGAAGGAAAGGCGGCCAAAGGAGGAATTGGCTTTGGGGGTGACTAGTGGGATATACCTGCTGGAGCGCATGCTACGGGTGGGTGTTGCTATGGTGACCAGTGAGCTGAGATAAGGCGGGGCTTTACCTAGCAGAGACTTGTAGATGACCTGGAGCCAGTGGGTTTGGCGACGAGTATGAAGTGAGGGCCAGCCAACGAGAGCATACAGGTCGCAGTGGTGGGTAGTATATGGGGCTTTGGTGACAAAACGGATGGCACTGTGATAGACTGCATCCAATTTGCTGAGTAGAGTGTTGGAGGCTATTTTGTAAATGACATCGCCGAAGTCAAGAATCGGTAGAATAATCAGTTTTACGAGGGTATGTTTGGCAGCATGAGTGAAGGATGCTTTGTTGCGAAATTGGAAGCTGATTACAGATTTAATTTTGGATTGGAGATGCTTAATGTGAGTCTGGAAGGAGAGTTTACAGTCTAACCAGACACCTAGGTATTTGTAGTTGTCCACATATTCTAAGTCAGAACCGTCCAGAGTAGTGATGCTGGATGGGCAGGCAGGTGTGGGCAGCGATCTAAGTGTCACGTGATCTGTCACATGATCTCAGTATATATACACCTGTTCTGAAAGGCCCCTGAGTCTGCAACAACACTAAGCAAGGGGCACCACCAAACAAGCGGCACCATGAAGACCAAGGAGCTCTCCAAACAGGTCAGGGACAAAGTTGTGGAGAAGTACGGATCAGGGTTGGGTTATAAAAAAATATCAGAAACTTTGAACATCCCACAGAGCACCATTAAATCCATTATTAAAAAATGGAAAGAATATGGCACCACAACAAACCTGCCAAGAGAGGGCCGCCCATCAAGACTCACAGACCAGGCAAGGAGGGCATTAATCAGAGAGGCAACAAAGAGACCAAAGATAACCCTGAAGGAGCTGCAAAGCTCCACAGCGGAGATTGGAGTATCTGTCCATAGGACCACTTTAAGCCGTACACTCCACAGAGCTGGGCTTTACGGAAGAGTGGCCAGAAAAAATCCATTGCTTTTGGTGCTCGCCAAAAGGCATGTGGGAGACTCCCCAAAAATATGGAAGAAGGTGCTCTGGTCAGATGAGACTAAAATTGAGGTTTTTGGCCAAAAAGGAAAACGCTATGTCTGGCGCAAACCCAACACCTCTCATCACCCTGAGAACACCATCCCCACAGTGAAGCATGGTGGTGGCAGCATCATGCTGTGGGGATGTTTTTCATCAGCAGGGACTGGGAAACTGGTCAGAATTGAAGGAATGATGGATGGTGCTAAATACAGGGATATTCTTGAGGGAAACCTGTTTCAGTCTTCCAGAGATTTGAGACTGGGATGGAGTTTCACCTTCCAGCAGGACAATGACCCTAAGCATACTGCTAAAGCAACACTCGAGTGGTTTAAGGGGAAACATTTAAAGGTCTTGGAATGGCCTAGTCAAAGCCCAGAACTCAATCCAATTGAGAATCTGTGGTGTGACTTAAAGATTGTAGTACACCAGCGGAACCCATCCAACTGGAGCAGCTTTGCCTTGAAGAATGGGCAAAACTAGGCAAGTTAACTAGGCAAGTCAGTTATGATCAAATTCTTATTTTCAATGACAGCCTAACAACAGTGGGTTAACTTCCTTGTTCAGGGGCAGAACAACAGATTTTTACCTTGTCAGCTCGGGGATTCAATCTTGCAACCTTTTGGTTACTAGTCCAGCGCTCTATCCACTAGGCTACCTGCCGCCCCAAGAGACATATCCCAAGAGACTTGCAGCTATAATTGCTGCAAAAGGTGGCTCTACAAAGTATTGACTTTGGGGGGGAGTGAATAGTTATGCACGCTCAAGTTTTCTGTTTTTTTGTCTTATTTCTTGTTTGTTTCACAATAAAAAAATATTTTGCATTTTCAAAGTGGTAGGCGTGTTGTGTAAATCAAATGATACAAAGTCCCCAAAAATACATCCATTTTTATTTATTTAAAATACCTAGTACAACATACACATTTTCTGGTAGGAGGACTGTCCAACAAAAATAAGCCATTGGTTCCCATTAGGAGCGGGGAAACACATACACACAGGGGGCTGAGTGGACAAAAGGCCCAGATAGAGGGCCTGGGACCGGCACAGACACTCCACCCCACATCCCTGTGCATGGCCCTCTCCTCTACTGGCCCTAAGCTCCTGTTGTTTCAGTAATTCCTGCTCTGTTGAACTGTCACCAGCATGCTGCACGGAACTACATTTACATCAGCCTCCTTAATGTCAAGAGCTGTGAAATAAAGTAAGGCCTATTGGTTTGCTTTTGAGTTAAGTTTTTATTATGGTATACACCGTCCAATGAATTGCTTACTTGCAGGTTCCTTCTCGACAATGCAACAACAATAAGAAAATAGTGCTGAAGCAGCAATGCCGGTGTTCAGCTGTGGGACCACTGTGTCACCCTAAGACAAATTGGACACATCGCCCTATGACGAGCTACTTCTGTACTGTTTACCACTCTTGCCAAATATCAGAACTCAAAATCAAACTGATCATGCAATATATTTTTTATGTATTTTGAACAATTTGTAATGATACTTTAAACAGCATCTCCAGAACCACTGGACAGATCGGCACCAAAATGCAATATTTTCCAGCTTGCATTAATGTTTTTTCCTGTCCAATATCACCACCATGTGGCCAAAACTGAACCATACTTTCAGGATAGCTAGACTCATGTTCCTGAGCATGTGTGCCAAATTTGTGTCAAACAGATCAAAAGATACAAACATGTGCCCATTATAGCGCCACCGTGTGGTCGATCTGAGTCTTCACAGTGTTTGGAAAACGTATAACAAGTTGTTACAATTCGAATATCCGTGACTGATTTCTATGTATTTATGTGCCAGATCACGCCCATGTGAATGCATATTGATCAATAGCGGCCATGTTGTTTTAGTTACAAGTCTGGAAAATATTGGGTTGGGAGAACTTTGTCCATAGATGCTACATATCACATTTTGTAGCAGATCGGTCATTCAGTGCCAGAAGAGTAGCGTTTTAAGTGATCTTCACAAAATTCAAAATGGCAAAAAATCCATCATGAGGGGCATGACCTTTCAAAGCTTGCATTTTCAATCGCTTTGCTATAGCGCCACCATCTGGCCAATTGTCATGGCATTGCATGAGAGGGTGTGGCCCTTGGCCCTTTACCGTTATGGAAGTTGCACCTTACACGGAACCCAAACCGGCTGAGCGCATGCGCCATCGTGCGCTATCATGCATAAATGTATTTTGCCCCCCCACACCAAACGCGATCACGACACGCAGGTTAAAATATCAAAACAAACTCTGAACCAATGACATTAATTTGGGGACAGGTCGAAAAGCATTAAACATGTATGGCAATTTAGCTAGTTAGCTTACACTTGCTAGCTAACGTTAATTTGTCCTATTTAGCTAGCTTGCTGTTGCTAGCTAATTTGTTCTGGGATATAAACATTGAGTTGTTATTTCACCTGAAATGCACAAGGATCTCTACTCCGACAATTAATCCACACATAAAACGGCCAACCGAATCGTTTCTAGTCATCTCTCCTCCTTCCAGGCTTTTTCATCGTTTAAATTATATGGTGATCGCATCTAAACTTTCATTGTATTACCACGACTACCGGCAAAACAGTTCATCTTTCAATCACCCACGTGGGTATAACCAATGAGGAGATGGCACGTGGGTACCTGCTTCTATAAACCAATGAGGAGATGGCATGTGGGTACCTGCTTCTATAAACCAATGAGAAGATGGGAGAGGCAGGACTTGCAGCGCGATCTGCGTCAGAAATAGGAATGAGTTCTATTTTAGCTCTTGGCGTCGCAGACGCTCGTTGGCGCGCGCGAGCAGTGTGGGTGCAATAATTGAGTAACATGGATTTCTACACTTATTTTGCAACGCTCGCGCACGCGACGTGCCCGGTCTGGTCAGCATGTTACTAAGCATTTCCATTTCATGGGAATTTGCATGTGAATGTGCCATTACGGAAGAAGAGGAATAATAATCAACGGCAACAAATACAATAATACAATAATAATAAAATATAAGAATACGAACATAAAGTAAATGGCTCAGTAGAATAGAGTAAAAATTTGGGCATAAATACACTGAACAAAAATATAAACACAACATGTAACGTTGTACGGAGAAGCAGGATGCAGGTGCAGTCGGTGAGTTTAATAGGAACGAACATGGAGTGAATACAAAAACAGGAGAAGTGTCAGGCTTCCAGAGTGGCACATCGGCAGTGCTTGATGCGTCACTACAAACCCGGGTTCAATCCCAGGCTGTGTCGCAGCCGGCCATGCCCAGGAGACCCATGAGGCGGCGCACAATAGGCCCAGCGTTAGGGGAGGATTTGGCCGGCTGGGACGTCCTTATCCCATGTTTCATAAGCTGAAATAAAAGATCCCAGAAATGTTCCATACGCACAAAATGCTTATTTCTCTAACATTTTGTGCACAAATCTGTTTACATCCCTGTCAGTGAGCATTTCTCCTTTGCCAAGATAATATGACAGGTGTGGCAAATCAAGAAGCTGATTTGGGTGATTGTCCCCAGGACCTGTGTAAATAAAAGGCCACTCTAAAATGTGCAGTTTTGTCACACAACACACTGCCACAGATGTCAACATTTTTGAGGGAGCGAGCAATTGGCATGCTGACTGCAAGAATGTCCACCAGAGCTGTTGTAAGAGAATTGAATGTTCATTTCTCTAACATAAGCCGCCTCCAATGTCGTTTTGAAGAATTTGGCAGTACGTCCAACTGGCCTCACAACCGCAGACCACGTGTAACCACGCCAGCCCAGGACCTCCACATCTGTCTTATTCACCTGTGGGATCGTCTGAGACCAGCCACCCCAGACAATTTATGAAACTGTCAGTTTTCAGAACCAAATAATGTATGCAAAAACTGTCAGAAACCATCTCAGGGAAGTCTTGACCTGACTGCAGTTCCGTCATGATACACTAGCACAGGATACCACGCGGTGAAACATCGCTTCCCATTCATTTCAATGGAAGGAAAGTGGTGAGAAGTGGAGAGGGCGGGGGACCTTTGGGCGGTGCGAAGGTGGCGTGGGAGGCGGTGAAAAATATAAACTTTTGACAACTTTATGCAAATCACCAGCGGCGACCGTTGGGCGATGACCAGTCACATCGAGTGGTTCCCATGACGAATTTGACGCTATGCGACCCAAGGCTGGAGACTTTCTTCAGCAAAGATGGCTCACAAAAATACTAGGATAGAAGCAAATGTAAGTGATTATAACGTCATAATGAATCATTCAAAAAATTTACAGTTGACAGGAATATGTTAGTTAATGTAGAGACAAACGATTAAGCATATTTTTTTTATCATAAAGTTAATTTACAAAAATCGCGATTTAGCAAGCTAGCTTACTAGCTAACATTAGCCAGCTAGCTTTGTGGGTGTGTGACATGAGTATGAAATTGTAATTCTGGTTGTTTCATGTTTTAGGGACTCCTGAAACAACCGGCAAACCAGGCTGTCGTCTTGTAAAACAGTGGATGTAAAGAATCTAGCTAGCTAAAGCATTTATTGCAAATTGAATGTACAATTTTGTAAGCTTGCATTGCTGATATTTGCCATGCAATGCAGATAGATGAAATAACGGAGCTAGCTATGTTCTTTCTTATGGTGCAGTGGAGGATAAAAATACCTGTATGCCTATGGATGTGTAGCTAGCTATCTAGCCGATCTGGGTATGGACCCAAGCATTTGGTATACATATTAGTTCAGAACTTAGCTATGAACCTCAGCTATCATAGCCAGTTGTATCAACTTCAGAGCAGTCTGAATGACATTAATGATGTCTATGGATTGAGTAGAATATAATATAACTTTGTGCCAACAATGCAAGACGTATATACATGTAGTTATTACCATGCATGAGATCCCCACATTGTAGTCCGTACATTGAATATATTCACTGATCATGTACTCTACCTTGGCAAATAAAGGTGCAGTTCAGGTATGAATGTCTTTGAGATTATTTTTCAGTCATATCCAATACCAGGAGTATCAATTTCCAGTCTTTGAATGATGCTGTGTCTGCATGTATGTATTACAATTATACACTTCAACAGTGTTTACCAATCTTGGTCCTGGGACATCAATGGTTACACATTGTAACCAATAGACTAGAAACACGATTTAACTAGTTAAAGGCTGATTTGTAATTCATATAAACAGTACACTACACTTCCTATGCATCAAGTAAATACTCTAAAACCGGTTCATCTCAATATCTAATGCCCTTCATCTGCATTGATCTGATAAACACAGGATAGCTTTAATGCACATCTGTTGTGCATTATAAAAACAGAGGAAGAAAGAGGTGGCGGTGAGATAAGGTGTAAAAGACAGAAAGGGAAAGAGGTAAGAACAGGAGCAGGGAAGGCAGCATATGATTAATGAATCAGTGCTACCCAAATATTCTCTCAGTTCATCACAACTACATAATAGTGTCTCTAGTCGGCCCGAAGGTTATCTTAAAAGCGGGTGAGGTGGCGAGGATGGGACTGGGGGTTGGCATCCTCTCACATCAAAACATATCTGCAGACGAGAGAGAGAGAGAGCATGTTTAAGCCTTGTTTTTATTTTTTATTCTAACATTGTTAGTCATCATAATAATCAGGAGGAGAAATGCAAAACTGACCTTGGATCATTAACTATCATTAACTATTGCATCTATATCTGTATTTCAATGTAAAGACTCTCTTTAATAATACTTCCTGTTGATCTGACCAAGTGACCTCTCTTCTCTGATCACGCTGTGCCCTCTATGTAGCCAGTTCAGATGTGGGAGGGGTTCACCGACACAGCTGATATAACCTAGAGGATTTAGGGAGAAGAGGAGATAGGGATGAAGTGAAGGAGAGAGACTGTTATTGAGAAAATAAGGTAGTTAAAGTGACAGTGTTCAACAGGAATCTGTGTGTGTGGCCTCACCTGGTGTCCACACCACACTAAGTGGCTGCAGAGTACTTTATGCCGAAAAACATGAACGGACACATGAGGACAAACAATATAGCGTAGTTATAGAAATAATGAAGTGTCTTACTATTCTCCATGGTTGGCCCTCTTGCCTATTCTTTGAAGGTGGAAGGAGCCAGTTTTACACCTGAGCCTGCTTATTGCACAACACAATCCATCAATCAGATTGATATATGAGTGTGTAGAGGTGTGGGTTATAGGGTGTCTAATTGTTCTTTTTTTTCTTCAATATGGGTGATTGAAAATAGCCTGTTTTGTTTTTGTACAGACATCACACCCTTACCTAAACAGCGCCCTCACCTGAGAAGTAGAAATCAAAGGGAGAGAAACTGGAAATTGAATAACTGCAGTTGACATTGCTAAGTAAATGGAAGTGTACTCTTACTGCAATGTAAATGGCTCTTAAAAGAGCCTTTGGTTGTGCATAGTGTAGTCTATGTTGCCAGGGAACAGCACATATCTGCATGTGTAGCATGTGACAAGAACAGGATCATATCAAGGATAGCATCACAAACGAATAAATAAATACCACTTGAAGCTTGATGATGAGTTGATCATTTGAATCAGCTGTGCAGTGCTAAGGCAAAAAAAAAAAGTGCACCCCTTTGAGTCCCCAGGACCAGGACTGATAACCACTGCTCTTCATTGGGACCTCTTCATATGTAGACAGGCTTTAATAGCCCTCTTTATCTGAGGACAGAAAACCTCACAAGACATTCTACTCAAATTACACTGCACTGAATATTGTGTTACAATTATCTCCATCCTCACTTCTAGGGACAGGAACTACACAAAAGTACCAGCCCTATCCAGAATAGCCTACTCTCACTTTGACAGATGGGGTGGCTTTCCTTTCACCCTCCTCCATGGCTGTTAGTTAGCTACCTACAAATGCATTTGGAGTTTGCTAGCTAATATGAAGTTAGGTAGCTGGTGATATTTAATTCACTTAGCTAGCTATCTATACAGTATGTGAAGTTGGCTAGATAGCTAGCTAGCCAACTAGCAAGCTCATTTTGCAGCTCATTTGAGTTAGCCTGCACTGTAGCTCGTTAGCTAATAATACATAGTTTTTTTTTTTTACATTTTCTAAATGTATTTACTTACTTGAATAGGTCCTCTCAGTCATGTGGACAACTGGAAACAGGGCAGCAAAGTTTGTTTGTTACCAGAGCGTTTTAGAGGATATTACTTTTGAACTACAGTTGAAGTCGGAAGACTACATAGACTTAGGTTGGAGTCATTGAAACTAGTTTTTCAACCACTCCACACATTGCTTGTTAACAAACTATAGTTTTGGCGAGTCGGTTAGGACATCTACTTTGTGCATGACACATGTAATTTTTCCAACAATTGCTTACAGACAGATTATTTAACTTATAATTTACTGTATCACAATTCCAGTGGGTCAGACGTTTACATACACTAAGTTGACTGTGCCTTTAAACAACTTGGACAATTCCAGAAAATGATGTCATGGCTTTAGAAGCTTCTGATAGGCTAATTGACATAATTTAAGTCAATTGGAGGTGTACCTGTGGATGTATTTCAAGGCCTACCTTCAAACTCAGTGCCTCTTTGCTTGACATCATGGGAAAATCAAAAGAAATCAGCCAAGACCTCAGAAAACAAATGGTAGACATCCACAAGTCTGGTTCATCCTTGGGAGCAATTTCCAAACGCCTGAAGGTACCACGTTCATATGTACAAACAATAGTACGCAAGTATAAACACCATTGGACCACGCAGCCGTCATACCGCTCAGGAAGGAGATGCGTTCTGTCTCTTAGAGAGGAACATACTTTGGTGCGAAAAGGGCAAATCAATCCCAGAACAACAGCAAATGACCTTGTGAAGATGCTGGAGGAAACAGGTACAAAAGTATCTATATCCACAGTAAAAAGAGACCTATATCGACATAACCTGAAAGGCCGATCAGCAAGGAAGAAGCCACTGCTCCAAAACCGCCATAAAAATGCCAGACTACGGTTTGCAACTACGGTTGCACATGGGGACAAAGATCGTACTTTTTGGAGAAATGTCCTCTGGTCTGATGAGCCAGACCTGCTGTTTTCAACTCTCTAGAGACCGCAGGAGCGGTAGAGATACTCTTAATGATCGGCTATGAAAAGCCAACTGACATTTACTCCTGAGGTGCTGACTTGCTGCACCCTCGACAACTACTGTGATTATTATTATTTGACCATGCTGGTCATTTATGAACATTTGAACATCTTGGCCATGTTCTGTTATAATCTCCACCCGGCACAGCCAGAAGAGGACTGGCCACCCCTCATAGCCTGGTTCCTCTCTAGGTTTCTTCCTAGGTTTTGGCCTTTCTAGGGAGTTTTTCCTAGCCACCGTGCTTCTACACCTGCATTGCTTGCTGTTTGGGGTTTTAGGCTGGGTTTCTGTACAGCACTTTGAGATATCAGCTGATGTACGAAGGGCTATATAAATACATTTGATTTGATTTGTTGTGTGACAAACTGCACATTTTAGTGACCTTTTATTGTCCCCAGCACAAGTTGCACCTGTATAATGATCATGCTGTTTAATCAGCTTCTTGATATGCCACACCTGTCAGGTGGATGGATTATCTTGACAAAGGCCAAAATGCTCACTAACAGGGATGTAAACAAATTTCTGCACACAATTTGAGAGAAATAGTATTTTTGTGCATATGGAACATTTCTGGGATCTTTTATTTCAGGTCATGAAACATGGGACCAACACTTTACATGTTGCGTTTATATTTTTGTTCAGTGTAGATAATGACTTGGTGGCCAATAGCAACACCCCAAAATAAAAGGCTTTAGATGTGCCAGGTGCACCTGCAACCACAACAATTCAATAACACTTGACATAAGATCTTCCCTAAGCATTACAGGGGTAAGGCTCTGAATATGTACAGCAACATCTCCCGTGTAAGCATTCCTATCCTATAGATGTTATGTCCTTGTATTGCTACTGCTGTATCATCAAATTAATTATCTAAGTGAGTCTCAGAAATGTATAATACACTGCTCAAAAAAATAAAGGGAACACTTAAACAACACAATGTAACTCCAAGTCAATCACACTTCTGTGAAATCAAACTGTCCACTTAGGAAGCAACACTGATTGACAATAAATTTCACATGCTGTTGTGCAAATGGAATAGACAAAAGGTGGAAATTATAGGCAATTAGCAAGACACCCCCAATAAAGGAGTGGTTCTGCAGGTGGTGACCACAGACCACTTCTCAGTTCCTATATATGCTAGCAGCTAGGTTAGCTGTTACAACAAACAGCTCCTCAGACCTGGCCTTGGTCGGCAGGATCACTGGACAGACAGTAGCGGTCCCAGCAACTGATGCCAACTGCAGAGTGGGATCCAAATTCAAAACGTAGATAGCTAGTAACCAAACTTTTTCAACAGACTTTCAAAACTTTCCAAAACTACAAACTTTCCAAAACAACTAACCGAGCTCTCCCTCATTGAGAGTTCAAGAGGAAGTGACGAGCGCCGCCGGACGTAAAAACTGAAGACGAGGAGGGAAAGATATTTTTTGTCATTCCCATCAAAGAAATTAGTGTTTACAAAATGACAGCCGTGCCGGGTGTATAAATTGAGCATTATTGTTAGGGCAGGACAATAGTGCTCAGTGTGTTTTGTTGTGGAGTGCCAGAGTGATTTAAAGCTGCTGACTGTACCAGACGCTTACATTGCGCTCGCCTCTCGCTGGCTCTCTCTCCCTCCGTCATTTGTATGGATGAGCACAATCTGTCTGCCTGCACGGTCTGGTCACAGCCTGCCGCTGCCTGTCTGCCTGCCAGTCACCCACAATGGGCACATGCTCTCATTCGCTCTCTCTCAATTCAATCGTCTCTCTCCCCCATAGCCCCTCTCTCTGATTCTTTCTACTTCATTCACTTACTTAATCTTCCTCTGTCCTCTCCACAAACACACATCTCTCTCTCTCCCTAACTCCTCTCATACGCTCCATACAGCGTCCCACCTGAGTGTAACAGTCCTGAGTGTAAGAGTCCTGAGGGCCTCCTGGTGTTTTAATTAACTAGCTGGTGGCTGTGACCTGAGCAAATGAGTCAGGGATGGGAGGAGGTGAGAGGAAAGTAGAGGAAATAGTAGAGAGGAGAAGAGAGAATAGGAAGAGAGGAGAAGAGAGAGGAGGTGAGAGGAAAGTAGAGGAAATAATAGAGAGGAGAAGAGAGAATAGGAAGAGTCATGACAACGATAGTCAGGGAAGTTAGCCAAACAAAGCACATTCAGATGGTACCAGACTATCTGCTGTTATTCACTAAGACATTCACAACAACAGGTGGGTCTGGTCTCGATGGCAGCCAACAGTGATAAAACAGAAGGCACCAGAATACAGGGAGTTGGAGGTACACACACACATCCAGAACAGACTTCCTGGCAACGGGAGGGGTTGCTGACCTGGAGTACCCACCACAATAAACACACACTCTCACAATACATGCATGTAGAATAATCGTCAGTGCAGTGAACACGTCTGGCCGGCTCCATTCTGTCTGCAGAACATTCTGTCTGCATGCCTTTTGTTTCACAGTAAAAACACACAACTGATCTTGTTGTTTGTGTTGTTAAAGTTTTGTTCAGACCAAAACATTTCCTTTTGTTGTTTTTGTTAGAAGTTAAAGGTAAAACAGAACTCTGAGGCCCAGGAAAACGACATAACAATATGGCTGATGGAATATACATTTTTTTTTGTGATATATCGCACCATGTTGATACTCTTGTCTACTGTTCATGAAAATAATGTGATTGGCATTATGACACCCATAACACATTTCCCTATCCATCTCTCACAAGCCTATTTAAAATCATGACAAGCTGCAAGCATATATGATTTTATCCAGTTGGGTTGCACAATGGTAAAGGAATGGGAATATTCTGTAAGAGTCGTTTTGTCCCACGTCTCTGTCGCTTGGTATTTTCCGGAACATGATCTAGGCCTACTGAAACTATTTTTTGTCCGTTGCCTGCCTCTCCCCTGTTGTTCTCTCAGCCTCTTCTCTCCAGACTGCTTTTTGTCTGACTAGTCTGGGCATCAATAGAGCATGCGCGGTCGCCATGTTAGCAAGTTCTCTCCTCCCCGACGTCACTAGTTACCACAGCCACACATTCATAAACACCGCCCATTTCTGACAATTCTCTTCATATTTTAAACATAACCTCAACCGTAACTACACTGCTAATATTATGCCTAACCCTAACCTTAAATCAAGCACAAAAAGCATTTTTGTTTTCACGAATTTTTACGATATAGCCAATTTTCACTCTGTGGCTGGGGTAACTAGTGGAAACCCTCCTCCCATCAGTCTCGTCACACTTCAACGGTTCGAGCCACAGTGCAAGAACAAGAAGGCGGACTGGCTGTGAATAGCTTTTGGAAGAGGGAGTGATACAGCAAACAGTGGACTAGCTAACGTTAGCTATAACAAAGACTTTTCAGAATGGATTAACCCGTTTTGCGAGAGAATTAAGTGGATATATTCTCCCAAGGACAACCTTATATCGGTAAAGGATTGCTTGTTTTCATTTTTTGCTTCTGAGAAATTCAATAATGCAACTCACCACAGTGTGTGGATAGTGATGGAGCTAACGTTGCACTTCTGTATCAGCTCTCGCTTTGGATGCTTACTGTTTACTCAGTTTGTGTTATAACAATTTATTTTACCCATTGAGATAATATAGTACAACGACGAAATGCTGGCTTGTATGTGAGAACATACGCGTCTGTAACTGGCTAGCAAGTCCATTCGCTTACGTTAGACTAGCTAACAAGCTAGTTAGCTTGTTAGCATTTCGGCTCGTCAACTGATTGTCAAACGCGAGCATTCTCCGTCACGAGGGGAGACGTTTTAGATATCCCAAAAAGCTAAATGTTTGAACCTTGTCTTTAAAACAGATTTATTTTTTGTCGGTTGATATTAAGTTATTGTTAAATATCAGTCTTTGTCAAAACGGCGGCCCTAACGAAGTGTAACGTTATCCCCTGGAATCTTTCAATATGCACCATCCTCATTCTGCAGGAGACTCTGGCAGCGTCAGAAAGATGGCGCACCCGGCGAATTTTCCAAGAAGGGGTAATGTTAGCAACATTAACACCGGCGCCGGGAGTGTTCCCACGATGTCAACACCGACTATTTCAGCTGTTAGCAAATGCCACGTTCCCACTGAAGACTACCAATCCCTCCTCTTGATGCAGTCTCAACCTCCTGTTGGATCATCCTCCCCTGGGCCTCAGCACCCTCCCCACAGCCTTAACCTGCACTCCCAGCCACAGCCCCAGGCTCTCTCCTCTGGGTCTCAGATGATGATGAAGAAGAAGAGCGGCTTCCAGATCACCAGCGTGACTCCAGCACAGATCTCTGTGAGCACCAACAACAGCATTGCGGAGGACACGGAGAGCTATGATGATCTGGATGAGTCTCATACAGAGGATCTGTCCTCTTCAGAGATTCTGGATGTCTCCCTCTCCAGGGCCAATGACATGGCTGGGGGTGCAAGGAGCTCCTCGGAGGAGACGCTGAATAACTTTCATGAGGCGGACACCCCCGGGGCCATCTCCCCCAACCAGCCCCCCCACTCCTTGCCCCAGGGACCCCAGCACGGAGCAGCACGGATGGTGAACGGAAATGTGCACCACTACCATCACCAGAGGCAACATAATCATCCTCAGCAGGCCCTGGCTCAGCCTCATTCCTCTGACCCCCACTTTACCCCCACCTCTGGAGGGGCTGGGGGTGCCCTAAAGATGCCTTCTACCATGGAGGTACCTCTGG
Organism: Salvelinus namaycush; assembly: GCF_016432855.1. NCBI lineage: Eukaryota > Metazoa > Chordata > Actinopteri > Salmoniformes > Salmonidae > Salvelinus > Salvelinus namaycush. Next base: position 28,952,094 of record NC_052319.1, read on the forward strand.
AGAATGTTTCAGTGGGTTCTGCCAGTGTTGCTACTCAGCCTGTAGCAGCTGTCTCTCTCCCTGGAATGCACAGCTCTGCTGCAGTAGCTTCCGTTAGCATAGCTAATCCCCTGACCAGCAATGTTTGTAATGTGAATATGTACAGCTCTTCCAATGTATCTGTGATGGGAGGTGTTAGCACCAGTGCAAGCAGCAGTGGTGGTGGCTTCCCCCCTAGTGTGATGAGTTGCGGTGGGGGGGTTGGAGGTTTGATGGGGAGTAACTTTGGCAACCCCAATGTCAATCTGATCCAACACCAAAGCTCTGGAACTGTGAACTCGAGCATCAGTATGACTTCTGCTGCTCCCAGTGGCTCTGTGGTGTTGGGGCACTCCAGTGGCACACAGGGTGGAGGAGCTGCCATACCTCAGCCAGGGATGAGCTCCTCGGGCATGGCTCTAGCCTCAGTCCCCTCCTCCCAGCCCCCCCCAACCCCAGCTCCTGCCACCACTAGCTCCCGTTTCAGAGTGGTCAAGCTTGACTCCAGCTCAGAGCCATTTAAAAAGGGAAGATGGACATGTGCTGAGTACTATGACAAGGAGACCCCAGCTTCGGCCCCTGCCCCCTTGTCCTCTGAGGCTACTGCCCCTAGTGGCCGGGTTGTGGAGAGCATGCGGCCGTGTGGGCCTGAGAGTGTGAAAGGGGGGTCGGAGAGGGAGAGCACCAGTGGGAGTTCAGTGAGCAGCACAGTCAGCACACTGAGTCACTACACAGAGAGTGTGGGAAGTGGAGATGCTGGAGGCCCCCCATTACTCCAGCCCCACCCTCACTACCAGGACTACTCCAACCCCCCTCCATCCTTCCAGACCTCCCGCCCAGGTTTCCCCATGGTGGTGTCCCACCCCCAGTCTCACCTGCTGACCACCGTGGCTCCCTCAGTCCCTGCCAGCGTTCACCAGCCTGCCCCCATCAACATGACGGGCCTCCAGACCACCATAGGCCACCCTACCACTCCTATTCACCAGCAGCCGCTCACCTACGCCCAGGCAGCCTCCAACCCGGCTCCTGGCTCAGCTCAGAGCCTAGTGGGGGTGCTCCAGAAGCAGATGGGCTATGCTCTTACACAGCAGCCTTCTGCGACTCCCCAGGTAGCCCCGGTGCACAGGCTGAGCCAGGGAGGGGGCATGCCTCCAGACTACCCCCAGCCCAAGGCAGGCCTACCCCAACCTGCTGTCCCACAGGCCCTGCCTGGATCCGGGCAGATGATGGGAGTCTCGCAGCAGAAGGTGGTTGGCTCCATACCCCAGCTCCAACCCCAGGGTCTCATCCAACAGCAGCCCCAACAGACCTCAATCCAGGCCTCTGCTGTAGGAGGGGGGTTAATGCCTCAGATGGGCCCAGGAGGAGTGACTGGGTTTGGGCAGCAGCCACAAGGACACTCTCTTCCCCTGGACCACCAACATCATCAACAACAGCAGGCATTCCCAAGCAAAGCCCAAGGACTTGCCACCCAGCTGTCCAACACTGCCCCCCCTAACCAGGGCTGTCTAGTCTCCAATGTGCTTCCTCCTAACCCCCAGAGTGACCCCCAGAACGGCAGTGGCCTGGCCCAGTCTCACCCCCAGGCGCAGCCACCCGGGGTCAGCATGCCCCAGGACTTCAACAGTGCCCAGGCCCACACCCAGGCTGTGGCTTCCCAAGCCAGTGCCCTGTACGCCAGCCTGCCCTCCTTCACCACCACCCAGCTGGAGGATGCCCAGCGCCTTCTCTTCCAGGACCAGTCTGCCCTGCTGGCCCAGACCATGGCCAAGCTGGCTGGGGAGGGTGGCACTGCGGCAGGCACAAGCCTGGGGACTGAAAGTAATGCAGCCGCCGCCACGGCCGTCAGTGCCTTAACCTCCTCTGCCGGACTCTTCAAAGCCGTGGATGGAGACGATGATGGGTGAGTCCCAAATCAGTGCCTTTAGTATATGTTTTTGATCGATTGATTGATATTGGGGTATAAAAGTGACAGTATCTCCTACACTAGTAGGCCAGCTGATCGACACATCACTAAAGAGATTGTCCCATGTTGTCTCTTTTTACCTTCAGCATGCTGCTTTTAACATTCCTTCCATAATGTTGTATCTGATGTGCTGAATGACATTTAGACCATTTAAATGTTTAGTCAGCATTGGCCTTAAAACACAGTGTCCTGGACATGACCTTGCATTCTAGCCTGCGGGGGGAGTTCTTCCTAGTGGAGTGATGCAGCCGGCTGAGTGCCTGGTGGTGGTTAGGAATTGTTTGGATTGGGTGAATCCAGGTCGCCACGGCAGCACTGTGTGTGGGTGAGTGGGATGCCAGACAGTGTGTGTATGTGAGATGGCAGACACAACCATGTGTGCGCTCTCACTGTCAGAGAGCTCTATGCTACTCCTTAGACACTAGACAGGGCAGTGCTCAGCTGGAAGTGACATTTTGTATACCTCAGACTGCAGTGACTCTGCATTTTAAAACACACAGACTAGGGATTTAACAAATTGACCATTTTGCTTGATGTTTAAACTACAATCTTTTAAAATCGGTTTTCTGTTTAAAAAAATCCACTTCAAAGCAGAATAATGGTCCTATTAAGTATGTACAACCGCTATGGCCGGGCAGTCATATACCGTAGCTGAGTCGCTTTCAAGGGTATATTTGTTCATAAGGGTAAACTACTTATTTTTAAATGCCTACATGAAACCTTGTCTGGAGATAGTTTTGAAGCTCCACTGAATGGGCATTTTACTTGTTTGTAAAGGAATGCCGCTTCTGAAGCGGGACTAACGTCCATCGCTAGGCGGACAGAATTTTCCATCAAATAATCTAGACCTGCTTGCGCTTGCTGCCTGCTACCTGCGTGCAGAGCAGACCACTCTATCCTAAAAAAGTACTTTTAAAATTAGTTAAATACCGTGACTTACCAAGACATTTAGTTGAAAGAAAACACATCTTCTGCTAGCAATCGTCTCCTAAGATTCAGTATTTTTGGAACAGAGGAGACTTAGTTGCTGTACTTCAGAGAACACAAACACTCACATCTTTCATAGCGAGCTAGCAGGGGACGGAGAGAGAGAGAGGGTTCGGCCACCAGGAATGCTGTATTTTGCAGTTTCTTGGCTTACATTGCAACTTCAGTAAAGCAGGGCCTATCATCAATGAATAGGCTAGGATATTTTACACGCAACAGACCGAAGACTGAACATACACACACTCATTAGCGAAGAGAAAGAGCAGGTGAGCCATCTGCACTGTGATTTTAATTTTGTGGGGACAAACCACCCCAAAATATTGTTTTTCATTTGGGTATTTTTCTTAATGTTAACTTCTCTAGGTTAGGGGGCAGCATTCAGAATTTTGGATGAAAAGCATGCCCAAATTAAACTGCCAGCTACTCATCCCCAGAAGATAAGATATGCATATTATTAGTAGATTTGAATAGAAAACACTCTGAAGTTTCTAAAACAGTTTGAATCATGTCTGTGAGTATAACATAACTTATTTAGCAGGCGAAACCCCGAGGACAAACATTCCGATTTTTTGTTGTTGTTGAGGTCACTCTCTTTTCAATGAGGTTTCATTGGGAAACCAGATTTCTAAGGGACCTGCTTGCAGTTCCTACCACTTCCACGATGTCAACAGTCTTTAGAAATTGGTTGAGGTTATTCCTTTTGTGTAATGAAGAAGTACGGCCATCTTGAAGGAGGGTCACTTGAAGTGTCCTGTTTGATAGAGGCGCGAGACCAGAAAGCTAGCTACAGTTGGTTTTAATCCTGTATTGAACACAGATCATCCCGTCTTCAATTTTATTGATTATTAACGTTAAAAAATACCTAAAGTTGTATTACAAAAGTAGTTTGAAATGTTTTGGCAAAGTTTACAGGTAACCTTTGAGATATTTTGTAGTCACGTTTGAGCAAGTTGGAACCGGTGTTTTTCTGGATCAAACGCGCCAAATAAATGGACATTTTGGATGTATATCGACGGAATTAATCGAACAAAAGGACCATTTGTGATGTTTATGGGACATATTGGAGTGCCATCAACAGAAGCTCGTCAAAGGTAAGGCATGAATTATATTTTTATTTCTGCGTTTTGTGTCGCGCCTGCAGGTTTGAAATATGCTTCTCTGTCTTTGTTTACTATTGTGCTATCCTCAGATAATAGCATCGTTTGCTTTCGCCGAAAAGCCTATTTGAATTCTGACATGTTGGTTGGATTCACAACCAGTGTAGCTTTAATTTGGTATCGTTCATGTGTGATTTAATGAAAGTTAGATTTTTATAGTAATTTTCATAGTAATTAATTTGAATTTGGTGCTCTGCATTTTCTCCGGCTTTTTGCCAAGTGAGACAGTAGCGTCCCGCCTAAACTCAGATTTTTGGATATAAATATTAACTTTACCGAACAAAACATACATGTATTCTGTGACATGAAGTCCTATGAGTGTCATCTGATGAAGATCATCAAAGGTTAGTGATTCATTTTATCTCTATTTGTGCTTTTTGTTACTCCTCTCTTTGGCTGGAAAAATGGCTGTTTTTCTGTGACTTGGCTCTAACCTAACATAATCGTTTGGTGTGCTTTCGTCGTAAAACCTTATTGAAATCGGACACTTTGGCTGGATATACAACAAGTGCATCTTTAAAATGGTGTAAAATACTTGTATGTTTGAGGAATTTAAATTATGGGATTTCTGTTTTGAATTTGGCGCCCTGCAGTTTCACTGGCTGTTGACGAGGTGGAACGCTACCGTCCCACATACCCTAGAGAAGTTAAGGATCCCAATTTTGTTTTAAACGTTCACACCCCTAACACAGACACATAGGTACATGTACAATAGAGGTCGACCGAGTAATCGGAATGGCCGATTTAATTGGGGCCGATTTCAAGTTTTCATAACAATCGGTAATCGGCATTTTTGGACACTGATCATGGCCGATTACATTGCACTCCACGAGGAGACTGCGTGGCAGGCTGACTACCTGGCAGGCTGACTACCTGTTATGCGAGTGCAGCAAGGAGCCACGGTAAGGTGCTAGCTAGCATTAAACGTATCTTATAAAAAACATTCAATCTTAACATAATCACTAGTTAACTACACATGGTTGATGATATTACTAGTTTATCTAGCTTGTCCTGCGTTGCATATAATCGATGCGGTGCCTGTTAATTTATCATTGAATCATAGCCTACTTTGCCAAACAGGTGATTTAACAAGCGCATTCACAAAAAAATCACTATTTTGTGGAGCGATGGGTAACGCTGCTTCGAGGGTGGCTGTTGTCGATGTGTTCCTGGTTCGAGCCCAGGTAGCGGCGTGGAGAGGGATGGAAGCTATACTGTTACACTGGCAATACTAAAGTGCCTATAAGAACATCCAATAGTCAAAGGTATATGAAATACAAATCGTATAGAGAGAAATAGTCCTATAATAACTACAACCTAAAACTTCTTACCTGGGAATATTGAAGACTCATGTTAAAAGGAACCACCAGCTTTCATATGCTCTCATGTTCTGAGCAAGGAACTTAAACGTTAGCTTTTTTACATGGCACATATTCCACTTTTACTTTCTTCTCCAACACTGTGTTTTTGCAATATTTAAACCAAATTGAACATGTTTCATTATTTATTTGAGGCTAAATAGATTTTATTGATGTAATATTAAGTTAAAATAAGTGTTCATTCAGTATTGTTGTAATTGTCATTATTACAAATACATTTTAAAAATCGTCCGGTTACTCGGTATCGGCTTTTTTTGGTCCTCCAATAATCGGTATTGGCGTTGAAAAATCATAATCGGTCGACCTCTAGTATAGACCTAGTTTTTTCAGTACCTGACAGAGCGTGCTGTAGCAGATGTCAGTAAGATGATGTTGAGTGGCTGTGTCAGTGACACGCCTATACTGCCCAGGCAGCTCCACTGTCAGAGAGTTCATCAGCGCAGGCAGCAGCAATTAATGAATGCTTACTCTGTGTTAACCCCTCATTACACACACTGCTAGGCTGCGCACTCAATCAGGGTGTTACGCCTCGGTCATTGCGTTTTGGTACACCAGAAGTACATTTGTTTCCAATGGAACGCTGCGTTTGCCTTGCAGCATTGCGTTGCAGAGGGAGTTGCAGTGCGTTCTGTGTGGTGCATATGTTGGTTTTATCGAACGTGTGCATCAAACTGTATGCGTAGACAGCTTGACAGAAATGGTAGCAAAAGGTGAATGCTGTTTCCATTTTACCCAATGACGCTGTCAGTGTGATCTAGGCGTTAGTGTTTGGAGATGGATAACTAATGACTGCTTTCTGTCTTCTAAATTTGGGTCTCTATTGTACTAGGATAATTGACATCATGCCTTCGTTTTCCCTTTCGTCGTTGTAATGCTGACAGTGGTCAGATCTTTTTTAGCCCTGAAATGCAAAGTATAATGAGTCATATTGCTGACATACTTTTCTGTTTAGTTGGATCCCCAAAACACACAGGCCTAAGGTTTCATCACGTTAGCATCTTTGGTTGCAACCCCTGCAAGTACCCACTGCTCTCGTCCCTTGCCAATAATTCTCCTTGTTTACATTTTTTTTATTTTCACAGCCCTAACTCTGATGTTGGACACAATGATAAAAACCTCTCACAGCGAATTGTAATGTTAGTTTGGACTGTTGTGGTGTTTCTTTTAGTTCACCTTGACTGATACAGGTGACAGTTAGTGTTTTGTAAAGGACATGTCACATAGCCTACCTACACTGAGGACAACGGTGCTGGTGAAAACCAATCAAGGCATAAGAACAAAATGTTACCTGAAGATGACCTCTGGGCTGTTCCAGTGTAATAGATGTGACATTTGCACACAAAATGAGAAATAAAATGTCTTACATAATTGACACATCAAGCATACATGTTAATATGTATATTTGTAGAATGGGGTATTGTGTGTAGATTGAGGAAAAAACACAATTTAATCAATTTTAGAATAAGGCTGTAACGGAAACTAAATGTGGAAAAAGTCAAGTGGTCTGAATACTTTTACATGCTGACCACACCACTTGCGGAGCGTGCAAAATAAATGTACACATGTTATTCAATCATTGCACCCACACTGCTCGCACACCTTAGCGAGCGTCTGCTAAAATAGAAATGTGTTCTATTTGTGACGCTCAATGCGCTGCAAGTCCGGCTTCTCCCAATACCTCATTGGTTTTTAAGGTCATATACCCACAGGCCAGCTCCTCATTGGTGTTTCGGAGAATATACCCGCGTGGGTGATTGAAAGATGAACTGACGTCCACACTCCAGTCGGTTGTAGTAATCCACCGTAAAGTTAGTTGCCAACTGCCATGTAAAGTCCAAAGAAGTAAAAAAAGAAGCCTGAGGAAGAGAGATGACGAGAAAGGAATTCGGTTTACTGTTTAATCTGTGGATTAATTGGGCTCCCGAGTGGTGCAGCTGTCTAAGGCACTGCCTCTCAGTGCATCACTGCAGTCCCTGGTTCGAATACTGGCTACATCACATCTGGCCGTGATTGGGAGTCCCATAGGGCGGTGCACAATTGGTCCAGCGTCGTCCGGGTTTGGCCGGGGTAAGCCGTCATTGTAAATTTGAATTTGTTCTTAATTGACTTGCCTAGTTAAATTTAAAAATAATAAATTGTCGGAGTAGAGGACATTGTGCATTTCAGGTAAAATAACAACCCAATGTTTATATCCCAGGACAAATAAGCTAGCTAGCTAAATTGCCATAAATGTTTAATGCTTTTCGACTTGTCCCCAAAATAATATAATTGGTTCAGAGTTTTTGATATTTCATCCTGCGTGTCCTGATCGTGTCTGGTGTGGGGGTACAAAATCAACATGCGCGCGTCCGGTTTGGTCAGCATGTTACTGTGTTCGGAGTTTGTTTTAACCAATTTATTGATTAGATTATGATTTGGGCTATAGGTCAGGCCCTATTGTTTCGTGCATGCGATGCATATATGTCACGTAAAGAGAGCAAGGGTTGAGGGAATAGGGAATGTTTTTCGTAAACAAATGAGGGTTTTCGGTAACAGAACTTTTCAGTCAGAAATGGCTGTAATTATGTTGCAGCTTCAGTAACGCGGACAGCATGATAAACACTGATGTTCTGCTGTGGTAGCTGCAGCAGGGAGGAGTGAGTGAGACAACGGGTGCTAGTCACATAGTCACTCGCTGTCATTTATTTTAACACAGTGCAGCAAGTCTGAGCCCGGCTCAATCTAATCAATTGCGGTCGGACCCCCTCTAGTCATTTGTATGTCTTATTTCATCAAACATTATCTAATTATTTTCGTCACTGCGTATAGTTGATTTGATTAAAAAACAGGATGTGTCTATATATAAAACCAGTCAAAAGTTTGTACACCTTATAAAAACTTGACCATTCTATTGGTCAAAAGATTACTCTGTCGACAAAGATTTTCTTTAGTCGGCGACAGCCCTAATATATTTGCCACTGCTCGATTTTAAAAAGAAAAAATATATATATTTATTATTGGTCAGCCGACAAGTCGATTAATTAGGGTCAGTCCTAAAACAAACTTAGCATGACCGGTGAAAGTTTCTTATGGATTAAGACCTTAATTATGTTTATGGATTTAAGACTTTTATTATGCCATGTGATCACATGCAATGCTCCAGTTAGCAGAACAACGTGTGATTGCAGTTCATGTAAGAACGTGAGTAATACCAGAAATGAATCACAATCACACAGAGTAAGATTGACCACTGGCTAGTTTGGTAACATAAACACACTTCAGAAGCAGTAGGAAGGGCATGAACATTTATCATGATCGCGTTGTGCAGTGATGCTAACTAGTCCATGAACACGCTATGAAGTGTTCATAACTGTCCCAAACTAACAAAATTACAATTCACTGTGAGAGGTTTTTATTATTATGTCCAACAAAATCAAAGTTAGGGCTGTGAATGTGAAAAAGTTAGCTTTGCACAGAAAGTTTGCATACAATCGTACTCAAAATGCATCTACAATAACTTTTACTCAAAAACAATATGGATGAGAAACACTGCCTGTCAGAGTTTGATCTTTACTAGATTGCATAATTTCGTACTAACACTCAATGGACTAAAATGTATTTGATATTGTTTCATTAACCTTTCGACTTGGTCAGAAAAACAGGGGGACAGATGTGAGTGCCAAAAAAAGTTGTGTGAGCCATTGCCAAAAGCTATGAAATCTGGTTGACTGAAAATCCTTATTTTGAGACTTTGTATTCTACTTTATATTAAAAAGAACATTCAATTTGGCAAATATAAAGGCCAAATGTAGCCTGTACTTCAAAAGACACACATTCAAAGTAAATATGAAAGTAGGATAACCTTTTCATACGTGAGTTCCGAATATATCTCTAACGGTCGTACCAGCGTGAGTTGTTTAATGCACGTGATGTCAGAATGGACTATCTGTTCCAAAATGTGATTGTTACGCATTTAACACACGCTGCCTGCTAATTATGTATAGGCTATGTTTCAACTTGTTAATTTCAAGTTATTTTCGAACAAGTTGTATTTTCTAACAGTTTGAATTGATGGTTGTTCCGCCTCCTCATTCATTCACATAGAAGTAGCCCATTTCAGTGTTGCGGACAATTTATGTTTGAGGCTTTACTGAGCCGGATAAACTTCACTCTTCGAGGAGAGCCCTTCCCCATTTCTTCCGCACATCAAGTATGCAGACATTTGCTCATTCTTGCATGAACTGGCACATTTTCTGGTTGGTGCTCGCATTGACTCCATTGTTGTTTTCCTTACAAATAATAACTTTGGACTTGTGTGCGTTCCTATCAAAGTAAGTGCCTTATTTTCTGTATATAGTGTTGTTTCTACTGTAGCATGAAGTATGTGTGTATGTATGCACAGTTGAAGCTAAATTCAAATACAGAAATACTCATTATAAAAAATTATGAAAACATATAAGTATTTTACATAGGTTTAAAGATTAACTTCTTGTGAATCCAACCACGGTGTCAGATTTCAAAAAGGCTTTACGGCGAAAGCATACCTTACGATTATTTGAGAACATCGCCCAGCAGACAAATCATTACAAACCGTAACCAGCCAAGTAGAAGAGTTGCACAAGTCAGAAATAGAGAGAAAATTAATCACATACCTTTGATGATCTTCATATGGTTGCACTCAGAAGACATTCATTTACTCAATAAATGTATGTTTTGTTCGTTAAAGTCTCTCTTTATATCCAAAAACCTCTGTTTTGTTCGCGTTTTCTTCAGTAATCCACAGGCTCAAACGCAGTCACAACAGGCAGACAAAAAATCCAAATTGTATCCGTAAAGTTCATAGAAACATGTCAAACGATGTTTATATTCAATCCTCAGGTTGTTTTTAGCCTAAATAATCGATAATATTTCAACCGGACAATAACGTCGTCAATATAAAAGGTAAACAAGAAAGGCACTCTCTCTGTCGTGCACATGAGAAAGCTCTGTGACACTACAGGGTCCACTCATTGACTGCTCTTACTCCTTCATTTTTCAGAATAGAAGCCTGAAACAATTTCTAAAGACTGTTGACATCTAGTGGAAGGCATAGGAACTGTAATTTGAGTCCTAAGTTAATGGATACTGTAATGGCATTGAATAGAAAACTACAAACAAAAACAATCCTACTACATGGATGGATTTTTCTCAGGTTTTCGCCTGCCAAATCAGTTCTGTTATACTCACATACATACACCATTTTAACAGTTTTGCAAACTTTAGAGTGTTTTCTATCCAAATCTACCAATTATATTCATATCCTATCTTCTGGGCTTTTCATCCAAAATTCCGAATGCTGCCCCCTACCCTAGTGAAGTTAAAACTCCTTTTTCAACCACTCCACACATTTCTTGTTAACAAACTATAGTTTTGGCAAGTCGTTAAGGACATCTACATTCTGCATGACACAAGTCATTTTTCCAACAATTGCTTAGACAGAGTGAATTATAAGTGAAATAATCTATCACAATTCCAGTGGGTCAGAAGTTTACATACACTAAGCTGACTGTGCCTTTTTAAACAGCTTGGAGAATTCCAGAAAATGTTGTCATGGCTTTACAAGCTTCTGATAGGCTAATTGACATCATTTGAGTCAATTGGAGGTATACCTGTGGATGTATTTCAAGGCCTACCTTCAAACTCAGTGCCTCTTTGCTTGACATCATGGGAAAATCATAAGAAATCAGCCAAGACCTCAGAAAACAAATGGTAGACCTCCACAAGTCTGGTTCATCCTTGGGGGCAATTTCCAAACGCCTGAAGGTACCACGTACTATTGTTTGTACAGATGAACGCAAGTATAAACCACATGGGACCAAGCAGCCGTCATACCGCTCAGGAAGGAGACGTGTTCTGTCTCCTAGAGATGAACGTGCTTTGGTGCGAAGGGTGCAAATCAATCCCAGAACAACAGCAAAGGACCTTGTGAAGATGCTGGATGAAACGGGTACAAAAGTATCTATATCCACAGTAAAACGAGTCCTATATCGACAACCTGAAAGGCCGCTCAGCAAGGAAGAAGCCACAGCTCCAAAACCGCCATAAAAAAGCCAGACTACGGTTTGCAACTGCACATGGGGACAAAGATCGTACTTTTTGGAGAAATGTCCTCTGGTCTGATGAAACAAGAAATAGAACCGTTATGTTTGGAGGAAAAAGGGGGATGCTTGCAAGCTGAAGAACACCATCCCAACCATAAAGCATGTGGGTGGCAGCATCATGTTGTGGGGGTGCTTTGCTGCAGGAGGGACTGGTGCACTTCACAAAATAGATGGCATCATGAGAAAAGGAAAATTAGGTGGATATATTGAAGCAACATCTCAAGACATCAGTCAGGAAGTTAAAGCTTGGTCGCAAATGGGTCTTCCAAATGGACAATGACCCCAAGCATACTTCCAAAGTTGTGGCAAAATGGCTTAAGGACAACCAAGTCAAGGTATTGGAGTGGCCATCACAAAGCCCTGACCTCAATTCTATAGAAAGGATTGTGGGCAGAACTGAAAAAGTGTGTGTGAGCAAGGAGGCCTACAAACCTGACTCAGTTACACCAGCTCTGTCAGGAGGAATGGGCCAAAATTCACCCAGCTTATTGTGGAAGGCTACCTGAAACGTTTTTCCCAAGTTAAACAATTTAAAAGCAATGCTACCAAATACTAATAAGAGTGTATGTAAACTTCTGACTCACTGGAAATGTGATGAAATAAATAAAATCTGAAATAAATCTTTTTCTCTACTATTATTCTGACATTTCACATTCTTAAAATAAAGTGGTGATCCTGACTGACCTAAGACAGGGCATTTTTTACTAGGATTAAATGTCAGGAATTGTGAAACACTTTAGCCAAATACATTTAAACTAAGTTTATGTAAACTTTCGACTTCAACTGTAATAGTCTGATTTAGCTTTTTAACTAGTTTTGCACACAGATTTCTCAACTGCCTAAAAGACTGCCAGTCTGGGCCGAGTCTGTGAATCCACCTTTGGCCCAGGCAGCATCTCTGTTGTGAATGACTTCAGATCGCTCTGGACTGAACCTTTTTTAAAGGGAGCATGTTTATCTACAATACAATTAAACATTTTAGAAGTGGTTCAGAGCCAACTTTAGGTCAGGTATAGATGCAACACAATCAAAGTGACAAATATAGGTCACAAAAGGCCTGTTCATTGAAATGTTTAAAATTTATCTTTTTGATAAAACGAGGATTGAATCGAGGCATCCGTATATCCCTGGCACATGCAATGGGACAGTGGTCACTAATATCTTAAGCAAATACCCCACTCCCAGCATATTTCTCTGGAGTATTTGTAAATATGTGGTCAATCAAAGTCGATTTCGTAGGGTCCTTTAAGTTTGGACGAGTGGGCTTTAATCAGCTGTGTCAAATTTTAGATTAGTACAAAAATCATTTAGACAATCAGTAGTACAACAGTTTTACAATGCAAGACGATACCAGTAGCTTCCAGCTCTAATTGTAGTCTTAACTTTCCTTGCTAGCTTACAGCTGAATTCACTACCTTGTAGTACTCTGTTTGCGATAATATGCAAACCATAATGCAAAATGTGCTAATTTCAAAGCTGACTGTCACCAAAAACTTTCATTCACTTCGTCTTCCTCACCACCAAAAATCATTCACTGACTGCCTTTGCCTCCCGTCTGGTTTCAACTAGATTCCAAAGCCACATTCAACCTCGAATGACGTCATTAATTTCTTAAAAACCAATCAGTCTAAGCCCTGTCTACTGCTATTGAATAACAGATTCACTACATGGATCAACAGACCCCCCCCCACCAAGGAAGTTTGTTCTGAAGTGTCTGTCCTTTATCTGAGAGATGTAAGAAAGAGCAGGACATCTTGTTTTGTTTTTGGCAACAACAAAAAAGGACATAAAAAGGTTTAAACGTAATGATATTGAACTCAAAAGATGCCCAAAGATTGAACACAACAGTAGCTGAGTTTCTGTCTGGATCAAGTGCCATTCTGTGACTGGCTAATATATATATATTTTTTTGTTTTGTTTTTGTGTTATGGTATTGAGTATTGTGATACTTAACTTGGTATCTGTATCGAAGTTAAAATTCTTGTATCGTTAAAACACTAGTGTGTGTCTTCCTGGAGCTCTAAGATAAATGACTGCTTTAGCAGGACTGAAACATGATCTGGAAGCCAAAACGGCATCAGCAGAGTCAGTCTCACTGTCACCTGCCCTGCCTGTCTTGTCCTGTCCTTACACAACCCCAGCTGTCTGTGTTGACAGCAGTATTGAGTTTATTCAGCTGACGTATGTGGTTAGCTACCTCTTGTGTTTAGATCCCTGGCTTTATACTAATTATTCCCCTCTGGTTTATTGGATACTAAAATACTTGTCATGGTCTGCAAGCATTGATTATAGGCCGCCTCATTAGACTACCATAGCAGTATACACATTGCGATTAGTCATAAATAGCAACGGTGGAAAGCGACACAATGATGGTATGTTTATGGTATTAGTTGGGATCCATTAATTCTGGAATATGTATCTTCATGTAGCGTATGTGTTGCTCTCTCTGTTATTATACTACCAGTGTTGGAACCCAGACAACAAACTTGGACTGTATTATTTCCATTTAGCAGTCATTGTAGGCCTAAATTAACTAAGTACTGTTGCAATACTCCACTGTCTGTGCTCCAGAGGGGTATACTACAAAGCAGGATCAACGAGTAAGCCAGCTAACCTTTAATAAATACCAGAAAAAACGATTGGTTTTCTGAATCATTTAAGAAAGCTTAAGTTAGATATGTGTTTTTGGTTGAGTCAATGAGATCACGCCCTTTTCAAACTTGTCCTTCTAAAATGTTTTTATTTTATTTTAGAATATTTAGACAAGTTGGCTAGCCCAACTCATTGGGGTGGCAGGTAGCCTAGTGGTTAGAGCGTTGGGCCAGTAACCGAAAGGTTGCTGGATCGAATCCCCAAGCCGACAAGGTAAAAATCTGTTGTTCTCCCCCTAAACAAGGCAGTTAACACCCCAGTAGGCTGTCATTGTAAATACGATTTTGTTCTTAATTGACTTGTCTAGTTAAACAAAGGTAAAACTTTTTTTTATTTTTATGTAGGGAGTAATATTTTCCCCCAAATCTACTAAGGTTCAATACCGGGAATAATTCATATTTGTTCAGAGTTCTGGGGAAACTCACTTCCGATTTTTGAAATGTAAAGCTTTTAAAACCAAGGTATGGTCACTTGGGGTTCTCCCAAAAATAAGATAGTCCCTGCGTTACATTGCTGTCTTGTCTGCGGCACTATGTAAAGATTGCACAGCAAGTGAAACTGATATCTAGTCATGTTAGAGTAACTTTGATCGGCCATAACATTGTGAATTGCGTAACAGGCCGTTCATAAATTCAGAGCGTTATGTTCCTCAATTCAGCCTAGGCCTACTGCTGAAATGCTCTATCTCGAAATGGTGTGCTCAGGACGCACAAGACGCACCCCGAGTAGGCTATAGCGTTGTCGAATCATATAAACTTTGTAACGGCAGTCAAACAAAAGTAAAATGACAAGTTGCTAAGCTTTCTAGATAACCTCCAACGAATGACAGAATATCTCATATTTGACTAAATCAAGTTGATTATACAGATAAGATAGCAGATCAGCTCATAAATAACGGGGAGATGAAGATAAATTGTTTAAATATCAAGATATCTTAACAGGGACCAACTATGTTTAAAAAAAAAAAAAAACATTTGTTGATCACACATTCTCTACCGAAGCTCTATGGGCAGCAATACGAGGCAGCGCAGAGAAACGGGGGAAATGTTAGAGGTATTTTGGCATGCATTGGCGAGACGTGCTTTGATAATGCAACCTATGGATAACAGAATAAAGTTAGGAATTTTCATGTGAGACAGGAGTCCGAATTTTGGGTTTCAGTGGGATTGGGACAATAGGAAAATATGGATAAATAATACACTTGATTTAGACTACATTGTTGGATGATCAGTGATTGATGAGCGAACTAATAAATGAGCTACCACTTCCACTTGTCCAGCCAGAGATCAATTAACCAAATATACAGACAGAGATTCAGTGAAACATTATCACATTGATTGATTCAGACAAGTCACAGGTTTTGGTTGGGAGTAGGACAGGCTACTGCGTGAGTGAAGAGCAAAATCCACTTTTATAACATGCTAGCAAAATGTTCTAATCAGCTAATATATGAGCAAACTAGAATAAAGATAATCATTAGCACTCACCTCAATTTAGCTAACATTTCAGCAGCCTAAGTGTTACCAAATATCCAAACGAAGATTCAGTGAAAACAAAGATCTGACATTGATTGATTTATGTAGACGAGTCCCCCACGCTTGTCTAGAAGCAGCGTGATTGGGGCTGTCCCAATCAAAACAGTGCTGAAATGATAATCTAGGTGACCACACGACTATTGTTTTAAATAAGTATAACGGTTGTATATGACTAAGAGTTTCTGTATAAGCAAGAATTTGATACATGCCTTCAATTGCATTAGCCTGCTATTCCAATGTTTTCATAATTCAGTTGATCATAACTAAGGTGAGTTTTCCTCTGTGCTTTTTCTAGGCCCAATGGTTTCCTCATCTCCTCACTTTGTTGCTGCCTGCCTCTGCCACGTTGTTCTCAACACCAGTTGAAATCAATATAGCCTACTGTTTTCTTAATCATTTTATTTTATCGGGTTCAGGCTCATTTCTGTGATGTCGGACCAGGCCTGGGCTTCAGCTTGCCGGGATCGTGTCGAACCGGGAGCACATTTTCAGTTCTGATGAGAACTCTAAACTGTGTTCGGGTCTCGTGTGCAGTCTGGCAGTGTCAATTATGCGTGTGCTTTGATTTTATGGTGAGTTTGTGTCAAGTAAATACGCTAGGCTAATGTGCTATTTTATTCTTTGGCAATCTGCTGCTGCAAGTGTGTATCTATCTCTCTCCTTCTCTGCTTCCATACTACAGAGAACACTTTGCAGCGACTTGTGTGAGTGGCCAATTAGTGAGTGGCCTCTTTGATCCAGGTGCAGATGTGCCTTTTCTTTCTGACTTTATTTCTCTCTGTTTTGATGATATCTGTTGTTATTCAAGCCGTAAAGGGGATCGATTGGTGCATGTGCGCGTGTCTAGGCCTAGTTATTGCTAATAGGTTATAATGGACTGTTTGTAGTCTACCTTTCATCTGAAGCTTTAGAGCTTTAGATAGCATAACACCCTCCTTCACCAATAGATAGGAGTAGGAGGAACCACCTTTATATCAAGCAGATGTGGGATGCCATTTTAGGCTAAAGCTTTTCAACAGGCACAGATCCTCCTTTTAGGCCTTTTACCTCTTTGAAGGGGTATGACATTGTATTGTAACTTCTAATTTGTGCAGCGTTTAATTTAAACTTCAGTCATTGTGAATGAAACGTAGAGGTAAGTCACTCACACTGTCCCTCTTTGTCTAACCATCTCTCACCCCTCTGTCTGTCTAGTCCCGTTTCTCCCTGTATTAGTATTGAATGGTGTTGATAGAGGTCGTCTACTAGTCTGTTAGCTCTCTGAACACTGATGTGCTGAATCATACCTGGAATTCCTGTGACCAATACGCTGTCTGGTCCTGGACCCAGGAATGTACTCGTGCACATAAGAACACACACTTGCAATGGATTACTTTGCACATCACACACCGTCTGCCTCAACCTACCCCACCCCCCTCTCTCTAACGCTCCGTCTCTGAGCATGCTGCTGCCTTGAGTGAAGGCCCATGTGTCTCTGCTGCTCTAGTGAGCAGGCACAATTACATTTCCCTTCCTTGTGTCACCGGCTGAACAGCCCCAGTCTAACCTTGTCTGTCCGGCCCGTGGGAAATGAGGTCACTGGGGGAGACAATAGCTTGGCACAAAATAATTTATCCCCCTCCTTTCTCTCACTCTTTGTCACTTGCTCTCTCACTTCAGTCTCTTAATTCTTGGATTTTAGGTTTAGATTAAAACTTCTTATGGCTGCATCCCGCTACCGGGATCGATATGACAGCAGCCAGTGAAAGTGCAGGGCGCCAAATTCAAACAGAAATCTAATAATTAAAATTCCTCAAACGTGTCATATCATTTTAAAGGTAATCTTGTTGTTAATCCCACCAAAGTGTCCGATTTCAAATATGATTTTCAGCGAAAGCACCACAAACGATTGTTAGGTCACCACCAAACCACAATAAGCACAGCCAATTTTCCAGCGAAAGATAGCAGTCAGAAAAAGCAGAAATAGAGATAAAATTAATCACTAACCTTTGATTATCTTCATCAGGTGACACTCATAGGACTTCATGTTACACAATACATGCATGTTTTGTTTGATAAAGTTCATATTTATATAAAAAAATCTGAGTTTACATTGGCGCGTTACATTCACTAGTTACAAAAACATCAAGTAATTTTGCATAGCCACATCATTTCAACAGAAATACTCATCATAAATGTAGATGATAATACAAGTTATACACATGGAATTATAGATATAACTCTCCTTAATGCAACCGCTGTGTCAGATTTCAAAAAAACTTTACGGAAAAAGCAAATCATGCAATAATCTGAGACGGAGCTCAGAACAATAGCCAAACTAGACGCCATGTTGGGGTCAACAGAAACCAGAAAATACATGATAAATGTTTCCTTACCTTTGATGAACTTCATCAGAATGCAGTCCTAGGAATCCCAGGTCCACAATAAATGCTTGATTTGTTCAATAATGTCCGTCATTTATGTCCAATTAGCTACTTTGGTTAACGCGTTAGCGGTAAACAATTCCAAAGTCACAAAGTGCATCCACTATAACGTGACGAAATGTCCAAAAGTTCCGTAACAGTCAGTAGAAACATGTCAAACGATGTACTGAATCAATCTTTAGAATGTTGTTAACATACATCTTGAATAACGTTCCAACCGGAGAATTACATTGACTTCAGAAGAGCGGTGGAACGGAGGTCCTCATGTGAAAGCATGGTCAGCTCGTGGCAGACCTGACTAATTCCTGTCTCCTTTGGCCCGCCTTCACATTAGTCACCAGACAAAGTTCTATTGACTGTTGACATCTAGTGGAAGCCGTAGGAAGTGAAAACTCATCTATCTCGCTGTAATTTCAATGAGAGCTTGGTTGAAAATCTGCCACCTCAGAAAAAATTCAAACAGGAAGTGGAACTTCTCAGGTTTTTCCCTGCCATATGAGTTGTTATACTCACAGACATAATTCAAACAGTTTTAGAAACTTCAGAGTTTTCTATCTAATACGAATAATAATATGCATATATTAGCAACTGGGACTGAGGAGCAGGCAGTTTACTATGGGCACCTTTCATCCAAGCTACTCAATACTGCCCCTGCAGCCATAAGTTAAAAAGTAAGTTATTCTGAACTCAAACTCCCATATTCTCACTCCTAAATGAGCTTCCTCAAATCTCCACCTTCCTGCGCAGTAGTACGTAGTCTCACATTCTTGAAGGACTGAGACACATGTTTGGGTTTTAACTTCCATTAGATACTGTTGGAGCCTGGTGCAGGTTAAATGACAGCCTTGGGCTCTAAAACAATCTATTTAAATGTATCCATATCATTGGATAGGTCATATGTGGTGTATAATCCTGTCTCTATGGATTTGATGGCTGTTCCCCCTCACTTTGTGAACTAATCCCCTTTTCTTCGGTGACAGAGCTGAATGAGAGCCCATGGGTTTTGTGACTCTGTGGCTAGCATGTTAGCATTAGCATACAGCATGAGCCTTTAGTGTAGCCTTTTATATTACCAATAGAAATAGCCCCTCTGTAGCATGCTCATCCCCTGTGCTACCCTTCAGCACTGAGTAGCCCTTGTTTTAGCACTTAGCTTAGCACTGAGTCATTTTTTAAGCGTCAGTGCCAGAGCTTGCGTGGCTGCCTGGCTCCCTGTGATGTCCTCACCCCCTCACCACACCTCTGGCTGGTCAATGATTCGTCCCTTTCCATTCATTCTATTTCTATCAAATAAAATTTCAAATAAAATGTATTTATATAGCCCTTCGTACATCAGCTGATATCTCAAAGTGCTGTACAGAAACCCAGCCTAAAACCCCAAACAACAAGCAATGCAGGTGTAGAAGCACGGTGGCTAGGAAAAACGCCCTAGAAAGGCCAAAACCTTGGAAGAAACCTAGAGAGGAACCAGGCTATGAGGGGTGGCCAGTCCTCATCTGGCTGTGCCGGGTGGAGATTATAACAGAACATGGCCAAGATATTCAAATGTTCATAAATGACCAGCATGGTCAAATAATAATAATCACAGTAGTTGTCGAGGGTGCAACAGGTCAGAACCTCAGGAGTAAATGTCAGTTGGCTTTTCATAGCCGATCATTGAGAGTATCTCTACCGCTCCTGCTGTCTCTAGAGAATTAAAAACATCAGGTCTGGGACAGGTAGCACGTCCGGTGAACAGGTCAGGGGTCCGTAGCCGCAGGCAGAACAGTTGAAACTGGAGCAGCAGCACGGCCAGGTGGACTGGGGACAGCAAGGAGTCAACCCAAACAGGAAGATCACGTCAGCGACTCAACACACTCAAGTGACGCACCCCTCCTAGGGACGGCATGGAAGAGCACCAGTAAGCCAGTGACTCAGCCCCTGTAATAGGGTTAGAGGCAGAGAATCCCAGTGGAGAGAGGGGAACCGGCCAGGCAGAGACAGCAAGGGCGGTTCGATGCTCCAGAGCCTTTCCGTTCACCTTCACACTCCTGGGCCAGACTACACTCAATCATATGACCTACTGAAGAGATGAGTCTTCAGTAAAGACTTAAAGGTTGAGACCGAGTCTGCGTCTCTCACATGGGTAGTCAGACCATTCCATAAAAATGGAGCTCTATAGGAGAAAGCCCTGCCTCCAGCTGTTTGCTTAGAAATTCTAGGGACAATTAGGAGGCCTACGTCTTGTGACCGTAGCGTACGTGTAGGTATGTATGGCAGGACCAAATCGGAAAGATGGGTAGGAGCAAGCCCATGTAATGCTTTGTAGGTTAGCAGTAAAACCTTGATATCAGCCCTTGCCTTAACAGGAAGCCAGTGTAGGGAGGCTAGCACTGGAGTAATATGATCACATTTTTGAGTTCTAGTCAGGTTTCTAGCAGCCGTATTTAGTACTAACTGAAGTTTATTTAGTGCTTTATCCGGGTAGCCGGAAAGTAGAGCATTGCAGTAGTCTAACCTAGAAGTAACAAAATCATGGATACATTTTTCTGCATCATTTTTGGACAGAATGTTTCAGATTTTTGCAATGTTACGTAGATGGAAAAAAGCTGTACTTGAAACAGTCTTGATATGTTCGTCAAAAGAGAGATCAGGGTCCAGAGTGACGCCGAGGTCCTTCACAGTTTTATTTGAGACAACTGTACAACCATCAAGATTAATTGTCAGATTCAACTGAAGATCTTTGTTTCTTGGGACCTAGAATAAGCATCTCTGTTTTGTCCGAGTTTAAAAGTATAAAGTTTGCAGCCATCCGCTTCCTTATGTCTGAAACACAGGCTTCTAGCGAGGGCAATTTTGGGGCTTCACCGTGTTTCATTGAAATGTACAGCTGTGTGTCATCCGCATAGCAGTGAAAGTTAACATTATGTTTTCGAATGACATCCCCAAGAGGTAAAATATATAGTGAAAACAATAGTGGGCCTAAAACGGAATCTTGAGGAACACCGAAATTTACAGTT
Source organism: Salvelinus namaycush (assembly GCF_016432855.1). Classification (NCBI taxonomy): domain Eukaryota; kingdom Metazoa; phylum Chordata; class Actinopteri; order Salmoniformes; family Salmonidae; genus Salvelinus; species Salvelinus namaycush. The sequence continues at coordinate 28,973,329 of NC_052319.1, forward strand.
GATTTGTCAGAAGGCAAACCATTCACAGAGACAAACTGATATCTTTCCGACAGATAAGATCTAAACCAGGCCAGAACTTGTCCGTGTAGACCAATTTGGGTTTTCAATCTCTCCAAAAGAATGTGGTTATTGATGGTATCAAAAGCAGCCCTAAGGTCTAGGAGCACGAGGACAGATGCAGAGCCTCGGTCTGATGCCATTAAAAGGTAATTTACCACCTTCACAAGTGCAGTCTCAGTGCTATGATGGGGTCTAAAACCAGACTGAATCATTTCGTACACATTGTTTGTCTTCAGGAAGGCAGTGAGTTGCTGCGCAACAGCTTTTTCTAACATTTTAGAGAGGAATGGAAGATTCGATATAGGCCGATTAGTTTTTTTTATATTTCCTGGTTCAAGGTTTAGCTTTTTCAAGAGAGGCTTTATTACTGCCACTTTTAGTGAGTTTGGTTCACATCCGGTGGATAGAGAGACGTTTATTATGTTCAACATAGGAGGGCCAAGCACAGGAAGCAGCTCTTTCAGTAGTTTAGTTGGAATAGGGTCCAGTATGCAGCTTGAAGGTTTAGAGGCCATGATTATTTTCATCATTGTGTCAAGAGATAAAGTACTAAAACACTTAAGTGTCTCTCTTGATCCTAGGTCCTGGCAGAGTTGTGCAGACTCAGGACAACTGAGATTTGGAGGAATACGCAGATTTAAAGATGCGTCTGTAATTTGCTTTCTAATGATCATGATCTTTTCCTCAAAGAAGTTCATGAATGTATTACTGCTGAAGTGAAAGCCATCCTCTCTTGGGGAATGCTGCTTTTTAGTTAGCTTTCTATGCATTTAATCATATCCGATAGGCAAATTCTAGATAGATAATTTTTTTAAACTGGGCCCCGGGGATTGAGGCTTCAGTCAGCCATGTAACCCCTAACTAAACCAGAAGCCTGTTCAGTCAATCAGCTGGGTTAACCAACCTCTGATGTTGATGATGACAGGGCTGTTTTGTCAGTATATGTCTGACAGGTTGTATTTACTGCAGTGTTGCCCCGGGTACATCTTACCTTACCTACTTATCTGGTCTCCTTGCCCAATTTTTCCCCCTCCTATAATTAATGACCATTTGTTTGTTAATTCTTTCACTCAGGTTTTTTTCACCACTGCAACCAGGCGCGTGTGTCTGCGTGGTGTTTGGTGTGGCAGGTGCTTTGAGTTTATCTAAATTTAAGAGGCTGGTGACTGCTTCTGAATAACAGGCAGCCATGACAGTCCTTCTGATCTTTGCACTGCAGGGTGTGTGCTTGGGTGCGTGTGCCAGGTCATAAATTGGGAACTCATCGTTGCTTGTTCCGTAGCAAGTGTTGTCTGACTGTACCGAGGTTATGAGCTTTTCATATTTAAAATGAATAAAATCACAGATTATTTAAGCAGTTTGTTATGATGACAGGTTTTCATGGTATCCAGTCTGTTGTGCCACATCATACACATGCGTAAGCAGACATACACTCACACATTGAGCTCCAGTGTTGGTATCATGCAGTATTGATGAATAGCTTTTCCTGTGGACATGCATACTAACACACACACAGGCTTGCGCTGTAATAGATCACGTGTGAGGCGGGGGTGTTCAGGCATGGCTATTTGATGTTGTCGTCCTGTTGACAGATTAATATATCACGTGCATCATCACTCTGTTCTGTCACAACTGTTTACTGTTGCATCAGAAACACATTTTTTAAACATTTTTATTTAACCGTTTATTTAACTAGGCAAGTCAGTTAAGAACAAATTCTTATTTACAGTGACTGTCTTCACCGGCCAAACCCGGACGATGCTGGACCAATTGTGCGCCGCCCAACAGGGTGAATGTAGGCTATGTCCTGCAATAACCTCAAAACAGTTTGTTTTATTTTAACCTCCTGGTTAGTCTCAAACACACACTGAGGTCATGGGCAGTGAGTCAGACCTAGTTAAAGTCCTAATATTACACAGATCCATTGTCAGAGATCATATTTTCCACCTGGTTTCTACATGGTGGAACGTGTGGAGCGTGTGTGTGTGAGTGTCGGTTTTATCATGTCTCATCAGCTGACAGAACACACCCACAGGCAAAGAGAGCACTGAAGGCACTGGGTTCTTTTCTAAAGCTGCATGGATTGGAGACACTCACAATCACCCACCTAGCTTCACCCACGTGGTCCTGCGGTGATGGAGAGGTGTATGTAGTAGAGGAGCTTTTATCTCTGATGGTTGTGTTCAGAACGAGAGGGAGAGTCGTTTTAAAATGACTTTGTGCTGTTTTGTTTTTGGGCCAGCTAGTTCAGATTACATTAAACTAACCTTTACATGCTCATGCACACACATACTCATGCACACACATACTCAAATAGTTATTTAAATGATAGCTCTGTAAAACATTCATGCATCACCTATATGCACAACACCTCTCATGGACTATTTATTGAAACATTTTTTTAAGGCTTATGCGTTACCTTGACTCTCTTTCTAGGTCTGTTACCATAAAGTCTGGGTCAAATGGAGGAACGATTTACCAATTTTGTTTTGAGAGGAGCATTTTGCTGCAGTGTAGAGGCCTGGGTGAGCAGAGCTGCTAGTTACAGGGTTAGTATTATCTGCAGACTGTACAGGATTCAGGAGGTAATGGCTCTATGACGGGGCAGAACTGAGGACAGAAAGGTAATGGGTCTATTGTATTGATTCGGCGGTTACGGTCACTTAGTAATGTTAGTCTCTTGCTCCATCTAGTGCCTATTGGCTGTCAGGATTTATTTAGAAGTTTTTGTTTTTTATTCAGATTTCATATTTCACAAATATTTTACCTACATTCCATGGTATACAATATCAGATCACTTCATATATATATATATATATATATATATCTTTTTTTTTTCATATCGGTCAAGAACATGGACATTTTTACATTGTTGGAGGGAAATGCTTCCCAACTCCTGGCCCTGGGAACCCAAAGGGGTGCACATTCTCAACAACAATTATAGTTTAAAAAGGTGGGAAAAAATTGTGCGACTGCAATGGAGGGTGCACATTTTTCCTCAAGAATTATACGTCTCTTCGCAAGGATAGTAGAGAGAGCGTCCTGCACTGATCTGGACTAGAGGTCGACCAATTAATCGAAATGGACGATTTAATTAGGGCCGATTTTCAAGTTTTCATAACAATCGGTAATCTGCATTTTTTGGACGCCGATTATGACTGATTATATTGCAATCCACGAGGAGACTGCGTGGCAGGCTGACCACCTGTTACGCGAGTGCAGGCAGCAAGGAGCCATGGTAAGTTGCTAGCTAGCATTAAACTTATCTTATAAAAAAAGTCAATCTTAACATAATCACTAGTTAACTACACATGGTTGATGATATTACTAGTTTAACTAGCTTGTCCTGCATTGCATATAATCAATGCGGTGTCTGAAATTGTCACTTCTCTTGCGTTCAGTGTAAGCAGTCAGGGTATATGTAGCAGTTTGGGTCGCCTGGCTTGTTGCGAACTGTGTGAAGACCATTTCTTCCAACAACAAAAACTTAATTCATTTTCCAGAATTTTACGTAATTATGACACAACATTGAAGGTTGTGCAATGTAACAGCAATATTTAGCAATATTTAGACGGAACGGTTCCGTATTTCACTGGAAGAATAAACATTTTGTTTTCGAAATGATAGTTTCCGGATTTGACCATATTGATGACCTAAGGCTTGTATTTCTGTGTGTTTATTATATTACAATTAAGTCTGATAGAGCAGTCTGACTGAGCAGTCGTAGGCAGCAGCATGCTCGTGAGCATTCATTCAAACCGCACTTTCCTCCGTTTGCCAGCAGCTTTTCGCAATGCTTGAAGCACAGCGCTGTTTATGACTGCAAGTCTATCAACTCCCGAGATTAGGCTGGGAGTTGATAGGCTTGCCTATAAGAATATCCAATTGTCAAAGGTCTATGAAATACAAATGGTATAGAGAGAAATAGTCCTATAATAACTACAACCTTAAACTTCTTAACTGGGAATATTGAAGACTCATGTTAAAAGGAACCACCAGCTTTCATATGTTCTCATGTTCTGAGCAAGGAACTTAAACGTTAGCTTTTTTACATGGCACATATTCCACTTTTACTTTCTTCTCCAACACTGTGTTTTTGCATTATTTAAACCAAATTGAACATGTTTCATTATTTGAGACTTAATATAATACATAAATAAAATCTATTAAGTTAAAATAAAAGTGTTCATTGTTCATTCAGTATTGTTGTAATTGTCATTTATTACAAATATAAATAAAAAATTGTTTGAAAATAAATAAATAAAATGAATTAAAATTAAACTTTTTTTTGGTCCTCCAATTAACGTTAACAACATTGAAAAATCATAATCGGTCAACCCCTAGTCTGGACACCATTAACCCAGTAGGTGGTAGACTAAAAAGGGCCCCCAGAGGGCACAGTTATGTTATAAAATGTTATATTGTTGCAAAAACGCTGGACCAAAACGTAATGATCTTGGGACCAAAACATATGAGTAAGATCCGCAGAAGCCTCTCTACATCGGTCACATAGGTTTGTATACCTTTTTACTTAGCCTGGACATAGTCCAATAGATTTGGTGTAGCAGCTTGACCTGAACAAGTGCATGCATGCCTAGCACAAATAGACAATGAATGAACCCTCTCAACAATACTTGCTTCCATTCCTCATCTGAGAATTCATTGTTCAGATCATCTTCCCATTTTGTTTTGATGTTCAGAATAGGGGAGGGTTGTACCAATAAGATGGAGGCATATATTGTTGCAGTTTTCACCTTTCTTTTCAGGCCCTGGATTAAAATAGTATCTAATAGTGAAGCTGGGGGGAGTTAATGAAAGGTAGTGAAGGTCCTACTTTCAAGTTGCGTACCTGAAGATAACGAAATACATCTAGGAAGATCAATGTTTTTGACTTGTTTGTCAAGTGAGGCAAAATTATTGTTCAGAAAAAGATCCAATACATGAACACCTTTCCTCTGCCATACATCAAATGCTCTGTCTTCACATGATGGGGGGAACATTTGGTTATTGTGTCGGGACATGCCGAGTGAAGCTGAAAATGTTGTCGAAATTAGATCCATATTTTCATAGGTTGTTTAACGATGGGATTAGATGTGTACCTGGATATCTGCAAAGGTAAGGATGAACATTAGTGTGTCACAGGCTGATTCTTCCATTTACACTGTTAGGTTCTAATTCTCAGAGTGAAACACTCTCAAAGTTTAACCAAGTTTATTATTTCCAGAGGATCAATAGGGCTGCATTAGACAAAAACATTTTCACACAAGCACTGATATTTAACCGTTCCTCATAGGCTGAGTCTCCTCCTACCCATCTGTACAAACATCGTTCTTTACTGCTAGGCAGGACACTTGTGATACGGGCCATACACTTTTATTTCTCCCTTAAGGTGACCTGACCTCAACCCCCCCATCACCAATCCATGGCTCTCCGCTTATCAATGCCTGCCACATGTAATCGCTTGCCTGCACTCAACACATTCCAAGCTTAGTTGCACACACTATATACCTTCCTCCTATAACCCTTAACTTCTGGTGTAAACCCTCTAAACCTCAGCACTCCCTCACTGACATGAATAAGTATATTTCCAATTCTCAGAACCCAACACCACCAAAGAGGGATGACTTGAATAATTGAGATTCAACCCAGTACATACTATTTCTGATGTTGGCAGACCAGTTGTAGAGCTGTAAAATGAGTGAGGTAATATCTTGATCTAGAAAGAAAAAACTGTAACACATTGAAATAGTTGAATAAACCTTGGAAAGACATTCGTTTTCACAGTTTTTTTGCTTCCAGATAGCGAAAGGGGAGAAGTGACCAGCTCTCAAAGACAAGTTTCGTATGTTATTGTAGCTTTGTAAAGTTTGCCTTTAGGAGGTCTTCACATCTGGGTGGCGGGTAACTGAAACACCCAGATGTGTGAATTTGTTTGACCCTTTTGAATGGAAGAGTAGCCAAACTGGTGGATCCATCATGTGGGAGAATACAAAACATTTCACATTTATGTAGATTCAGTTTATACACAGATATTTTCCTCAAGATTTCAAGAGTATTCAAAACCATTGGTGCAGATACAGTTGAATTTGGAAGTTTAAATGTATTTGGCTAAGGTGTATGTAAACTCAGTTTTTCACAATTCTAGCCATTTAATCCTACTCAACATTCCATGTCTTAGGTCAGTTAGGATCACCACTTTATTTTAAGAATGTGAAATGTCAGAATAATAGAGAGAATGATTTATTTCAGCTTTTATTTCATCACATTCCCAGTGGGTCAGAAGCTTACATACACTCAATTAGTATTTGGTAGCATTGCCGTTAAATTGTTTAACTTGGGTCAAACGTTTCGGGTAGCCTCCCATAAGCTTCTCACAAATAAGTTTTGGCCCATTCCTCCTGACAGAGCTGGTGTAACTGAGTCAGGTTTGTAGGCCTCCTTGCTCACACACACTTTTTCAGTTCTGCCCACAAATGTTCTATAGGATTGAGGTCAGGGCTTTGTGATGGCCACTCCAATACCTTGACTTTGTTGTCCTTAAGCCATTTTGCCACAACTTCGGAAGTATGCTTGGGGTCATTGTCCATTTGGAAGACCCATTTGCGACCAAGCTTTAACATCCTGATTGATGTCTTGAGATGTTGCTTCAATATATCCACATAATTTTCCTTTCCTCATGATGCCATCTATTTTGTGAAGTGCACCAGTCCCTCCTGCAGCAAAGCACCCCCACAACATGATGCTGCCACCCCAGTGCTTTATGGTTGGGATGGTGTTCTTCGGCTTGCAAGCATCCCCCTTTTTCCTCCAAACATAACGGTTCTATTTCTTGTTTCATCAGACCAGAGGACATTTCTCCAAAAAGTACGATCTTTGTCCCCATGTGCAGTTGCAAACCGTAGTCTGGCTTTTTTATGGCGGTTTTGGAGCAGTGGCTTCTTCCTTGCTGAGTGGCCTTTCAGGTTATGTCGATATAGGACTCGTTTTACTGTGGATATAGATAATTTTGTGCCTGTTTCCTCCAGCATCTTCACAATGTCCTTTGCTGTTGTTCTGGGATTGATTTGCACTTTTCGCACCAAAGTACGTTCATCTTTAGGAGACAGAACGCGTCTCTTTCCTGAGCGGTATGATGACTTCGTGGTCTCATGGTGTTTATACTTGCGTACTATTGTTTGAACAGACGGCCGTGGTACCTTCAGGCGTTTGGAAATTGCTCCCAAGGATGAACCAGACTTGTGGAGATCTACAATTGTTTTGAGGTTTTGGCAGATTTTTTGTTTTGTTTATTTTCCCTAAATATCAAGCAGAGGCACTGAGTTTGAAGGTAGGCCTTGAAATACATCCACAGGTACACCTCCAATTGACTCAAATGATGTCAATTAGCCTATCAGAAGCTTGTAAATCCATGACATAATTTTCTGGAATTTTCCATGCTGTTTAAAGGCACAGTCAACTTAGTGTATGTAAACTTTTGACCCACTGGAATTGTGATACAATGAAATAATCTGTCTGTGAAAAATTACTTGTCATGCACGAAGTAAATGTCCTAACCGACTTGCCAAAACTATAGTTTGTAAACAAGAATTTTGTGGAGTGGTTGAAAAACGAGTTTTAATGACTCGAACCTAAGTGTATGTAAACTTCCGACCAACTGTAACATTGGATCAGAGATAAATAAAAGTATGTCATCAGCATAAAGTGAGATTTTGTGTTCGAGATGACCTCTTACCACCTCTTTCACTACCTCACTGCTACGTAGAGCGATGGCTAGTGGCTCTATGGCGATAGAAAAAAGGAGTGGAGACATCGAACAGCACTTCCCAGTGGAACTTTGTAAAGGGAAAGTACTCAGAAAAGAAAG